>NW_021703786.1:51174544-51199313 GCF_005190385.1 Monodon monoceros
TGACAACCCTCGCCCGAGGCCCGCCCCGCCCGCCCGCAGTGGCGGAGCCGCCAGGCCGGGCGCCAGGGGCCGCTGCGCTCCCGCCGTGCGCAGCCCGCGCTGCGCTCCGCCCGACCGCTGAGCCAGCCCCGAGCGGCCGATCACAGGAACGGGGGGCGCCGGCCCGGGCCCCCGCTCCGCTCGGCCACCCGCCCCGCAGCAAGCCGACCCTGTACCCCTCTCGCGCCGGGCCCGAGGGCGCCTTGTCCCCTCGCCCTGGCCCAGCCAGGCCGGCAGGCGCTCATATCTCGAGCCCTGGCGTCGGGCGGGAGGCAGAGTAGAGCCCGGGCCCGCAGAGGCCGGGGGGAGCCGGCTGAACCCAGCGAGCAAACAACTGGAAATTATTAATAGTTAATGTGCTTCGTATGGTTCCAGCCGCCTCTTGGCTCAGCCGGGCGGGCTCTCAGTTTGTGTCTGGCTCTCATTTCTGCCCCGGAGGAAAAGAGCGCCTACTCCGTTTCTCCTCAGGGGGCTCAGGGGCTTGGGGGTGGTGGCGGAGCTGGGAGGAGCGCATCGCCCCCTGGCCTGGGTGCTCAGCGGAACAGGCCGTGGCCACACCTGGCAGGGAAATTCTGCGTGGACTGGACCTCGAACCAGATGGACGGGCTCAGCAGGCTGCCCACCGGCTGTCTGAAGTGCCAGGGGCCCCCTGGTGGGGGTCACAGCTTTTCAGACGGGGGACTTCTTCCTCCTTAGACAGAGAAGCCCTATCTGAGTGCGAACTTGTTGCAGTAGCTGCCAGCTGTAGAACTGGTCTGTTCTCAAATCTAAAAGTACTAGAAAGTTCGAGTACTGTTTCTAACAGAGACCTCCCTGATTATCAGTAAGTATAGGAAGTCCCCACCTCCCACCAGCCACTGTACCCTGGGGGTTTCTGATGTGTGCCCAACTCGGGCCTCAAGCTGGAGCTTGCCCAGACCTAGCCCACAGGTGCCAGCTCTGGAGAGGAGCAGTGCCGTGGACTAGGGACTTCCCTGGCTAGATGAGAGGTGGGCGTGCTGCACGCCCCACCATAGCGGGCCAGTCTGTGTCCTTGCGAAAACAAAGGATCCTTGTCCTGCTTGGGACCTGGTGATGTCCAAATTTCGAGCAGGTAGATGTTCGAGATTTGCTGGGAAAGTTCAGCCCTCCTACCCTCCTCACTGATCACTTTTAGGTAAGGGAACGGAGAAGGAATTTGACTTGCCCCAAGTCACACAGCTGGTACAACGCAGCTTGCTGTGACCAGAAAGCCCAGGATCATCCCCTCCATAGAGAATAAAACCGGGTACGTGCCTGTGTGCTGGAGGTCATTCATTCAGGACCTGTGGGAACAGATTATAAAATCAAGCGTGCACAGTCCTGGATCGATGGTTCCTGCAAGGACGTACTGTAAGCAGTGGGTCTTAGGGATTGGGCCAACTGTGTGGCTACAATTCCCTACCCTGTTGACCTCACCACCTGCACATCCCAGACTGCTCCCAACCCGGGGCATCACGGGAGGAATCTAAGAGTTTCCTGGGGGTGTGGAAAGGCGGTCTGCTGGCCGTGGCAGGACTCGGCGCCCTAGAGGGAGTTTGCCCACCAGCATTCCCATGTAGATCCTGAAAACTCTTCCCTAAGCTTGGCCAGCTGGGAAAAGGTGTCCAGGAAGATGGTAATTGCTCCCTCTTCCAAGGTCATCAGTCTGGAAGAGGAGGATGAGGCTGAGGAAGGTCATCATGCTAGGCCAGTGCAGCCACTGTCTCCACCAAAGCCTGGATCGTTGTGGACTGTCTTGGGAGGGATCGCCCCCTGGACCCGCTAAAACATGGAATCTAGGGGGAGCCCTGAATTGCCACCTTCTCAGGGGAATTCTGCAGGGCTTAGATTACTCACATTCTGACAGAGATCCACAGAGACATCACAGCCGCCGAAGTGAGCAAGGGAGTGTGAAGCTGCCAGCTTCGGAGGGTCCAGGCAGATCAAGGGAACACCCTTGAGGCACCCCTTCCTCCTTGGCACTGGGGTCATCAAGCAGGTGGCATCTCAGCCATCAAACTAGACCCAGGAAGCATCTATGTCCTGAGCTCCAGCCTATGACAGTTCTGTCTGATCCCCAACATAACCTCTCCCCAACCCAGAAGAACATCTTGGCTTTAATAGAGATCAGGACATCCTCAGGCCTCAGGACAATTGCCAAGGAGCTCCCAAAGCGTAAAATGATTGCATACCCTGGCCTCCTTCCTTACAGAGGAGCCCAGCACTGATACACACAAAAGAAACTGGAGGGGCTTGAAGAGGAATTCAGCCCGGGGACCTGACGCTGACGGAGAAGCTGCACCAAAGTCTTCCCCTCCATGGTTCCCAGAACCCTGCTGAGCCAATCAGAAGATACCTGGGACCCCAGGTTTGTCCTCTCCTGTCCAGACTGTCTGTAAAGAGCTCAGAGATAAGCTGGAGCTGACTGGAAGCTGCTTGGGTTCAGAGGAGAACGTGCAGGGCATGCCCGGCCAGGCCCAGGTGTCCTGCCTGCACTTGCACCTCCGTGAACTCGTGGCAGTCCTGCTGGAGATGAGCAGAGGGGCTCTTACAACAGGAACCATCTGACTTCAGCCTGCCCATGAGTGCCCCTGGGTGGGAGAGCAGAGGGACTTCCTTTGTAACCTCATGGGAGCCATGCGGCACAGACCCTGGAAGACAGCTGTGTTTCGTCAGCCCTGAGCCATGAGTCCGCACTGCATATCTGCTATAGTCCTTGGGAAGAGCCCCATGCCCTGGGCTCATCATTGTCCTACATCTTCTGCCAGGTTGTTTTCCAAAGGACGTTTCTTAAAAAAAAACAAACAAAAAACTCTAACCAAGGCTTGGGAAAGACAACGGATTCCACTTGACCCCCTCCTGGTCTGGCTTCGAAGACAGGCCTTCTTTTGAGGAGCATCTGGGTTGCACCTAGAAATCAGGGGTGAGTTGCACAAAAACGAGACCACGGACCCTGCCGAAAGAGTGGCCTTTCCACAAAGCTGTCCTTTCCGAGCGGCCATCATCCCCTGCCTGGATCACAGAGACTGGTGTCCTCATAGGACTTGGCTTCTGGCCCTGAGGCCTCTCCCAGCAGGGTCTGGGGAACAAAGCTGCGTCACGATGAATGCCAATCCTGCATTTTCCCTTTTTCTCCACTAAATTAAGCTGATGCCCAAACAGGAGTTGAGTCAGTCAAGAGCAGGGCGGGACCCCCCACAACGTGGCTGCTTATTGTTTTTGGAGCAGCTTGTTTTCAGTAAACCCAGCCAGACAGCGGATTAAAAGCACTGTGGGCTCCAGCGCGCTGGCGTGTGCCCAGGGCCCCAGGTACCTTGCGGTCTCAGCCCCCTGGGGCTCCGGGCTCCGGGAACCACGAGGCAGTGGCTTGGCCTTAGTATTAAACCAGGTCCCCCCTTGCGTTCATATACAGCCATGTCAACCGAAATGCTTAAAAAATAGGACTTTATTTTGTTTCCTTATGTGTCTTAAGATTAAGGTTATTGGTTTCAAAGAGCATGGAAAGGGAACTGCCATATTCGATAAAGAAAGAAACTGCATTAAAAAGATGTACTGGGGCTTCCCTGGTGGCGCAGTGGTTGAGAGTCCGCCTGCCGTTGCAGGGGACGCGGGTTCGTGCCCCAGTCCGGGAAGATCCCACATGCCGCGGAGCGGCTGGGCCCGTGAGCCATGGCCGCTGAGCCTGCGCGTCCAGAGCGCAACGGGAGAGGCCACAACAGTGAGAGGCCCGTGTACTTCAGAAAAAAAAAAAAAAAAAAAAGATGTACTGACACGGCCCAGCCCACAGGAGTCTGTGCACACATGAGTTGGTGAGCTTGGTTCATACCTCTATGCTCCCAGGACTCACAAAGGTGGCCTGAACCGGAGGCCAGGGACACCAAAGGCTGGCCATTTCAGAGCGAAATGGGCCTGAGGGAACAGGCTCCTTTTCTTTCTTTCTTTTTTTAAAAAAAATATTTATTTATTTATTTGTAAAATTTATTTATTTATTTATTTTTGGCTGGGTTGGGTCTTTGTTGCTGTGCGTGGGCTTTCTCTAGTTGCAGTGAGCAGGGGCTACTCTCAGTTGCGGTGCACGGGCTTCTCATTGCGGTGGCTTCTCTTGTTGCAGAGCATGGGCTCTAGGCACGCGGGCTTCAGTAGTTGTGGCACACGGGCTCAGTAGTTGTGGCTTGCAGGCTCTAGAGCGCAGGCTCAGTAGTCATGGCGCATGGGCTTAGTTGCTCTGTGGCATGTGGGATCTTCCCGGACCAGGGCTTGAACCCCTGTCCCCTGCAGTGGCAGGCAGATTCTTAACCACTGCACCACCAGGGAAGCACCCAGGCTCCTTTTCTGACCTCTCACCTGGGAGACCACCAGGTCAGGTGGAGAGGTGGGATCTGGCCCAGCCTCAGTGGTGACGCTCACCCAGACACCGAATGAAGCTTGGGGTGGAGTCAGGCCAGTGACCCCTGTGTGGGGAACCTGAGGACCTCAAATACAGGCTCCACCCTTGGGGCCTCCTATGTGTAAGCTGAGAGCTGTTCTCCCAAACGCTCCCTAGTTACACAGAAAAAGGGCCGTGGCATCTGCAAAATAAAACCCAGATGGGATTTTGCAAAGAGCTGGGGCTCATGGCCTCGTTGGAACGACATCAATACACTTGCACTCCTGGCTCCGTTCTGCGTATTCACACCAGACAAGGACTTGCAGCCCAGAAAAATAGCCCTTAGTTGAGCAACTGAAGTTAAGACCCTTGGCTCCTTGGTTGAAGGGCGTGATAGAAGGGTGTGCAGGCAACAATTGGCCAGTCTGCACAGCCACTCTCCAAAGGCAGCCTCCAGGACCCTCAGGGGATTTCGGTCTGTAGGCTGCGTGGGAAAGGGCGGAGAGTGGGAGCCTGGGGGCGGCCAATTGGCTCTGCTGTCCTTCCCTGGAGCCAGTGTCCCTAAGTGCATTCCTCTCCTCCCTCAAATTCAAAGCAGAATACCCACCAGCGGGAGGCGGCTGTGGTTTGCAGCTATGTACTGTTGGGAGCTCCTGAGACTTGCGGAAGACATTTACATGCCTTTGAAGAAATGTTTTTCAGTTTTGAGGAAAATTAGCCAGGGGTGGGGTAGGAACTTGAGGTGAGAGAAGAGGTACCAATGCAAAATTCCATGAGTCTCATGTTTTCCCAGGTCGCATCAGCTGGGGGTTAACTGGAATTTTATTGACTCTTGCCTTGTACTTCTGCAGGATGACCCCAACCAATGACAAGTATTTCTGGAAGTCTCTACCTCTCATATGCTCATAAATAAATCTGGTTATATGCAGAGGATGCCTGCCATTAATTTTCTTTTCCTTTTCCTGCACCCACTGCCCCAGCCTTTGGTTTTGCTAAGTTGGGTGACAGTGACCCACACGGCGGCCCTCCAACAGGCTGCCCTTGCAGGGACCGCCATCAGCTCCACCAGGCACTTAGAGAGGGGCTGCAGCCATGCCACCGCTGTGGGTACCAAAGCCCCGGGCGCCATTGCCGGTGCTGGTGCTGGGGGAGGGCCACGTAGCTTGGAGGTGCCGGAGCTGTGCTGTGGTCCGCAGCTAAGTGCCTCTCGCCCCTTCTGGTTGCGTTTACAGGGTGGTCCTGATGCAGTGGCGGCTTACTTTATGCCTGCTTCCCGCCCTAGGATTCACCTTGAACCGTGCAGGGCTGGGCCAAGAGACAAATAATAAAACAAGCAAGCAAAAAACCCCTTTGAATTCCAAATCCTTCTCCCCTGAGCCAGGCTTACCCTTCTGGGCTGTTCTCTTGGGATTTCTCTAAGAGGCTTCCAGGTCCTGCGTGCAAAGAGCACGTCTGGACCTGAGAATGACGGGGATACTCGACTTCAGTCCCAGCTGGGCCCCCTGCCCCACCAGACACCCATCAAATATCACCCAACTCCCATCTCAACACCTTGCTTTTCAAAGACAGAAAGGTAGACTCTGCTATTTCCATGGATGCCTTTTTTAGCATCAAGGCTGTCTGCCATCTGAGAAAGGACCTTCTGCTGTTAGCAGGCTGTGTTGGAAGCAGAAGCTTCTAGAATGTCAGATATCATCATCTTACAAACCCCAAGACAGGGCACAATGCCTACCTATTCTCCACGCTTGTAATAAAAAGAGCAGTTAATACGAGCACAGCCCGGGCCTTCCATCACACACGGACATTAAGGAATCTGGGCTTTGTGTTCCCTCTTGAAAGACTGTTTATCAGCAGATACCCTGTTCTTGTTCCCCAGAATCCATTTCACCTCTACTCCCAAGGCTGAGAGCTCTCACCAAAACCTGCTCTGAGTGAGAGATTTTGGGGTTCGTGTGTGCTCTCCTGCTAGACCCATTCATTCAATCAGCACCTACCAAGGGCCTACTTTGTGCGAGACGGAGTGTGAGAGCACAAAGAGAGCCTCACCAGCCTGGTGGAGAGAGGGAGGTGAAGATTGGGGGAAGATTTCTGGAGGGAGTGACACCTGTGCTGATACTAAAGCAGCAAATAAGGAACAGGCAGGCAAAGAAGGGAGGAGGAGATGATGACCAAAAGCTCTGCCATGAGGTCTCTGAAGATCTGGTCATCCTTCTCCCCTGGCTTAGATTCACTGAGTGGAGAGCATTGCAGACTTGACAAGTGCCCCAAGTTCACTGCCTCTGGAGTCAATTAGCTCCATTCCCGGACGTGCATCCTGCAAAGATGTTGCACTGGTGACAAAGGGAAGCAAGAGTTAGGGTGGCTGGTTTAGTCCAGCTGTGCTCCTGGAAATGCCATGTCGAGGACACTGCAGCAAGCTGTTACTTTTCCTTTTGCACTTGTCACGGGTATTGTTTTGTGACTGTACTCTGGCATACAAAAGGTTAATTCTCTTTTTATTTTTTTAAACTGAGCTCAGTTTAGCTCGTAAACCCCCCGTTTCTCTCTAGACTGGAAGTGTCTTGCTCACAGTATAGTTCTTCTGGAAAATGACTAGTGGCTCTTGGGTAAATACTACTATCATCCTTCCCTTTTGCCTGGGTGGCATCTGGGGAGGCTTCCGTAACATCACAGCATCAAGGATGGGGTGGCTGGTGGTGAGTGCCTGGTCCGTGGTGGTCTTCCTATCTCTCTGGCCTCTACGGAGGAGAAATTTGCTCTGCTTGGCCAAGGAATGCCACCCTCTGCTTTTTTTTTTTTTAATGGCACTGGTTGGCATTCGTGCCTCTACAACGTAGTTTTTTGTTTTGTTTTGCTTTTTTATTTAATTTATTGTTGGCTGCATTGGGTCTTGGTTGCTGCGCATGGGCTTTCTCTAGTTGCGGCTACCGGGGGTCCACTCTTCGTTGCGGTGCGCGGGCTTCTCATTGCGGTGACTTCTCCCGTTGCGGAGCACGGGATCTAGAGCGCAGGCTCAGTAGTTGTGGCTCACAGGCTTAGTTGTTCCGTGGCATGTGGGATCCTCCAGGACCACGGCTCGAACCTGTGTCCCCTGCCTTGGCAGGCAGATTCTTAAGCACTGCGCCACCAGGGAAGCCCCACCCTCTACTTTTCATGTCCATATGCCACTTGATCTGTACCCTAGTTGTCCCAGTCTGAAGTCTCTTCCAATGAGCTGGCCCTTTCATTACTTCTGGGAGCTCAGGGAGCTTGGAAGCCATCACCTCCCCATGATGGGGTGTGAGGGGCTCTGTGAGGTGTGCCCGCCCTTGGGCCCACCTGGCCGGACAACACTCTCAGACACTCTCTCTCCTCCTCAGGTGCCTTGTTGAACACCTCACTTCTCTACGGGGACTGCAGTCTCCCAGGTTAATTGCTGGAAGCCAGGCAATGGTTTCTAGATCAGGATTTCCCTCAAACTTATGGGGGTTTCGCTTATACTGGGGCTCAGCCCAGAGCGGTAGGGTTCTGGATTTCTTCTCCATGACCTTCCAGCCTCAAAACCAAGTCATATCCCCTCTAGTTCTTCCTTTTCTATTGATACCTGCTGGTCAAAATTCCCCCTCCGCCCCACCTCTTTTTTCTATGGAAAAAAATGTTTATGTCAAGATGCACTGTCCCTCTGCTGATGGTGCTGGCTGTGTGCAAAGTCCTCCAGCATTTTGGCTCTTAAAATGTAAAGGGTAACTTTTAGAATAAAGGACAAAAACAAAGCAAAACGCCATTCCAACAATTCTTGTAACTCTCGTGGCTTTCAAGACTTTCTTCTCTACTATAGAATCACAAAGTCTCTACAGGAGTTCAGAAGCTAAGAATTTAAGCTGTTATCTCCATAGCATCACTGCCAGAAGACAGTGCATAATAGGGAGCCCTGTCTGCTGATGGAGTCTGGGGAAAGGGCAGAGATAAAGAACAGAAGGGATGTTCAATTGAATATCAAACTCTACATATACAAAGGACGACCGCTGCTTTCATGAGCGAACCAACAAGGCATGTCCTCTAGGAGCCCGGACCATGAGGGAAGCCACGGGGCTTTCGCTCAGTTAGAAAGTTTTCTTGCAGCAAGACACAGCACTGGTTGGGTCACATTTGGTTTTGTGCAATGAAAGCCAAAGGGGGAAACTTCTGCTTACTGGGTTTCTACAGATAGAGCTGCAACTACATCCTCTCAGTCAAGCAGGAAAAAACATCTAGGGGGGCTTCCCTCGTGGCGCAGTGGTTGAGAGTCCGCCTGCCGATGCAGGGGACGCGGGTTCGTGCCCCGGTCCGGGAGGATCCCACATGCCGCGGAGCGGCTGGGCCCGTAGGCCATGGCCGCTGAGCCTGCGCGTCCGGAGCCTGTACGTCGAGTCTGCGCGTCCGGAGCCTGTGCATCGAGCCTGCGCGTCCGGAGCCTGTGCTCCGCAACGGGAGAGGCCACAGCAGTGAGAGGCCCGCCTACCGCAAAAAAAAACAAAAAAACAAAACATCTAGGGCAAGTGAGGATGTGGAGAAGAGGGTACACACGTACACACGGTCGATGGCAGTGTGCAACATAATCTTTGCAGAGGGCACTTTGGCGAGAGCTAGCAACATTTCAAATGTGCGTGCCCTTTAACCTTTTAAAATGGGAATTGAACGATTTTAGGAGAGTAGCCTACAAAAAGGTGGGCACAAGTAAGCAAAGATATTTACAGAAAGATTTTCACTGGCGATGTGTTTCTCATTGCCAAAAAATAGAAACCTATTTGTATACTGAGAGGAGACTGGCTAAGTAAACGATGGTCTATCTCAACTATAAAATACCATGTAGCCTTAAAAAGAATGAGTGGCTCTATGTATGCTGAGGGAAAAGATATCCAAGATTGCTTGTTTAGCTGTAGAAAAATATGCAAATATGCTTAATATTAATTTTGTTTGCAAAGCGCCCTCCCCCCACCGTGTAAGACAGAATGTCTGGAAGAGGAGTGTAGCACTTCTGATATATTTCTATATTGTTTAAACTTATTAACATGAATACTGTGTACTTTAAAAATGAATATTATTATTGCAGTATTTTATAAGGTGAAGAAAATAGAAACAGCAGTGCAGAAACACTCAAAATCATTGGGGTTAGCAGTCATGAGAGGAGGTCAGTGGAGCGAGCCTTATGCCAGCTTCTTTGCAGAAGCCCTCAGAGCAAAGAGGAACTCCGTGGGCCCGGCTGGGAAACCACGGAGAAGGGCTACCCCACGAGGAAACCCCACCTGCCAGCCCTGACTGGGACTGAGAGGCTTGATTTGCTGGGGCAACTTAGATTTTTCTCTTGGTTTCTGTGATTGGTGTTTGTACAATCATTAAGAAAATGTTTTACGATTAACTAACCATATTGGTTGACAAAGAGAGTTGTCAAGGGTGCCTTACTCTAAGGCCTTGAGACTGAGGAACTAGGAAAAGGAAGGTGGTGTCCTTTAGAGACGGGGAATTTCAGGAAGGGAGCCGAGTGTACCTGGAGATGCTCCACCCAAGTCGATGATGGGACCTGCAAGCGGACTGGGGTCAGCTGAAGAGGACGGACAAGGGCTAAAAATCTGAGAAACCTCAGAAGGCATAGCTGGTGTTTATACCTGTGATGGGCAGAAAAGTCCTCTGAAGGAGTCTGGAGTGAAAACCACAGGAGGCCTAAAACCTTGGGGCTTGACCAGAGTCAAGGTTCAAAAGGAAAAGAGCATCAGTGACGGAGACCAAGACGTTAAGGGAGCAGGAAGGCAAGGCATCGAGGGAGTGAAGGGAGAATTCCCAGGGGCAGGGAGGACTCACCAAATCCACGGAGAGTGCAAAGAGGATGAAAGTGCGGCAAGAAGGTCATCCTTCCAGAGAAGTTTCTGGAAGGTAGTTGAGATGGATGCTGAACAAGAGGGAATGCACTTAGGGGCTGGAGGTGATGGCTGTAACCTTTTGTTGGAAATGGTAACGAAGGCCACAAGAGAAGTAGCACGGGGGCCTGGGAGGGTGGTGGGAGATCAAAGAAAGCATGGAAGCCCTGGTTCACTTCTTCAGGCAGAACGGAAAAGGGGACAAGCTCTGAGAAACTTGGTGGGAGTGGAGGAGGGGGCAGGAAGGGAGGGGTGGGACTCCAGGGAAGGCCAGCCAGGGAGGGTGGAGCGGTGAGTGGCAAGTGGGGTACACAAAGGTGGCTTGGATTTTGCCAGTCCTCTCCACAGTGAAGGGCAAGCTCACGACTGGAACTCTCAAGGTCTCAGTTTCCCAACTGATAAATGAGGAAATTTGACCAAAGCTCGAAAAACAAATAAACCCACATACCACCCAACGCTGATGCTCCAATTCAGAGCTTCCCAACTAGAGAGCTGGGTCGTGGCCGGAGTGCACAGCAAATGCCCACGTGGATCCCCTCAGCCCGGTTGGCCGGGGGCGGGGGCGGTCCCCTGAAGCAGCCACAGTCCCCAGGTTCATGAATATGGCCCCAGCAGCCTCTTCAACCGGTTTGCCCCAGTGTGATGCCAAGGGAGCACAAATGTCATCATTTCTATGCTTCAAGTCCTGAAAAGGTTGGGAAACTTTGCGTGTACACAGACAGACGTGTGAGGCCTCAGGCGTTAAGATTTGGGGCTTGTCGGGATTTTGAGAGAAGGATGGGCTTCCTTGCAAATGTTGCCCAAGCCCCCTCCCCCAGTTCCGGTTGCACAGTTTGGTTCTTAGAAAAGAGCTGCCTCGCACAGGGTTGGGGGGTCAGGGGTGGTCCTTGCCCTCTGATGTCCTCTTTCTAAAGGCGGCAAGGCTCAACCCAGAAGGTGGCCTCCAGCGTGACTCGGACAGGATCTGGGTGACAGTTCAGGGGTGTGGACCTCAGATGAAAAGCTGCTCTCTCCTGTACAAAGGTGACACCGCCAAACACCCCCGCCCCTCGAGCAGCCTCCGCTGAGGACAGCAGCTTCCAAACTGACTTCTGGGGAACCTGGAATTCTTGAGATGTTTTAGGGGGCAAAGGAGCTCCACAAGGCTTTGATTCTAACCTCCCTTTAAGGATGCATACTTTAAGCTTATTCTAAAAACGGAACATTCGAAAGTAATAACGTAACATGCGAATGTGTTATTGGTGCAAATATAAGATTTTACAGATCCTTGGTGTGTTAACCTGCACTGTCAGGGCTGTTCTGTCCACGTAGACCTCAGGATAAAGAGTCCTTGTCACATCTGGGTAACCAAAGAGTATCTGGGATTGGGAGGACGGCTTGTTTAAAACAAAGCTGATGCTCTTTGCAAATTCTTAGCTGGATTAAGTCAAGATTTCTCTATTCTATGCAACCAAAGCAAAACACAGAAATAAACTGGATGCTGGGGTTGATACACATCGACTGCCACCCATAACCTTAGCTTTGCAATGCTTTCTATTTAACTGAAACAGTTTCAGTGTTCTCACTGATTTGCTTTGAAAGATACTTGAACTCACAAAATATATTAATAAAATACTTTTATCTATTCGTAGAGTGAGAGTCCCATGTAAAGTTGGGTCTCATAAATTTGAAAACCACTTGTGAAGTGCAAAGAGCATGGATGACACCAATCCTGGCTCTGCCACGCACGAGCTATATAGCCTTGGGCACATCATTTGCCCCCCAGGCTTCCAGGTCCACATCCATAAAATCATACCCACTTAACAGGGGTTTTGATCCAGTGAGGTCTCTTAACTACCCAGGAGGCAGTAAATACTCAGTTCCCTCCCCACCCAATAGCATGGAATGGCCTGGATCTCTCAGGCCCGCTCACAATCAGGTATTATTTGCATGCCAGACAGTAGCTGGGCTGCAACTATGGCCCAGGGCTTAATCCACGGGGACCATAAGGCCCATTAGCGCCCTTCTCTGACGACTGAGCAAGCCAGCCAGCCAGCCGAGGGGCCGACACTTGGGATCCGTTGAGAGCAGTGCCAGGGTTGCAGCAGGGAGTGGGTATGAGGCTGGGGGAGGGGGGGTGTCTCTGTGTGTGCACTCATGTTTTCTTTACACAACATTGGCCATTTTTCCATTTGCCTGCTAAAGCGCTTCCGCGGCTGCCCCAGGCCAATCGCAGGACTTTAGTGAAGAATTCCGTGGAATGCGGTCTCTTTAGCAGGTGGTGCGCTTCCCCTCTGCTTGAGAAGGGCCTTCCTTTTCCATCAGCACAAAGCAACCAAGCAGAAGCTGGAGTTTCTCTCCACCATTTCACCTGGTGCCCCTGAAAGTTGCAGCCTACTTGGTAAATGCTTTTCATGGCCCCAGAAGTAACGGGAAGTTATGTTGAGAAGCTGTTCTTAATTTCTCAGGTGTTGAAGAATTACCCCAAACAGGAGGAGGCACCAGCGATTATGCAAATTCTATCCGATTGCTGAGCAGAGGCTACCAGAGCTCTCAGATTAAGTGATAAGCATTCTTAGGGGGACAAAGAATTTACACAGCTTTTCCTCTGTATCACTCTTATCGCCCAGCATTCTCTGTATCGATATCCCCAAAGGGGATTGGAAGAGCCAGGCGGGTACTTTTCAGCTGATTATAGGGATTCCGCTGGCCTTGGGAATCATCTTTGAAAGGCAACTGTGAAGTAATCCGAATAGCTGGTGAATTTCTGGCTTCCCTGTTAGGTCAGCCTGTCCCACCATAATCTCGCTTAGCATTTTCTGGGCATTGAAGGTCAAAAAAAAAAAAAAGAGTGCAGACAAGAATTTTGTCCCTGCCAGGACTGGCCAGTTGAAATCGGTTCTGTGGACACCAGACACCATTTCTAAAGACATGTTTTTTGGAAAGCAGCCTTTGGCAATCCTTCTAATTTGCATTCAGAGGAAATGTGCCACATTTTCCGTAACAGGCAGTCCAGCCAACACCACCGGGGAGGGAGGAAGCTCTTTTCTCAGTGTCTGCAGGTTTATCCCTAAATGTTACGGAAATAGCAGCTGCCGGGGCAAGGGGAACAGAGGATGGAGAGTCTTTTAAAACGCTTGAGTAAGCTGGATATCCCAGGCAGCAGACCTAAAAAGGCAAAGGCTCCATATTCCGGTGCTTGCTTTCAGATGCGGCCTGCACCCAGCAGCAGGCTGTGTCATCACATGGCCATCCTGTCCAAGTGAGCCCACGGACAGAGCAAGCGCTGTGGCCACCCACTTGGGGCTCAGGCCTGGCGAGTGGTAAGGAGCAGGTCACATTTCACACGGCCTCGTGGCTGACAGCGCGTGTGCACAGCTGGCTCTTGTGTGACCTTCACCACCCTGGTAATTATACGCACCCCCCGCCCCCTTTCATGGATTCTGAAAACTGCTTTTGTTTCAAACGGACACATTCTTTATATCCCTCTACTTACCTGGTTATGTGTGTGAGAAGGAAGAGAACCTGGTGGGTCAATCGTCTGGCAGCGTTCTTCTGGGTGGGGTGTACGGAAATGTTTCTTTTCTCATCAGATGGATTTCTGGCTACCCCACCGAAGTGGTGAGCTGGTGAAAATAAAGAATGGAAACTAGGGAATGATCTTGAAGCCAACCTAATGGAAGTGCTGCCGCAGACTTTCCGGGGCTGAGGGGAACATCAGACTTCCCCAGAGGTTCGCTGCAAAATGCCCACCCAGCTATTAAGGAAACCGGACTGACCTGCTGTGCACAGGACACAGGGCCTCTGGCAGTCACATGGAGAAGCAGGCTGCGACTGGAGCCGGGGGGTGGAGAAGGGAAAGTCAGCGGGGTAGAAATTCGGAGCACGGGGAGGATTCCAAATCAGAAGCAGAACGCTTTATACCTATTTACAGAGGGTTTCCACCACCGCTGGACATGCCGGGACCTCGCTGAGGAACATCACATTCTGGTTTCGTGCTGTCAGGGAATGGGCACATCTTCACCAGGCAGAAGGGCAGATGCTGAGAGGGGAGCCCGGGCTTCACGGGCTCACTAATTCTTTCCCATAGCCTGTTCTGTTTTCTGTCAACAGTGAGGAAATACATCCTAGCAAATGACATCCAGTAATGCTTTAATTAACTGTAGTATTTTATGCTGCGATATGCGCCACGAAATCACTTCCAGATGGGGGAAAATGAATGATATTTACACAGAAAAGCAATCCCTTTATTTTCAGGAATCGATACCTTGAGGGTCCAGGGGGCTTATCTATTTTGATAAATACTAGAAAGAGACTGGAAGAGTTTCTTTACTGTGTAAAACCTAACAGTACTCTTTCTGCACGCCAGCTTTTCATGTGTCCATGTTTCCAAGGCTATTGTTTAAATGGCCCAACACAGTTCTAAGGATTTTATTTTTAGCAATCTGACTTGGAGGAGACAAGAAGTGTGAAACACTTGCTTTCACGCTCAAGCAAGTTGGTTATTTTGGAGATTTCTCTTCCTAGAGAGAGGAATTACATTTCCAGCTGTGAACCTGTGGCATTTTCCCTAGCGTTCTGTAAACGGGGGACCAGGACTCCCTGTCCAATGGCAATTCAGGATGGGCTGGTGTCGCGTCCCCTGCATCCCCTGCTCGCTCGCCCTGCCTGCCCGTCACTCTTACATTGGTCCTTGGACGTCTGCTTTCGGTCCTGTTCCACCTGCACCGAGGAGCTGCCCGAGGCATGAGAAAGTCGGTGCCCTTTCCTGGGAAAGCCCCAGGTACTGGGTCTTTGTTCTTCAAGAGAGGGAGGCGTGGCAACAGCTTCAATTCCAGAACTGAATTTAGAGGTCAAAACACCCCGTCCATGGTGGTTCCCGTTTCCCTGTTATGATCCAAACAGAACTTTCTCCAGCCTGGGCACCTCTAACGAGCAATCAGGAAGTCTGTCCAGAGTAAAAACAGCAGTGAACTCTTTATCAATTATAAATTACGAATATTTATTTTAACCACATAAGGTGACTTTAAGTTTTTTTTTTTTTTTTAAGGGCCTAGAGAAAGCGGAGGGAAGGAACCGGTACAGTATCTATATAATTTAACTGAATAACAGAGTTGTTAGCTACTGTTTTTAATCAATGAGTGCTCCTTTATATATATTATTTCAAAGTGACAGTAATAAATAAACCTTCTGTTTGGGGCTTGATCATCAAAACAAGAAGAATCCTAGTGAGTATGGGGACAGCATGATTTCTGCCATGGTCCCTACCACCAACACAAATTCAAAACTCAAGCTGCTGGCTATCAGCAAAAAGAAAAACCTTTACCATTTGGGTACCAGCTCAGTTATACAGTAATTACACTTGCTTAGAGTCAGAAAGGATATACAGTTATGAAAATGTGCAATAGGAACCCTTCAATAAAGCAAATTTCTGTTACAATGGTTCTTCACAAGAAGTAAGCGTTATAATCACGTATGGAACTTTTAAACCTAGATGCTGGGCCCCACTCCAGACTTCACTGATTCACAATCTCCATACATCTGTACTTGTAAAAAAAAAAAAAAGAGCCCCAGGTGATTCCGATGCAGACCCCCCAGGTGAGAAACATGCTCTGTCTGTACGGGACGCACACAGGGCATGCAGCGCCCATCAACGAGACACTTAACGTAACTCCTACTGACTTCTGCTGGCTCCTGGGAGCTTACTGACAGTGTAATAAATCAAGAAAGCAACTTCCCTGGCTGCGACCACCACCCGGGGTGCAAAACAGCAGCTTGACATCTCAATGCCATTATGGAGACTTCCAGAAAATGACTCCTCATGATGAAACACAAAGAGGAGTGTGGATCTGTAAACACTGAGAGTGACAAGAACCAGGTGTGGGAGTCCACTGGGTTTCCAGCTCCCAGGCCGAGGACAGATGGCTGAAGTGGCTGTTTGGAGATGGGCCCATCATCCCTTCTTTCAAGAGTGGGAAGAGAATGTTAACCTCAATTAGCTCGGGCTGGATAACCTTACCAGAGCCACACCATGGCTATCTGGGCAGAGTGAAATCTATCGACTGAGCTGCCCACGTGCCCCCCTAGCCCCTTCCCTGCCCTTCCAGCGCTTTTCTTATTTAGCCAGCTTTCCCTACTGGGGCTTAGCTAAAGGCCACACCTCTTTCTTCCATCACACCTGTAATCTTCCACTTCATAACTTGGGCCCTAGAGCCAAGCCCAGACGACATCTCTTAACGGTCCGGCCGCAGAGGGAATCTCACACAGCTGCATGTGGAGGAAGGGGTGAGTTCCAGGCTTTCTCACCCACGGTGCTGGGATAGAAGCATGGAAAGGAACAGGACCACATGCCAGAGGGTGTGACTGCGGGGGTGAGGCTACAGAGTCAGCGACAACTGGACCAGTCGGGGGCAGCCCGGGACCAGCAAGTGAAGCACACGGAACCTTCACCCCCAGCTACCTCTGCTGCAGGAATCAGGGACCATCTCGACTGCCTTTTTATAATCTGGCTGTTACCCGTCTTCTCCGATTAGGACAGGAATTAAGACAGGACATGGGAGAAACATGTGAATGACCCAAATGCCCCAGCAAGTTTCAAGACTGATGATCTGAGAGTCGGGGAAGCACAGGAGAGGTGGGGGGCTTCCGGGGATGTGGGTGCTGGTGGGGGGTGTGTCACTGGCTGGGAGAAAAGTGCCCCTTGGACGCTCCTACAGTCTCTTTTTAATTAGTTTCTCCAGTTTGCGGATGCGAGATGACTCCTGTTCTGGAGTTGGAGCCAGGAGGGACAGAGAGCTGGAGCCTTCGGGCCCTGAGGGCGGGGCGGGGAGCCTCTGGCGGAAGAGATCCAGCATGCTGCTCTGCTCGCTCCTTTTCAGCCCCTGAGGTGGAGAGAGAAAGGAGGGTGACGTCAGCTCTGGCCCAAAGGGCCCGAGGGCAAGCGCAGTAGCTGGTATTCACTGGGCTGAGGATTAAGGCTTTCTTCAGGGAGATACCAGCCCTGGGTAGCAGCCTGGGAGAGAATCAGAGGAAGAGGCAATAGGAGAGGAGGGAGAAGGGGCTGAGAGGGCGGAGGTCAGGCAGCAGGATGCGCGAGGGTAGCCTCCTCTCCACTGCAGTCCCGCTGAGCCTGGCTCTCTGCTGGGCGCCAGGGTGCCATCAGAACGGGGACATTCACAGGCCCCGGATCCTCCTCCTCCTTAAAAGGCTTCTGAGAGTTGGGTGTGCAGCCCGGGCCAGGCACGGGCACTTTGAGATACCTCCCGGGGGCCCATATCCCATCCCCCAGTTAACCACCGAGCGTGAGAAGAAGGCGCCCGGGGACAAAACAAAACGCGGAGCCAACCTTCATGTCCAGGATCTTCTGGAAGGTTTCTGTGTTGCAGTCCGTCAGGAGTTTGATGTAGTTGTCCACAAACACCACCAACGGCTCGTGAGGGGCCATCACGACCTACCAAGGGAGAGAGGCGAGAGTAGGCCTGCCGGGAACACTCATGATCGGAGGCCGAGGATTATCTTTCCTCACTTGCAGGCCGATCACAAAACGGACTCTGCACGATCTCCTTAGGCGGCGGCAGCTGCAAACCCAGAATGTCCTGACAGCCTGTTTCATCTCGACACTCAGTTAGAGCCATGCTTCCTAAGTTTCCTAAATCATAAATGTAACCTGGATTGCTTCTTAAGTACACCTTCCTATGTCCCTCCTCTGAAGGTTCTAACTCAGAGGGCCTGGGGGGAGTCGCAGGACCACGGGAAACACTCTGCGGCAGGGTCCCCTGTTTGAGACATTTCGTAGGTTCATGGTACCTGCTCCTTCTGTCCTGATGTATCACTGTTCCCGAAGGATGGCCTCAAAAGGCACTGGATTAAGTGCATTTTCTCAAAAACAAAACCCTAGAACAGCCTCACTCTTCTCAAGACTTCAAATCTGGAACTTCATTTAACTACATCCAATTCATGTACCAACAGCAGGAAAGCAATGGCATCGCAACCCCCACATTCACTGCCATTTGGTTCTCAGTGTGGCGTCTGATTTCCTTCCTCCAGCAGACTGTTTTTTTTTTCTCCAGAGGCAACCATTGCTTCAATTTTCTTTTGTTTTTTAATTTTTAAAAATTATTTAATTAAGTTATCTATTTGGCTGCGTTGGGTCTTAGTTGCGGCACGCAGGATCTTTTGTTGCGACGTACAGGCTTCTCTCTAGTTGTGGCGCGCGGGCCAGCAGACTGGTTTTGTTTTGAATTTCTGAGAATATGACTCAGACTGGTAAGGAGTATTCACTCAGAAATTCTCTCTAAACCCTGCTCTCCACCCTGGTGAGTAAACCAGCTAGGGAAGAAATGGATTAGCCTGCTTCCAGTTTCTTCAGGCCAAAGCCTGAGGTCTGTGTGGGCCCCTCACCTGGTCCCACCCATGTCAGGGCCTGTCGCTACTTTTCACTCCTCCATCATTTGAGTCATTCTGTTTGAAGACAGACCTGAAGGGCCTGCAGGCCCTGGCCTTCTAAGAGCATCCCCTGACAGTTCCATTTTTTCTTCAGCCTTCTCTCCCCTCCCCAGTAGGCCCCCTTTCCCCTTGACACATCCAGATGGAAATCATATGCAGGAGCTCAAGGCTTCCGACGTTCTCAGCACCATCACCCCATGTATAGTTTATTAAATGGGGCTTTAGAAAACCCATTTGCTGATTAGAATCAGTTACGCAACATCTGTTCAGAGTTCCTATAAAGTGGCAGAGTTCAGAGCGCCAAAGAGGTTTACGTGGACCTGAGTAACTGATAGCTGGGCCAGAAATTCCTGCTAAGAAGCAGAGAGATCCCTGACTTAGACGCTGATCCACAGTGACAACGCCACCCAACCTCCCATCTTGGTCAAATCTTATTACAAGAGAATCCCACTATGATGAAGAATTCATTTGTCAGATAGAATTACTGACCCCCCAGTGACAGTGCACTGACTTTCAACAATATCTGATGAAGCCAAAGTCTGGTTCAGCCAAAGAATGTGGACAATCTTTTAGGACTGATGGGCATAGGTCCTAACCTGTGCTTTCAAAGACTAGTACGCAGTACTCCTTGGAATAAACAATCAGATAACCAGGCCCTTTAACCGAAACCCCGAGGAAGACACAAGCCCCACCTTGAGGATCATCTCCGCTCGGGTCATGCCTTTCACCACGATCTTTGTGTAACTGGCTGGGGCTTTCCTCACCACCTGAGAGCCGATGGAAGGCAGATCGAGCAGGACCATCTTCAGGGAGTGGGTGTCCAGCAGCAGCTGAGGGAAGAGAGCAGAATAGAACCAGCCACTTCACAGGGACACGATACCTGGTGTACGCACACTGATAAATAACATTTTCCTGATTTTAAATGTAATACGTTCTCATGAACGAATGAACAAACATAAAAGGAAAAACATGAGTTATAATTACTATGACCCAGGAAAAAATAATAAGACGTCACAGTTCAGTGTGGTATCATTCCCACCAGCTTGTGTGTGTGTATAACATGCTAGAGTTATACTGTATAGACAGTTTTACAACCTGGTTTTTCCACTTAATACATGAAGTTTTTTGAATTCTATTTTCCCATCTTGGCAGTCTTTAAAAAAAATCATGATTTTTAATGGCTATACAGTACTCTATGGGGTGTGTGTGTGTGTGTGTGTGTGTGTGTGTGTGTGTGTGTAACTTTAATATTTTTAATCGTTCCCCTACACTTTGTTTCTAGATTTTTATTATTATAAATAACGAATACTGTAATGAACAGCTGTGTAGATATAATTCTAGGTCTATCAGTGGCATTTCCTTAGGAGACAGTCTTTGGGACAGATCAAAGGATAAGGACATTTGGAAGGCTCCTCTTACATATCCTGAACTGCTTTCTGAATGGAATGTACCTATTTACATAGTGCAGACCGCACCCACATCAGCACTGAAAACTGCCATAAAAATTTTGCGTATTCAACAGGCAAAAAATGGTAATTCCGCACTGCTCTATTTTGGATTTCTCTGGATACTAGTGAGGATGTAGGAGATTAAATCAAATTTTAACATCAGTATCTTGGCAACAAACTGTCTTTTTCTTTCTTTTCTTTTTTTTTTTTGGTTCTCTTGGATGCCAATTATTTGGAAGGCCATCAGCTTTCCTGATTGCCCACCAACTGCAGGCACAGAAATGGCATATATACACTGGCCTGTTCAAACAGTGTAGGAGAACGGAATCACACGCCCACCAACCAGACAAAGGTAGCAGCAGGGTGACAGTCTCACTACTGCAACTCTGATGGTCAATCTTATGTTCAGGACAGGGCTTGCTGTATCTACCACTGCCTGCTCCTCTCAGAAAGCTTTTCATAATTATATCAAGCAGGGGTGGAATGGTATCCCTTCAGGCCCTAGGACACCCTGAATTCTCTCATTCTCCCTGTACTTTGCTATGGACAGGAGAATTAACGACTAAAGATAAGACAAACTCATTAATGAGAAACACTATTAACTTAATGGACATGGTGATTATAATTTTGACAATGGTACAAAAATTTGGAGAAGCCATCAATGTTTTACTTGGGATAACACAGAGGGAAATATTGCTCTCAAAAAATGGTGAGGTATTGAAACAGACTGATTCTGAAGTTTATATGGAGAGGCAAAAGACCCAGAATAGCGAACGCAATATTAAAGGAGAAGAACAAAGTTGGAGGACTGATCCTACCCAACTTCCAGACTTATAATAAAGCTACAGTAGGGACTTCCCTGGTGGTCCAGTGGTTAAGGCTCCACACTCCCAATGCAGGGGGCCTGGGTTCGATCCCTGGTCAGGGAACTAGATCCCGCATGCCACAGCTAAGAGCCCACGTGCCACAACTAAAAGATCCCGCATGCCACAACTAAAGATCCTGCATGCTGCAATGAAGATCCCGCACATGGCAACGAATATCCTGTGTGCCACAACTAAGACCAAGTGCAGCCAAATAAATAAATAAATAAATAAATATAAAATAAAATAAAGCTATACTAATCAAGACAGTTTAGTACTGGTGAAAGAATTGACAAATAGATCAACTGAGAAGAAAAAGCCCAGAAACAAATCCACACAAATATAGTCAACTGGTCATTCACAAAGGAGCAAAGGCAATTCAATGGAACAAAGACAGTCTTTCCAACAAATGGTGCTGGAACAGCTGGACATCTATGTTCAAAAAATAAAAATAAAAGGGAATCTAGACACAGACCTTACACCCTTCACAAAAACTAAATCAAAATGGATTACAGACCTAAATGTAAAACACAAAACTATAAAACTCCTTGAAGATAACATAGGAGAAAACCTAGATGACCTTGGGTATGGTGATGACTTTTTAGATATAACACCAAAGATATGATCTGTGAAAGAAATAATTGATAAACTGGACTTCATTAAAATGAAAAACTTTTGCTATCCAAAAGACAATGTCAAGGGAATGAGAAGACAAGCCACAGACTGGGAGAAAATATTTGCAAAAGATACACCTTATAAAGGACTGTTATCTAAAATATACAAAGCTTTTAAAGAAAAACTCAACAATAAGAAAACAAACAACCCAACTAAAAAATGGGCCCAAGAGCTTAACAGATACCTCACCAAAGAAGATATATAGATGACAAATAAGCATTTGAAAAGATGCTCCATATCATTTGTCATCAGGGAAATGCAAATTAAAACAGCAACGAGATACCACTATACATCTATTAGAATGGCTAAAATCTGGAACACTGACAACATCAAATGCTGGTGAGGATGTAGAGCAACAGAACTCTCATTAATTGCTGGTGGAAATGCAAAATGTTACAGCCACTTTGGAAGACAGTTTGGTGGCTTCTTATATTAAAACTAAACATACTCTAACCATACAATCTAGCAATCATGCTACTCGTTATTTGTCTAGAATTGAAAACTTATGTTCACACAAAAACCTGTACCTGGATGTTTTTAACAGCTTTATTCATAATTGCCAAAACTTGGAAGCAAACAAGATAACCTTCAGTAGCTGAATGGAGAAACTGTGGCACACCCAGACAATGGATTATTACTTAGTGCTAAAAAGAAATGAGCTATCAAGATATGAAGGAATCTTAGGGACAACTAAGCCCATGCGCCACAAATACTGAGCCTGTGCTCCAGAGCCCACCAGCCACAATCACTGAGCCTGCGCCACAACTACTGAGGCCCACGCGCCTAAAGCCCGTGCTCCGCAACAAGAGACGCCACCGCAATGAGAAGCCCACGCACTACAATAAAGAGTAGCCCCCACTCGCCGCAACTAGAGAAAGCCAGCGCGCAGCAACAAAGACCCAACGCAGCCACAAAAAAAAAAGATATGAAGGAAACTTAAATGCACATGACTAAGTGAAAAGGCCAATCTGAAAAGGCTACATATTGTGCACGACCCATAACACAGCACTCATATCCTTTAGAGAAATTCTTGCCTATGTAAAAAAACAAACAAACAAAAAAACAGTTCCCTGCATCCACTGTTTGTAAAAGCAGAAGACTGGAAACAACCTAAATGCTCATCAGCGGTAGAATGGATAAACAAATGGTGGCATATTCATGCAATGGAATATGATATTTTAGTTAAAATGAGTGAACTCAAACAACCTATAACAACATAGATAAATCTCAGAAAACATTATGTTGGGCAAAAAAAGCAAGTGGGGGGCTTCCCTGGTGGCGCAGTGGTTGAGAATCTGCCTGCCAATGCAGGGGACACGGGTTCGAGCCCTGGTCTGGGAAGATCCCAAATGCCGCGGAGCAACTAGGCCTGTGAGCCACAATTACTGAGCCTGCGCATCTGGAGCTTGTGGTCCGCAACGAGAGGCCGCGATAGTGAGAGGCCCCCGCACCGCGATGAAGAGTGGCCCCCCCCCGCTCACTGCAACTAGAGAAAGTCCTCACACAGAAACGAAGACCCAACACAGCCAAAAATAAAGAAAGAAAGAAAGAAGCTTTCATTTAAAAAAAAAAAAAAAAAAAGCAAGTGGGGAATGGTATGTATAGTACCATTTGTATAAAGTTTAAAAATATGCAAAACAAAATTATATATCTATTGTGAATAGATCCACATGTAACATATCAAAACATATACAGGAATGATAAAAATCAGAATAGTGATTACTTCTAGGCATGTAGGGAGGCTAGAGGAAGGTAGGGTCCAGGGGGGACTTCAGCCATAACTGTAATGATTTACTTTATATAAAAAAGATCTAAAGCAAATGTGGGAACATGTTAAGATCTGACTAAGCTGAGTGGGGAGCTGATATTCTTGACATTATTTTCTATACTTTTATTAACTGAAACTATGTCTTTTTCTTCTTCTTTTTTTCCCACACTATGTTATTTGAGGCCTAGTGAGGATTCAACTTTATCTTCCATACAGCAAAATTTCAGAGCCTTGTCAAAATCAAAGGTACGTCTTGGCATTATTTGCTAGCAGGAAAAAAAAAGATCAATGATCATTTAAAAACTTATGGGGATACTTCCTGTTTTTTCTGTACTTTCTATTTCCCAGAGATATATTATATGCATAAATAATTGTACAGTCTTAAGTGACAGGAAGAGCTTTGAATGAGCCAGACATAACTCTCTAGTGTCTCCCATATTTTGAGAGATAGGACTTTTTCAATTCCCGGCCAGTCACAATAAAATTTTGTCCTCACCAGACAGCTGTACAGATGGAAATCTTCGTCTCAGGTTTTACCGGAAGTAATGCAGTCAGAAAAGGTGGGAGCTAGTCTGACAGGCTTAGCAGCTGTCTGTGGGCAATGAAGGTGAAAGGCCCCATTTATCATGAAAATCTGCTGGCTTTCATCTTTGAAAAGAGCTGAAAGTTCATCCCCTTAGGCATGAGGCATTGGGCAAGAGGTGGCCATCCACCAAATTTGTTTGAGCCTCAGAAATAAATTTTGGGGTGGTGTGGCTCATGTTCTTGATGGGCTACTGGGGTGCAGATCTGGCCAGCATGCAATGCCTGGGAAGCGTCATCACCCAGCAGTGGAAAGCTCTGAGGGGTTTACTTCTTAAAGAGCCCCTACAACTCTTGGGGGTCATCATGACTATCACAGTGATGGAAACCTTGAGTAGACAAGATAAAAGGCCCACTGCTAGAAGGTAAAGGACCATATATACAACGCTAAGTTTCAATGAGGTGACACAGAAGAGACAGTTCCAGATATGAAGAATGGATGGACCAAGGTGAGGACATGCCTAGTTTCTTTCCTCTTTTCTTTTTTTTTAAATTTAGGTGTAACTTTCATACAGTAAACTACACAAAGACCAAGTACATAGCTTGATAAACTATTACATATGTATACACCTATTACCTCATTAAAGATATGGGACACTTCTCCATCGACAGAAGAATGGATAAAGAGACATGGCATATAAGATGTTACTGAAAAACCCGAACGAACTTTTTGGCCAACACACACACACACACACACACACACACACACACACACACACACACACACACAC
>NW_021703786.1:51199323-51403298 GCF_005190385.1 Monodon monoceros
CACACACACACACACACACACACACACACACACACACACACACACACGCACGCAAAATGGAATACTACTCAGCCATAAAAAGAATGAAATAATGCCATTTGCAGCAACATGGATGGACCTAGAGATTATCATACTAAGTGAAGTGAGTCAGACAGAGAAAGACAAATACCATATGAGATCACTTATATTTGGAATCTAAATGAAATGATACAAATGAACTTATTTACAAAACAGAATCAGACTCACGGACACAGAAAACAAACTTATGGTTACCAAAGGGGAAAGGGCAGGGGGATAAATTAGGAGTTTGGGATTAGCAGATACACACTACTATATATAAAATAGATGAACAATAATGTTCTACTATATAGCACAGGGAACTATATTCAATATCTTATAATAACCTATAATGGAAAAGAGTATGAAAAAGAATATATATAACTGAATCACTCTGCTGTATACCAGAAACCAATACAACATTGTAAATCAACTACACTTCAATTTTAAAAAAATTAAAAAAAAAAAGGATATGAGACATTTCTTGCATCCCAGAAGGCTCCCTCAGGTTCTATTCCAGTCAACGCTCTCCCTTCCTTCCTAACAAAGATGACCACTCTTCTGCCCTCTGTCACTCAGAACTCGTCTACTGCTCATTAACGTGCTATGAACATTCCTGTATATGCCTTTGGTGGCCATACACCCTTATTTCTCTGGGGTGGCATCTACGCAGAATTGCCGGTTCAAGGAGTAAGCATATGTTTAGCTTTACTACAGACTGCCAGATAGTTTTCCAATTTGGTTGTGCTGATTTCCATTCCTACCAGCGATGCATGAAAGTTCCAGTTGCTTCACATCCTCACCAACACTTGGTATCGTTGGCCTTTTTAATTTTAGCCATTCTAATATCATTGTGACTTTAATTTATATTTCCCTGGATGATTAATATGCTTTTTGGCTTTTTTGGTGAGCCTCCTTCTGAAGTGCCTATTCAAATCTTTTGTCATTTTTCTACTGGTTGATCGTCTTTTTCTAATTGATTTGTTGAGGGGTTTTTTAAAGTAATTTTTTCAACTTTATTGAGGAATAATTGACAAATACACTTTAACTGCATATACTTAAAGTGTACAAGGTGATTATTTGATATGCATATATATTGTGCAATGATAACCAAGATCAAGATAATTAACTCTCCTTTTGTGTATGTGGTAAGAATGCTTACGATCTACTCTCAGCAAATTTCAAGTATATCATACCACATTATTAATTACAGTCACCATGCTGTACATTAGGTCCTTAGAACTTACTCATCTTCGAACTGAAATTGTGTACCCTTTGACCTACATCTCCCCATTTCCCCCTTCCCCCAGCCCCTGGCAACTAACATTCTATTCCCTGTTTCTATGAAATTGGTTTTTTTTTTTTTTCCTTTTAAGATTCCACATATAAGTGATATGTTAATAGATTTTTTAAAGTATATACTTAGAATATGAGGACTTCGCTACATATATTGCAAATATCATCTCTACTATGGCTTGTCTTTCGAGAAAAAGAAGTCCTTCATTTTAAGTACTACAAATAATCTCTTCTTTTATGATTGGTACTTTTAATGTTTTGTTAAGGAATCTTTGCCTAACCCACGGTCATAAAAATATTCTCTTATTATCTTCCAGAAGTTTTGTTGTCTTATCTTTCACTTTCAGAGCTATAATCCACCTGGAATTGATTTTTTAAAAACTGAGGTACAATATACCATAAGGTTCACCTTTTAAAAGTGTACCATTCAGTTCCAGACATCTCAACACACCACAAATAAATTCCATACCCATTAGCGATCACATCTCTTTTCCTCCTCTCCTCCACCCCTTGCCAACCATTAGTCTACTTTCTGTCTTGTGGATTTGCCTGTTCTGGACATTCCGTATAAATGGAATCATACGTTATGTGACCTTTTGTCTGTGGCTTCCTTCACTTAGCGTAATGTTCTCAACGTTCATCTATGTTGTAGCATGTGTAAGTATTTCACTTCTATTTAGAGCTGAATAATATTCCCTTGTAAGATTAAACCATTTTCTTTATCCATTCACCAACTGATGGGCATTTGAGTTGTTTCTCCTTTTTGGCTATTATGAATAACGCTGCACAAGTGTTTGCGTGAACATACTTTTCCAGTTCTTTTGGGTTTCTATCTAGGAGTGGAATTGCTGGGTTACACGGGAACTCTACGTTTAACATTGTGAGAAACTGCCAAACTGCTTCCCAAAATGGCTGCAGCATTTTCCATTTCCAGTGTACGAGGGTTCTAATTTCTCTACATCCTTGCTGGAACTGACTTTCCTATGTGGTGTGTGGTTAAGGTCAAGATTAATTTTTTTTCCACGTGGATATTCAATTACCCAGCACTGTTTACTGAGAAGACCATCCCTTCCCAACTGAATTAGTGCCGTTTTTGTTATAAATCAAGTGTCTATGTATGTGTGGGTCTATTTCTGAACTTGACTCTGTTCTGTTGGCCCATTTGTCCCTGTGTGCTTAATTACTTCAGCATTAAAATAAGTCTTGGTATCCTGAGGTTTAAATCCTCCAACTCTCTGCTCTTTCTTTAGAGTTATTTTAGCTATTCTTGGTCTCTGCACTTCCATCCAACTTTTAGAATCAACTTATCAATTCCCATTCACACCCACATCCACCCCACTCCTACTGGGATTTTACTGTAACTAGAGATTAATGTTGGAAGAATTGACATTTTAAAAATAGTGAGTCCTGGGCTTCCCTGGTGGCGCAGCAGTTGAGAGTCCACCTGCCGATGCAGGGGACACGGGTTTGTGCCCCGGTCCGGGAAGATCCCACATGCCGCAGAGCGGCTGGGCCCGTGAGCCATGGCCGCTGAGCCTGCGCGTCCGGAGCCTGTGCTCCACAATGGGAGAGGCCACAACAGTGAGAGGCCCGCGTACCGCAAATAAATAAATAAATAAGTAAAAATACTGAGTCCTTTAATACATGAACATGAGCTTTCCTGACATTTTAAAGGTCTTCTTTAATGTCTCTTAATATTGTATCATTTTCTGTGTAAAAGACTAGCACATTTTTTTTATTTTTTAATTTTTTAATTTTTTTTAGCACATTTTTTAATAGACTTATTCCTAGCTATTTAATGTCTCCTAACACTACTGTATATGGTTTCATTAAAAATTTTTCATTTTAAATTGTTTGTTGCTGTTATATGCAAATATTAAAAATAATTTAAATACTGACCGTATATCTCACACCCCTACTAAATTTATATTCTAAGAGTTTGTCTGTAGATTCTTTTGGATATTGTCATTCACAATCACGTTCTCTGTGAAATGTGAAAAATGACAGTTTTGTTTCTTCCATTCTAATCTGTGTACCTTTTATTTCTTTAAAACTTTCTTTTATTTTTTGTCTTATTGTTCTGGCTAGGACTTCAAGGGCAATGTGGGATAGAAATGGTGACAGCAGACATCCTTGTCTTGTTCCTAATGTCAAGAGAAAATCTTTCTATATTTGACCATTAAGTGTGATGTTTATGGCAATATTGTTTTTCATTAACTGATTCATTTCTTTCATGAGCTGGCTCGGTCTCCCCATCTCCAGGACCCTGGCGACCCTGCCAATGCTTGTAAACCCCTGTGGAGAATGGCTGTGCCTGTCTCTTTGTGTGGCACAAAGGGAGGACCCTTTTGACTGGGTGACAGAAGAGGCTTCAAGCTCTCAGTGGGAAGGATGGCCTCATAAAAATCAAGACGGGCCAGAGCTTAATGCGACAGAGAAAAGTGAGCAGTTGGGTAGTTAAGAGATTCAAAAAGGTCTTTAGGGACTTCCCTGGTGGCGCAGTGGTTAAGAATCCACCTGCCAACGCAGGGGGACATGCGTTCGAGCCCTGGTCCGGGAAGATCCCACCTGCCACAGAGCAACTAAGCTCGTGCTCCACAACTACTGAGCCCGCGTGCCACAACTTGCCACAGCTACTGAAGCCCGTGCGCCTAGAGCCCGTGCTCCGCAACAAAGAGAAGCCACCGAAATGAGAAGCCCACGCACCGCAACGAAGAGTAGCCCCCGCTCGCCACAGCTAGAGAAAACCCGCGTGCAGCAACGAAGACCCAACGCAGCCAAAAATAAATAAATAAATGAATGAATGAATAGAAAGAAATGTAGATGTTAAAAAAAAAATCACGTTATTTAAAAACTAACTAAATAAGTAAATTTATTAAAAAAAAAGTCAATATGGTCAAAATGTGGTAATATGTGTGATGGAATACTGTTCAGCCTTAAAAAGAAGGAAATTCTGAAGCATACTAACATGAATAAACCCTGAAAGTGCGCTGAGTGAAATAAGCCAGACACAAATGGACAGATACTGTATGATTCCACTTATAGGAGGCCCCTCGAGCAGTCATATTCAGAGCGCTAGAAAGGAGAAGGGTGGCTGCCAGCAGCCGGGGCAGGAGGGGTGGGGAGCTGGCGTTTAATGGGAAGGGAGTTTCAGTTTGGGATGATGCGAAAGGTCTGGAAGCGGATGGTGGACGTTTGCACAACAATGTGAATATACTTAATACTAGGAACTGTACACTTAAAATGGTTAAAATGTTAAATTTTATGTTATGTATGTTTTACCACAATAAAAAAAGTCAATATGGTATATAAAGATAATTCAAAGGAAAATATTTATGGATCTAAAATATTCTGAGCAATATAGTTCATGTCTGTATTTCATAGTCATGAACTATATTGCTCAAAATATTTTATTTTATTTTTATTTTTTTAAGAATTTTTAAAAAATATTTACTTATTTATTTGGTTGCGCTGGGTCTCAGTTGCAGCAGGTGGGCTCCTTAGTTGAGGCATGCAAACTCTTAGTTGTGGCATGCATGTGGGGTCTAGTTCCCTGACCAGGGATCAAACCCGGGCCCCCTGCATCGGGAGCGCAGAGTCTTAACCACTGCGCCACCAGGGAAGTCCCCTCAAAATATTTTAGATCCACAATACAACAGATCTAGAAGGAGGCGTGTGGAGAGTCTGATTCAGGGCTCTTATTTAAACATGAGGAAACTGAGTCCAGAGCAAGGAAGCAACTGCTCATGATCACAGGGACCATTAAAAGCAGAGCGGGGACCGGACCCCAAGCTTTAGGGTCCTTTTCCCAACACTACAATGTGCTTCCTCCTCTCTGGTAAGTAGTTTGTGCAAATGGATTCCTTTTTTTTTTTTTTTTTTTAATAAATTTACTTATTTATTTTTGGCTGCGTTGGGTCTTCGTTGCTGCGCGCAGGCTTTCTCTAGTTGCGGCGAGTGGGGGCTACTCTTCGTTGCGGTGCGCGGGCTTCTCATTGCAGTGGCTTCTCTTGTTGCGGAGCACGGGCTCTAGGCACGTGGGCCTCAGTAGTTGTGGCATGTGGGCTCAGCAGTTGTGGTTCGTGGGCTCTAGAGCGCAGGCTCAGCAGTTGTGGCTCACGGACTTAGCTGCTCCGCGACGTATGAGATCTTCCCAGACCAGGGCCCGAACCTGTGTCCCCTGCATTGGCAGGCAGATTCTTAACCACTGCGCCACCAGGGAAGTCCCTGGATTCCTTTTCTACTGTGTGCTCGGTCATAGATACTGTGGCCAAAAGACTAATTAATGACCCTGCAAATCCCACAAGACTCTCTGAAAATCACAAACTAGCAAGAAGCATTACAAATACTGGTATGGTTCAGTTCCACGTGCCCTTGCAATTGCTCAAGTGGACTCTGGGGCCCAAAGAGAAATAATTTACTTTATACAGTAATCAGGAAGAGAATCAAGAGCAGGAAAATGTCTCCTTTCCTATTTTTGGCACAAGTATTAAAATGTAGTCTAAATTTAGGATCTAGTACTTCTGTGGCAAAGCAGAGGCATCTGAGATTAGGCCTCAGTCTTTGCTTTGACTCTCACAGCTTTCGTTAAAGTTTGGATTACAGCCGCTGCAAGACTTGCAGCAGAATCTGTTTTTTTTTTTTTTTTTTTTTTTTCCGGTACGCGGGCCTCTCACTGTTGTGGCCTCTCCCGTTGTGGAGCACAGGCTCAGCGGCCATGGCTCACGGGCCCAGCCGCTCTGCGGCATGGGGGATCTTCCCGGACTGGGGCACGAACCCGTGTCCCCTGCATCGGCAGGCGGACTCTCAACCACTGCGCCACCAGGGAAGCCCCAGAATCTGTTCTAATCTGTGAACTTCTCTTTGTTAACTTCTTGGTTCCTATGGTTTTGCTGCCTGATTGATCACGCCTCCAGCTCCATGACTGCTTGGGTTTCTAAGGCCAGATACTCAGGGCAAGAACGGACCCAAGCTAAACCTGAACTTCACGTGGGAATCCTCCAAGGGCCACATTGCTTTTAGTTCTCACCCACGGCCTCCCCCAGGCTGGGCCTGTTGAGATCTATGCTCTCCTGTCACCCACTCCTATTTGTCTGGGGTCTGAGAAAGTAAAACACCAGTTTCACAGATGGTTTTCTCATTCGCATCTCAAAGCAGAAGTAAATACTGGCCAAATTGATATTATTTCTGAAGGTGCGGGCTTTGAAGTCTGAGCTGATTATTTTAACATTCTTTTAAAGAAGAGAAAATCTGAGGAAAATAGATATGACATTGGGTTCATGTGACAATATGAAAATACCATGCTACTGGACACTAAGTGAGCTTGTAAGGCCTGGGCAGAGCTGCAAACTCATGGAAACATGCTCCCAATGAGTCAACTTTGTGTTCCAGTGGCTTCATCAAGTCTAGAGACAGAAACCTAGTAACTGAGAATCTAAAGCTTCTCTCAGACACACAGAGAGCAATCACTCCGCGTCCTCTCCTATCACACACAAAAGTGAACAGAGTGGATTCCCGATAAACATGAGTTAATGAAACTGGGCGTGCTGGGGCATTATTCTGCTGTTTCCCGAGGACAGAATTCGTTCTGTGCTTATGACATGCAAGAGGTAAGAATTTCCAAACACTGAAATTCTACACTCAGACACAGTCGGTCAGTGTCTGAACCCACGCAACCTCCCAGGAAGTTTGCTGAGACAGTACTTCTGACTCTGCTAAGCTGGTCAGCCAGACAGCCCGCGGCAAGCATCAACTAGATGTTTCTATGTGGGGAGATGGGCATTGACAGTGGAAACAAACTATCAGTAGTAACAGCTGGCATTTGCTGAGGGCTTCTCATATGCCTGACATCGGGTCAAGCACTTCAGTGCATTATCTTGTTTAATCTTCACAACTACCCTGTGAGGCGCTGCTGTGAGTATCCCCATTTTATAGCCGAAGAAACTAAAGCCCTGGAAGGTTAAGCAACTTGTCTAAGGACAAACACCTTAGGAGGTGCTCAATGAAAATGTTTTCAATAAATGGATGAATAATTTAAGCTGCCAGGTCATCATTCTGTCCTCAAACAGGGAAATCAGTGATTTTACTTCTCCACAGCAGCTCTGTACTAGGAAGTTACACAGTTTGATCTACGACAAAAGCCATAAGGAACAGTCCTATTCCAGTTCCGTCTTACCTGTTCTGCTCCCACCATGCTAATTGGCTTGCACTTGAAGAGGTGGGTGATGAACTTGGGAATGAAGGAGCTGTGGATAAAAAAGAAGTGACAAATTAGGCTTATATTCTCTTTGGTAAAGAACTGCAGAAACATTTTTTCTTTTTTTAAGGCCCCACTTCCTTCTACAAGAAAGCTGAGAATTAAAGTAGACAGTACTGTGGCCTACAAGCATCCACTCTTTTTCTTTCTAACTATAGCCCTGGTTTTATTTAGGTAAATCTGGCCTTGGAATGCTGGGGAAAAGCTGATCCCTCCTAAACTACAGGGGTGAATTCTAATCAGCCTCAGACAGGCAGAGCCTGGGGTCCCTTGGTGACTGTCGTTGGTGCTGACGTGGCTTGTGATCCAAGCCAGCTGGAGGGAAGGACTTCATTGCACGGCTGGGGCAAGTCTCTCTTCTTCTTTAGGGTATTCGTGTGTTTGGATTTAACATCTAGAGCTAACATTTTACCACTGTTCTAAGGATGAAGCCAGGCCCAAGGAGAGGAGGGTAAGTAAAGAAGCTGGGTCCTTAATGACATTGCTGAACCACTGAGGCAATCATCTTTGGATATGTCCTATCTCTGGACTTTGGTTATATGAAATAAAAAAATTCACCTCTGTTTAGGTCAGTCTGAGTCAGGGCTTCTATGACTAGTAGCTGAAAACATCCTAATAGATAAAGATAGTCGAATATACGTGAGGTAGTTATGCGATCTTAAATGCAAAAAAATAGGAAATAAATGCTAAGGGAGTAACTGTCAGATCAGGGAACAAAATACATGATCTCCAAAAAGTTTACTGGGGACTGAAGGACAACCTGGGCCAGGTAGATTGATGATGCTGGTTTGGGAAAAGGGAGAATGTGATTTTAATAGGTCAGGAGGGCTTTTTAGAAAAGAAACTGCAGAGGCCCGTGTAGGGAAGGCTGAGTTGTACTGGTGCAGAACAGAAGACGTGGGAACCAGAAATGCCTATAATCAGGCCAGATTCAGAGTGAGCTGACCAGAAGAACACAGGGCCCACGACGAAGGGAGGACCATGGCAATAAAGGACTTGGAGGTCGAGGTGAAGCCTGGCCAGCCTCTCCCTCTCCTCACTCTTCCAATGCTGCTCTCAGGCTTGCGCTCGCCACGCTCTGCTCTCTGCACATCTTTTCCAGAATGCATGTGCCCACTCTGCTATCCAGTGGCCTACTGGACATCCCACTGGCATGGCACCAGTACCTCGACCCCAGCATATCCAAGACTCAGCCCCACCCCAAAACCAGGCTCAGGGGACTGGATCTCCTCTGCCCAGTCATCCAAGTCAGAAACCGTACCCTTGCCCTCAACTCCACTATCCAATCAGTTCCCAGCTCTTCCCTGAATGCCCACACCCACCCTTCCTGACCATCCCCCTGCCGCTGCCCTTCTCTTTCTCACTAGAGCTCTTTCAGTTGTTTCCTAACTGGTCTCCTAGCCTTCGGCCTCATCATTTCTAATCCATCAGCTGCCAAAGAGATTTATCAATATTTCAGATGCAAATATGATCAAGACGCTCCCTGATTACAATTCTTGCAATGGCTGCAGACAGGCCTTCCTTCGCTGTCTTGACTCTCTCTCCCCAGCCCCATCTTGCTAAGCCCTGGTGCGCTGTGCTTCAAGCGGGCTGGGCCACTTGCAGATTCTACGACTCTGTAGAGGCTGTTTGATGCCTCTGTGCACTTGTTCACGCTGCTCCCTCTGCCTGGAACGCCCTTCCCCACGGCCTTGCAGGGCAGTGCACGCACGTCTCCCAGACTCTGTTCAAGGCCAGCTTTCCTATGAAGCCTTTCCTCAGTCACCTCCACCATACTCTGCAGAGTTCACAGACCTCTAGCCTAATACGTAACCTACTCTGTTACACTTATTTGCTTACACGTCTACTTCCCTCCACTTGACCGTAAGGCAAATGCAGATAGGGACCACGTCTACTAAGCCAAAGCACTTAACTCTGCATCTGGAACACAGCAGGCGCTCAACTGACTGCACGCTGAATAAATAATAAATAATAAATAACAATGGTAACAGCTAACACTTTTTAAATGTCAGCATGGTGCCAGCACTTTACCAGGACGTTTTTAACACTTCTGATTTTATCCCTCCAACCACTAGCAAGAGATCTATCATCTCCATGACTGAATGGAGGAGAACCAGCTGAGTGGATGAGGGAAGTCGCTTATGGTTCAAACAGTAGTTTCAATCAGCGGGGTGATCCTGATGTCTAAACGGGAGAGACTGTGGTTGCTTCAGAGACCCAGTGGAGGCAAAAGGAAACATCTAAGGCTTTGCATTAGTGAGATGAGAAGGGAAGTTAAAAGGAAAGAGATGTCAGCTCCAGATATCACATCTACGGGAATGCCTGCCGATTGATCAGGAGGGAGTGAGGACAAGGGCCTATGTGGAAGGGACCCTTCGGGCTCTAAACCAGAGCCAAGTAGTGTGAGATTGCATTACGACTAATGGCAATGACGCACACAGTTTATAACCTAAACTGCTTCACACTAGAGTAGGCTTCGATCGTGCCCTTGAACTGGCTCTGTGTGCTAGACTGTAGGGGTGGGGTGGGGAAGATACAGGGACCAGGGACATGTCTTTGTGGGAAGAGTTCCAGCGTAACTGCCAGAGGCTCCTCCAGGCCGTTGCAGGGGCGGCAGTTATCGTTCTTGGCTGGAGGAGGGTTTTCTCACAGCCCCCATCTGAGGGTTCTGGCCTTCAGCTGGGAGTTTATAATGATGAGAGGGTACCGGGGATTAAATGAGAAACCCACTTTTTAGATCACAGGTTAAACTTTTCCAGATGTGAGAGGTGGGCATCCTCTTCCCAGCTCACCCAATATGGGCTTAGTAATGAAAGCAAAGGGCTGTGAGAGAATGTGAGGCGGATGCCGGGACTAGGTAAGTAAGTGGATCCCTGACTCACTTTAACATTAGCTCCGTCAGACCCCTGTGCATCGCACTGGAGGTTCTTGGCCACGGCCAATTTTTATAGAGACGCTGTTTCTACCCGGGGTTACGGGGAGTGTCACAGTGTGATTTATCAGCAATGCTTTCAACACGCGCTAAGGAGCACCCAGAGAGTGGAGGGGTGTCAGCTCCTGGCCCACCCGCCGCCCGCACATGTCAATGCCTCCCGGGAGAGGCCACGCGAGCCTTGCCTGACAAGCTGGGAAGTGAAGCTTACGCCACAAGCCACTCCATAACTGTTGCTCCTTAGGGATTCGTTTGTGAGGGAAAGCCTTAATTGAATACAAATTGGGAGAGATCTGGGGAAGACAGAAACTTGGAGCCCTAAATCACCCTTTGGGACTTGGATGAGAACAACCTAAATTCAGTAGCTGGGACTGGGCCCATCTTCCTGAGGCCCTCGCCTGCGAAGTCTGCCAAAATGCTTGTTTGATACTTGGTCAGAGGAGGTACTGACCCTCCACGGTGTCCGGTCTCCAGAGAAACAGTGCTATAGCCAGATGCTGACTGTCAAGGGACCAAACCATTTCCCCTCTTTAAAACAAGGCAGAAATGGCCACACAGGAGGACGTGGCAGGAAGACACGCAGCGCAGTGTCCACTCCACCTACTTGGCAATGGACTGGCTCCCTGACTTGCTCTCCCCGATTTCTAGTACCTTCCCTGGGCTCATGCATGTCCACAAGTGGATATATTCCAGCAGCCACAGTAACGAGCGCTATGAGGAAGGAGTAAGACAGGGCTCAAAAGAAACAGCTCATGGTTCCTACCCTTAAAAAGCTTATCATCTAGCTGGAGACACAAAATACATACATGAAATGTTGAAAAATAATTTTCATTACCCAAACCTGGGGGGAGGCAGGGGTGTCATTATGTCCACGTAATTCAAATGACAGGAGCTCCCCACTCACTTCTGTCTGTCTTAATGAGGATGACTGTATGGCTACTACTGTTCTTTATGACTTTAAGTAGCAAATTTAGTTTATTATGCTTCTCTGGGGTACAAAAAAATTAGTTGGACGGCGTGGACACCTGGATCGGGCGCATGCTGGTGGTCAGCATGGCATTCAGAACAACCCAGTGGTGAGGATGTTCCAGGACTTACTTTGCAAATTTAATGCAGAACTGTGTGAAGTATTTCCGCGTGGAAGCCAGGTTGTCACGGATGATGGGGACGTTCTGTTTAATGTGAAGAATGACAGAGGTGACGTAGGGGCTCTGGTCTCCAACATGCTCCACATTCTGCCACTGCATCTGAAAATGGAGACAGGGCGGGACAAGCCTTTAGATCCTCTGCTGGAGGATAGGCTTGCCTCTTAGCAAGGAAGGGGCAGGGGTGGTGGAAATGAGCCCGTGACTTGCTGTCACAGAGGCTGATTTGTCTTGGGGGGGTTTGTCTCTCCCTGTCTATAGGAGCTAATCATGAATAGAAACAAGTAAGCCCACCTTTTCCCTGACAGTGAAGTGTACCTTTTCCTACCCTGTCCCTCTCAGGCTTGAAACAGCCTTCCCTCCTCATCTAAGTGCCAACTTCTTTCTAAACGAACCCTCACCAGGCAGATGAACTGGATCGTATTCTTCTACGAGCTGCTCCACCTGAAAGGGGCTGTGGGTGGACAGGGGAGGGACGTCTACTTCTGACCAGGCTGGCAGCTTGGGAAACCCGAGAGGTGGCTGGGCCACACGAAAGGAAACCTGGAATGCCCTTCTCTCAGGTACACGGGGAGGAGTTGGGGATTTTTTTTTTTTTTTTTTTTGCCGTACCCTGCAGCATGTGGGACCTTAGTTCCTCGACCAGGGATTGAACCCGCACCCCCTGCATTGGAAGGCTGAGTCTTAACCACTGGACCGCCAGGGAAGTCCCAAATTGGAGATTTTTTTTTTTTAAAAAAAAGGAAATTAGAAACAATATGACCTGTGAGACTTGCTTCAAAATAATCTAGTGCTGGGAGGAGCAGATGAAATAAGATTAGTGAAGCTGGGTGATGGGTACATGAGGTTCATTATGCTGTTTTCTCTATTTTTTCTGAAGTATAGTTGCTGTACAATACAGGTGTATTGTACAGGTGTATAATACAGTTACAGGTGTACAATATAGCAACTCACAACTTTTAAAAAGTATAGTTGATTTACAATGTTGTGTTGGTTTCTGAGTGACTCACAGTTTTGAAAGGTGATGCTCCATTTATAGTTATTATAAAATATTGGCTATATCCCCTGTGTTGTACATTATATCCTTGTAGCTTATTTTCTCTGCTTTTTGGTGGCTTATTTCTACTTTTCTATTTTCTCTACTTTTGTATATAATTGAAAATTTCCATAATCAAACATTAGACTCTTACTCCTAGAGCCTTTGGGGTTATGTGGGATTTCAATCAAGGGGAAGGAAAGAGGATCTCTGGCAAACACGAGGGGCAGGTCATAGGTTAAGACAGTGCCATGGGGAACAGGGCAGGGACTGTGTAGATGGCAGGTGCGGGGGAGATGGGCATCACTGAGAAGCCCTGTGTGACCCCTGACCAGGCCATGAACAAAAACGAGAGACCTGCTGGGCTTAAGTTCTCACAACCTGAGGAGAACTAGGGAAAATGCTCTGAAAGCATGTACAGTAAAAGGGAGAAAGAAGCAGTGGTGTGATACTGCTTCTGCCTCGGATACACATGGGAGAAGGGAGGTCTTACCAGCTCCCAGCCTGCCCCGCGCTGGGGCTCTGCTGAGTCAGCCTCTCAGAACGGAGCCGGGCTGTCTGATAAAAAGACCCTAAGCCAAACACAAACCATGTAACACGTTCATAGAACGAGGGCAGTAGTTCTGAGGCCTTGATGTCTCTGGCAAGAAAATACTATTTTTATAGAGGTCTTGGGGAAAGGAAAAATTCAATCCTGAGAGAACTTGTTTAAAAGAATCATATTGTACATGGATGATCCCCCAGCTCCTGGGAAGCTCAAATGACTCTATGTTTTACCCTAATGTTTCTTCAAGTCAGCAGATACTTATATCCTGAAAGCTTTCAGTCTGTGCAAGGACAGAACCATGGCAAGGCAGGAAGGCACCTCCGTCTTCATTTTACAGATAAGAAAACCAAGGCCCAGGCACATGAAGTCTTACGCAAGCTTTCGTAGCGAGGCTCCAGAAAGAAAAGGGTCTCTAATTCTTTTACTGGGAAAAAAATAAAAATGAAGAATGGAGAGATGGTAGAAAAGTCTAATATGAACTGACTTTATATTCTAATTCTTTGGCTATGTGTAATGTTTTCCTCTTTTTCTTCTATTTTATTCAAGAGGCTTCTTTTTCCATCTGATTTGAGAGATGTGACCTATCCAAACAAGGAACATCCTAGGGGGTTTTAAATGAGCGCACAGGGTTGAGGCCAGAACTGGCAGGTGCTGTTAGCACCTACGCTTCATCTCCTGCTCCCAGCTCGGCAGCGGCTCGGGAGCACAGGTCCCGGGATGGCACAGTCAACTGGGTAGAGAGCGGGACGCACCACCCCTCTACCCGACGCAAAGCTCGTCCATAGTAATGACCACTGTTTTCCAAGTCGGCAGCAGTTTAGGTTTCAACAGCTCAAAAAGTTCATAAACAATTATCTATGCACAACGGTTCTCCATCGACAGAAGACAACCACAGAGGGAGGTGGTGACATGTCCTGTCATCGGTTCCAAAGCAGCTCCGGGGCAAGACGGAGTGTGCGGCGTGGGAGTTCAAGTTCCCGCTGGAGAGCTATCTCCTCTTGATCACCACTGGCCACGTCAATACGTGCCCACATTGGGAATCGGTGTGAAAAGACTGGATTTGCCTTAATACTTAAGCCAGTTAGGACTCCACCAGTCAAGTTAAAGGAAGTATTGGCAAAAGGCAAGTAGATTCCCAAGTTTAAATTTAAGTCAGCTTTATGAAGTAAGAAAAGAATTTAAAGTACTGGAAAACAATGAAAGTTGACATTGCTCGGACTATTTTCTAAAAAATGAACAAAATATCGTCTGCGGTGATGCTGTCCAGCCACTGCCTAGGATGGATGCTTTGCCATCACCCATCCCAATGACTTAGGGTTTGGGTTGTAACTCGAATGACCCAATATACCTACATCAGGGCCTACCGTGTGCAGGCTGCTTGGCCTGGCACTTTGCAAACATCATCTCATTACTATTCAGACGTCATCTTCCTCACAGCGGTCTTATTGACGAGGAGACTCAAAAAGCTCAAAGAGGAGAGGTCACCTGCCCGAAGTCACACAGCTAGTCAACAGCAGAGTGGAGGCAGCCCAGCTCCATCTAAAGCCCAAGCACTATACGAGGCCACTTCCTAGACACTTGTTAACAAATGATTTAAAACAAAGAAAACAAAGAACAAAGCACTCAACTGGCCCTAGTTCAAGGGGAGCCTAGTTTCTCACGGAGAAGCTAATGAAATACACAGGGATCAAGCAAAGTTCTCTTTCAAAAAGGGACACAAACAGTAGCTTGCACTGGAAGAACAAACATCCTGAAAAGCCATCAGTCGAAGTAAGACTCCAACTTTTTCAGATGAACTTTGCATCTGACCTTTAAAATTTACCCCTCCACACTTCAAGTTTTTCCTTCTGCACTTTTTGTTTAGAAGGTGGGGTGGGGTTGAATACCACTGGTGCTATATAAACAAGAAAAACAGTTTGCAAAAGAAGCGGTAACTAAGATGTAGGGGTGACAGAAACAGCAAGCAAGGAAAGGATCAAGATGACAATGCCAGAGCCTGTGGGACCCCACACTTGGCCTGAGGGAGAGGTTGTGAGGCCCGGGGCGTCGCCAGCGCCCGTGGTTTCTGCCACCTGGGGAGGAGTGTGTGGCTGCACCTCACAGGGAGGGTCGGGGAGATGCTCATTCTTCCTGGCGAGAACCCACAGGAGCAGAGAATTCTGACCCATCCACTGATCAGAGGACAGGGCTCCACACTAGTTTACTATGGAACTTGTGTTTCTCCATGGCTGTGTAAAACTTACAAAGGGGTCTCCTAAGAAACTGATTTTCCTTAAGTGAGAATTCAAATTTTCAAGTACTCATCTTGATTACGGGACTAGAGCTGTACAGAGCACGGATTCAGACATGTGGACTCTGGGAACACTGCAGGTAATCAGAGTCTAGTGTTACAGTTTAGGCTGCTGGGCCATTGGCCCCAGGCATGCACACGTGCACACGCGCACACTCTCATGTCTGTCGGGGCTACTTTTACTCATAGAACAAGCGTGTGCTATGTTTCTAGGCACCTTCCCCATGTACAGCACTGAACCAAGTACTGTGGGGGGAATAAAAAAGAGGAGGGAACATCTATCGAGCACCTACTGTGCACCAAGCACGATGACTGACATTTTCCTGTGAACCTACTGCTTATGACTATGCAGCGAAGAAGGTATTCTTACTCCTCCTTTATAGATAAGACAGGCTTGCGGACAATAAGGGGCTGGTCTAATGAAGCATAACTGGTAAGTCCGAATGGTTGAGATCTAGATATTGGTCTGACTAACTCCAAAGTCCATGTTCTTTCCACTTTACCACGTTGCTTTCCAAAAGAAGTGTTACCACCTGAAATGAACTTGAAATTCGCTGAGGGATCTGGGGGGCAAGCAAAATCTACGTACAGAATGAGCTTGTCCACAGTAGACGATGTAGTGGTGGTGATGGTGGTGCAGAGGGGGAGGAAAGGATGACTCTCCTCACCTCTTTGCTCAGGGATACACGTTCCTTAACTCCAGGAGGAAAACCAAGAAGACCCAGGATAGAAAGTGGAGCAAAAAAGGCTCTAAGAAGATATATATATATAGGGACTTCCCTGGTGGTCCAGTGGGTAAGACTGCATGCTCCCAATGCAGGGGGCCTGGGTTTGATCCCTGATAGGGGAACTAGACCCCACATGCATGCCGCAACTAAGAGTTCGCATGCCGCAACAAAGATCCCACGTGCCACAACTAAGACCCGGAGCAGCCAAAATAACAAAATAAATAAATATTAAAAGAAGATGATATAGGTGTAGATTTTTTTTTCCCATTCACTGCTGGGCCAATGGGAAGGTGAATTCGTATAACTTTTCTTTCTTTTTTTTTAATAGATTTATTTATTTTATTTTTGGCTGCATTAGGTCTTCCTTGCTGCACGCGGGTTTTCTCTGGTTGCGGCGAGGGGGGGCTACTCTTCGTTGCAGTGCGCGGCCTTCTCATTGCGGTGGCTTCTCTTTGTTTCGGAGCACAGGCTGTAGGCACACGGGCTTCAGTAGTTGTGGCACGCGGGCTCAGCAGTTGTGGCTCGCGGGCTCTAGAGTGCAGGCACAGTAGTTGTGGTGCACAGGCTTAGCTGCTCCGTGGCAGGTGGGATCTTCCCAGACCAGGGCTCGAACCCGTGTCCCCTGCATTGGCAGACGGATTCTTAACCGCTGCGCCACCACGGAAGTCCCCGTATAACCTTTCTTTCTTTCTTCTTTTTTTTTTTTTTTGCGGTACGCGGGCCTCTCACTGTTGTGGCCTCTCCCATTGCGGAGCACAGGCTCCGGACGCGCAGGCTCAGCGGTCATGGCTCACGGGCCCAGCCGCTCCGCGGCATGTGGGATCTCCCCGGACCGGGGCACGAACCCGTGTCCCCTGCATTGGCAGGCAGACTCTCAACCACTGTGCCACCAGGGAAGCCCAAATTTTCTTCTTTTTAAAAATCTGTAATTTTCTGTAATGAAGGTAATTTGTTTTGGTCATAATGAAAAAAAATCTCTTTTACGAAGAAAGAAAGATGTGCTTTGATTATAGGTGGTACATGAAATTGAGGATTTCTTAACCATGGAGCTCTGTGGGCCTCCTGAAACAGATCTACATTTTAATGACAGAGGGAAATGAGAGCAGATTTGAGGACTGTTCTAGCTATTTTGAAATGTCTTTGGGGGATAGTAAAGCGGCCTCCTAAATTAGTACATGTTCATGATCTTGAAACCTAATAGAAATTACATGCCAGACTGTAAGGAAATTTAATTTGGGTGTTTTTTTTTTTCTTAAAACTACCATTAATGGGCAAAAAGCTAAGTTTGTTTGATTTTGGACAGACTTAGATTCTTTAAATCTAGTGATGTGAGTAGCCCTAGGAAAAAGGACAGAGTGAGGAGAGGACCACGGGACCTTTTAAGGAAGCCACAGATTTTTTTTTTTTTTAAATCCTACTTATTAAAAAAAAAAATCCTACATAAGGCCATAAGCAGACATACTAATTCCTAAGAATTCACAGAATTTACATTTAAAAGACAAAACTCTTCACATTTCCACCAAAGCACTCCAAACAACTTCCTTTTCAAGAATCAGGAGACTTGGTTTTATTTTTGGCTTCACTGTTATAAACCTATATGGCTTTTTTTATGAAAAGGAAAACCAAGCAACACACAGCCCTGAATGACAATTCATTAGTTTTAGGGAGAAACGTGCAGAGCAGACTGCACTACTTGGGTTGGCTGCTCAACCCGATTTCTCCCCTGTAGGAAAGTCAGTGTCAGATTGAGAAATGCTGAAGACCAATATCTAACAGGATGCTTGTAAGTGCTTGAAGAGCTCATAATCAAAGTGAGCGTGAATGCACACTCATGTGAACCCAGCAGTACCGGGCACACACTGTCATCATTTCCCCACTTTTAGACAAGTTACTTAAGCTCATTTTTGCCTCAGTTTCCACGTGTGCCAAAAACACTAACTCTTACTCTGTAAGTGCGGTGTGGTACAATCCTGCACAGAGGGGAGACCTGAGCCCTGGCTCTGCCACACGTTATCTAAGAGATCTGGCAAGCGACCTAACTTCTCTGAGTTTCGGTTCCCTTATCTGTGAAAGAGAGAAGGAACTAACACAGGTACCTTACATATTTGTCAGAATTAAACGAGACAATGCCTTTGGGTGCTCTGTAGATAACAACTTACTATCATCTCACAGAGCTCATCTAAGAGAATAATGAAATATGGGAGGGGAAAGTGGTCTGAAAGGTAATTTTGACATAACTTATCAGCAAGATTACAGTAGTAATCTCTAGGTTACAGTTTCAGAGAAACCACTAAACTCTCCTCATATTTCACTTCCTCCATGTGGGCCTGGCCTGTTTAAAGACATTCCTGTGGATTTTCTACCAAACTTTGCCCCTCTGTGTTCTCCTCTCCTTTTCCAGCAGCAGGGCTCTTGCCCACAGCTGGGAAGCTAATAGCTACATGTGGGCATTTCCTATTTCTGACTTTTCTTCAATCAGCTCCAGGATGCTACTTGTTGAAGAAAGAAGCCCTGCTATTAAGTACCATCCAGGAGCATCACATCATCCTCAACAGCACCTGGATGCGCCTGGAGGCTTCTGGGAGTCTACAATCCTGCCGTTTCCAATAAAGATGCCCAAGTTTCCTAACCTATGTCTACCAGCTCTACCCAGCTAAATCTGTGCAGGAGAGTTACTACCTACGTCTTACTTTGTCACCATTCTTTGGTCAAATGGGTGTCTACAAACTTTTGTTCCTCCTGTCTTTTTTACTTTCAAAGCCACTCACGGAGTACTACAGTTAAACAAGAACTGTGCTGTGCTGTGGAGATCAAAAAATGAGTAAGACACAGCCTGTGAATTGTTCAAAGCTTAACGGGGGTGGGACACAGATATAAAAATAATTGTACAACGAAGTAGAGAGTTAGTATAGGTGCCGTGGTGTCTTGAGGGAGGAAAACACTCTGGATGAGACAAAAAATGGTGACATTGGAAAAGACTCAAAATAGCCAAAACAATCTTGAAAAAGAACAAAATTGGAAGACGCATACTTCCTGATTTTAAAGCTTACTACAAATCTATAATAATCAGAACAGTGTGGTACTGGCGTGAGGAAAGACATATAGATCAATGGAATAGAACTGAGAGTCCAGAAATAAACCCATGTACTTATGGTCAACTGATTTTTGACAAGAGTCTCAAGACCACCCAATGGGTAAAGAATAAATAGTCTTTTCAACAAATGGTACCGGGACAGTTGGACATCTACATGCAAAGGAATGAAACTGAATCCTTACTTCACACCATATACAAAAATTAACTCAAAATGGATTGAAGGCCTAAATGTAAGAGCTAAAACTATAAAATACTTAGAAGAAAATATAGGTGTAAATCTTCATAATTTTGGATTAGGTAATGGTATCATAGGTGTAACACCAAAAGCACAAGCACCAAAAGAAAAAATACAAAAATTGGACTTCATCAAAATTTAAAACTTTAGTGCTTCAATGCACATGATCAAGAAAGTAAAAAGACAACAACAGAAAGACAATCCAATTTTAAAATGGGCAAAGGAGTTGAGCTGACGTCTTTTCAAAGAAGATATACAGATGTCCAATAAGCACATGAGAAGCTGCTCAACGTGTTAGTCATCAGGGAAATGCAAATACAAGTTGAAACCACAGTGAGATACCACTTCACACCCACTAGAATGGCTATAATTTTTTTTTAAAGTGTTGATGAGTGTCGATATAGAAAAATGAGAACCTTCACTCATTGCTGGTAGGAATGTAAAATGGTGCAGCTGCTGTGGAAAACAGTTTGGCAGCTCCTCAAACGTGACACGTAGAGCTACCCGATGACCCAGCAGTTCTGCTCCTAGGTATGTATACAAGAGAATTGAAAACATATTCACACAGAAACATGTACATGAATATTCATAGCATTACTCGTAAGAGTTAAAAAGTGGACTCAATCCAAATGTCCACTGACTGATCAGTGAATAAACCAAATGTGGTTTAACCATATACAAGGGAGTATTATTCAGCCATAGAAAGGAGTGAAGTACTGATACATGCTACCCCATAGATGAACATTGAAAACATTAGGCTAAGTGAAGAAATCCAGTCACAAAAGGCCACATACTGTTTGATTCTATTTATGTGAAATGTCCATAATAGGCAAATCCCTAGAGACAGAAAGTAGCTTAGTGACTGTCAGGGAAATGGGGAGTGACTGCTAATGAGTATGGGGTTTCTTTTTCGTGTGATGAAGATGTCCTGGAATCAGACGGTGGTAGTGGTTCCACCGAATTATACATTTTAAAAGGATGAATTTTATTGTATGTGAATTATACCTCAATTCTCTAAAAGTAGGCAGACATTTGAACTGGATTTTAAAGGGTGAGCTAATTGGGCAGACAAGGGTAGAAAGAGAATTCTAGGCAGAAAGAACAGAATGAGAAAAGGTGTGGAAGCCACAAAAAAAGTAATGCATTCAGAGAAAGAAAAGTGGCTCGGAGGCTGGAGTACAGTTATACACACAGGAGTGGCAGAACCAACAAGGTAGTGAAGGGACAAATCATAAAAGCCCACTATGCTAAACCAAGGAGATCACGGGGTGCCTTCAATGAGGAGGAGGTCTCCTCGCAGGAGGATGACGTAACTCAGTTTCTTGGCTCAATCCATCTTGCCAAAGAAGCCTCCTTCCCTCAACTCAGAATCATCTGACGAGACCGCTCCACTTTGGTGAGCCCAATGCTCATTTTCTCACCATTTATAAAATACAGTTATTTACAGCATCAATTATTCTAAGTTTTTGCCTCACCAGAATATAAGCTCCTCAAGGGCAGCCCTGTTTCCAGCCTTGACTATGTAGGTACAAGCACACCCAGAGTGCTCTGTGGAATTCCAAAGATGTGTAAGGAGACTGGCAATGCTGACAAAGTTCTGAGCTTTCCTAACTTTATAAGCCTGTGTTCATGTTGTCACTCAGCTCAGAATGCCCTCCTAATCACAAATCTGTTCAAAACTTTGCCATCCTTGGTGGTCTGTTTCAAATGCTACTTCCTTAAGAAGGCTTTCTTTGCTTCCCCACCTGGATGTGAACTCTCCTCTTTTTTCGTCTGTTTGTTTCGCTTTGTTTTGGCCACGCTGCACGGGCGTGCGAGCGCAACATGTGGGATCTTAGTTGCCCAACCAGGGATCGAACCCTGCAGTGGAAGCTCGGAGTCCTAACCACTGGACTGCCAGGGAAGTCCTGAACTCTCCTCCTTTGAGAAGGGTGTATTCTGTACTTCTGGTACTGATTTCCTCATACCTTAACCCCCCTCATCTCACACATCTCTTACCCCACACTTCCTGGAATCTAAGCACCTTGGAATAAGGTCCACATCTTTCCCAGCCTTGGGACTCCCAGCACCGTGCTGGGTAGAGTCTGAAATGAACTGTTCAACTAGCAGCAAAAATGATGGAATCACAGACAGGAATAAGCATTATCACAAAACAAAAGTTTTAAAAAATCCTAGAAGAAACTACACAGAACAGAAGGCAGACACAAATAACAGAGGGTATTTGTTTAATCGGTTTGTGACCACTTGGCTTGTTTATATCTGGTCATTTTCATCACATGGATTTCATTTTGCTAGAACTCCGGAAGACTCAGACAAAGAGTAACGGCCTCCCAGCTGCTGCCTTCCCACATCTGTGGTTTTCCTATGATGTAAACAAAAGATTCTGGAGGTATGGTCTCTGTTAGTGTTTGCTGGTGTGGGTCTGGTGGAGAGATGGGTGGTGGGGGCAGTTTGAGGGAAATCCACCTAATGAACTGACAGTTCATATAAGCAACACCTGGAGTGTTAAACCCCCTACAACTGTTATTTTACTGAAAAAAAAAAAATCCACTCTTCCTTTGGTAAATGTAAAAATTCTTTCGCCAGCTGCATTCCAATCGAAAGTGTGTGGCAGTGCAGGAGAGATGGCAGCCGGAACAGATCATGTTCAGGATGTAGGGAGTGTTCCCCAGCAGCGAGGGGATAATCAGAACCCACAAAACCAATCTTCAGAGTCACGTTCCTTTCAGAAAATGAGTGAGCCTCCCTTTGCCTGCTTGGAGTATTCTGCTTGTAAACACTTGGATGCTGGAAATACACATCCATATCTGATTGGTGAAAGGAAGGGCCTTTTGAATGGAAACTCTGTGACATCAGCTGCTCAGGACTCCCCACTGAGCGCCATAAAACTCCAAAGCTTAAGTTTTGGTCTTAGCCCTATTTTTGTTAAATATTTACAATCTACTACAAAACCAAATTCACAGCAAACGTGTGTTTACACAACCTTGTGACACGGCCACTCCTGACAAGAGGGAAAGAGGACTAACGTTTATTGGCACCAGACCACTCACTCTCCTCAGAAGGCAGATGCTGGCAGTTCACATACTGATGAGGTAACTTGGGCCCAGAGAGGTTGTTACTTGCTTAACACGCCCAAAGGAGAAATGAGGAGAGTTAAGGCTGTCCGATTCCGAAGCCAGCGTTCTACTCTGCTACTGGTCAGTGTGCCCCAGAGAAGTTCTTTCTCTAGAATTTGTGAGAATGTTCCAAGAGTCTACGATTCTAGCATAGGCACTGGCAAACTTTTTCTGTACAGGGCCAGACTGTTTATATCTTAGGCTTTGCGAGTCATCTAGTCTCAGTTGCAACTACTTAATTCTGCCGTTGTAGCACAAAAGCAGCCATAGATAATATATAAATGAATGAGCGTGGCTGTGTTCCAATAAAACTTTATCTGGCAGCAGACCAGATTTGGCTCACTGGCTGTAGTCTGCCGACCTCTGCTCTAGAAGGTTCAAAGAGTGGGCAACTTCGTGTTATTTGGCTTAGAAATCAATGAAGAATTGCCTATTTCCAACTTAATTAATCAACAAGTATGAATCTTCTCTATTCTATGTGGTCCATGAACTTAAGGAATTGATTTTCTTTTAGGAAGAAAAGACACAGGCACGTAAAAGCCAAAGAGCAACATGAAGCTGCACGTGATAAGCGCCAAAGGAGGGGACTGCGGACTGAGGGCTGACTGACGGGCCACCACGATATTAGAAAACCAGGGTCCGCAACCTGATCAAATGATCCTGCACCTGCACGACAGCGCAGAGAGAGTCGGAAAAACTTCTCAGTGGGCAGGAATGAAAATGAGTCTGAAGTGACTGCTGCCACACGAAGGGTTTTCGGCACGTGTCAGATGCTGATCAAAGGCAACCTCACGGACTTCTCTGGTGGAGCAGTGGTTAAGAATCCGCCTGCCAATGCAGGGGACACACGTTCGAGCCCTGGTCCAGGAAGATTCCACATGCTGTGGAACAACTAAGCCCGTGAGCTACAACTACTGAGCCTGTGATCTAGAGCCCGTGAGCCACAACTACTGAGCCTGTGATCTAGAGCCCGTGAGCCACAACTACTGAGCCCCGAGCCACAACTACTGAGCCCTCGTGCCACAACTACTGAAGCCCGTGCGCCTAGAGCCCATGCTCCGCAACAAGAGAAGCCACTGCAATGAGAAGCCTGTGCACTGCAACGAAGAGTAGCCCCCGTTCGCCGCAACTAGAGAAAGCCTGCGCACAGCAACGAAGGCCCAACGCAGCCAAAAATAAATAAATAAATAAAAACGATTAAAAAAAAAAAAGCAACCTCTCCTTCCAACTTAGGAAACACACCGGCTCCCCGTCTCATTCTCAAAGGACAGGCAATTGACTTCAGGTGCAAGATCAACTGAGTGCTTTAGCAAACTCCTGGAGGGCTCCGTTCTCCTCCCAACCGGTGCTTTAAGCACTGAAGAGCCTGCAGGAGCTACAGGCAGGGCAGGGAGAAACCACCTGGGGTCACTCTTGGACGTTCAGGAAGAAGCACTTCCTAAAAGCTTACCTTGCTCATGGCTGTCAGGGCGGGGTCACAGGCAGCATCGAGATCCTGAACCAACAGCTGAATGCTGCTGGAGATGACACTGCAAATCAAACACACTACTGTGGGCACAGCTTACAAAAGTGAACTGTGAACGAATGACTGACCGACACAGCTCCTTCCAAATGTTTTAGGCACCTGTGTAAAACTCAGATGCACCATTTCCTCAGAAAAACTTGAGTTTCATTTCAGAAAGGAATGAATGACAAGGAGGAGTGTTTTGGCTCCGCCCTCCTTCTTGCTGTGTGTCCTGGTCTCACTCGGATGTGTTCCTACTCAGTCAGGACACCAGATTCCACGGCTCGTCTCCCCAGTTGCTACACCCAGAATTCCTCTTTGCTACCTCCTCCAAAAGGACCCGTTTGCCCAAAATGTTTAAATCAGATCTTGCGGGGGCGGGGGGGAAGTTGAGAGAAAATGACCTAAGAAGAGAATTTGGACTTTTCCTCAGTAAGTGGCTGATGTGAAAGCAGAAGCTTGGCTTTCCCAAATCTCATTTAACGACCAGGACAAAATCCTGCCAGGTAGCACCAGGGCAATAACTGTTTCAAGAAGGCTTTACAGGCTGAACTCCTTGGACAGACACTCTTCCACCCCAAATACACTTGCCCTCCCCCACCCCCCAGTGGCTAAAATCGGGCTGCTCACCCTTTATACCCTTGAAACACTGGAGGTGGGGCTGGCCCTCTGTAGATTTAGCGGGTCAGATAGGAGGCCCTGGACCTGACCTTCCTGCAGGGATGGCCAAGGGGGGATTTCTTTTCTCTTGTTATTCTAGATAGTGCAACAATAAAGCCCCCATAAGCTAAAAATGATTGTATTTGAGGAGGCGGGATGGGGGGCCGCTGCACCAACTTCTAAGGCCCCTTGGTGGCTGGTGGAGAAAATAATCCTGATCCAACAGAAGGCCCTGGAAACTTCTCAGGTTCTGTAGTAACCTACGCTGACGGCCTGAGACACGCTGCTCCGTGCAGGGGGAAAGGCGGGCCTCGGGCAGGCGCGCGAGTACATACGTGCTGAATGTGTCCATTTCTCCAGTCAGATTGATTCGTTCAGTCAGGCTTATGTCGACCTTCTCCTTGAGTTTCTCTTCCAGCTGTTAGAGAGTAACAGAGAGAACGACATACTTAATGCTTATCGGAAGGAGCAACGTAACAATACTTAACATTTACTGAGTGTGAGGATTCCGGTATAATTCCAGGCACTTTTCGTGTATGGACTCATTTAAATCTCACTGCCCTGTAAGGAAGATTCTATTATGATCCTCCTTTGATATATGAGAAGATGGAGGCATGCCCTACCCAGGACAGTGAGTGGTAGGGCTGGGAATCAAACTTCCTCCAGAGCCTGTGCCCTTTGGCCCTGCACTGTACTTGGTTCTCATGACACACTGACAATTTAAACAGATCCCCATTTTTAGGATACTCCCTGCCTCGTGAACTGCTGGCTCACCCACCAACACTGGAAGCCTCCAGTGGTGGGTCGCAATAAAATCAGGTAAAGTATTCCCTGAGCGCTGGGCTGGGCCACCCACCGCGTTAAGGTGTTGAGGGATACCAAAATAAACAAAAGAAACAGTCTCTGCCTGCCTCACCCTACAGCCAAGTGGGGAGAAACGCTGGCCACGTTCCAGCAGCCTCCAAGAAAAATACAACTGACCGGGAATTGTAAATACCTCAAAACATCCCGGGAATTGCTTCACCTAGCATCCCCAAACCTATTTATTACAGAAACTCTATGAATAAAGAATGTTTTATCTTAGATTTAAAAGTGACTCCTAGGAATGGGTAAATTAATGTAAGCTTTTGGGAAGGCAACTTATTTAAAAGGCAAACATTTAAATATACACACTCTTTCGGCCGGCGATTTTGCATCTAGAAAGATATTTCAACGAGTAATGAGAACAAGGTATGGAGATGCGCACGTGTTCTTTGCAGCATTCATGAATTCAACCAATATTTACTGAAAGTCTATTCTAAACAGAGTGCCAGGCTCTGTCATAGCATAAGGGAGTTAGCTGGTGAAAAAAACAGATAAGATCCTCTTCTCATAAAGCTCACATTCTGCTGTCGTTTATATTAGTGAAAAACTGGAAACAATCTACACGTTTATAAGGGATTGAGGAGAAAAATTATGGCGCAGGCTCTCAAGGCTTCAACTCTCTAGCGGCCTTTCCCTGTTAACACTGAAAATAAAATCCAAACTTCTAACTATGATTTGGGTCCTGTCTAGCTTCAGGGCCCGCATCTTGCTTTCCCTCTTGTCCGCCTGGCTTCAGTTATACCGACCTCTTAAGGTCCTGGAAGACACCGGGTCTTCTCCCCCTCAGGGCCTTCACACGTCCTACTTCCTCTCTCCGAAGCACTCTCTGCTCCCTCGCCCTAGCCAGCTCCTTTGCTTTGCCCCCCACCCCCCACTGCCCATCCCTTCCAAGCTCCTCACTTGGCAGCCTCCTTCCCACCCCCCAGGTCTCTGCTTCAATATCACCTCCTCCAGGAGGCCCTCCTTGACTACTCTACCTCAGTAGGCAACTCCCTAACTAGCACTGCAACATCTGTTTCCTTCCTAGCACTTAGAACAAAATTGAGGTTACATCTTGCCTTACTTATTTATTATCTGGCTCCTTTATTAGTTCTAAGTTCCATGACAGTAAGAAATTTGTCTACTCTGTTCACCTCTGTGAATGAATACCAAATACAATGCCTGGTACATAATCAGTGCTTCATAAAGATCTCTTGAAGGAGGGAATGGCACACCCCATGCCGGTGTTAAGTGTAAAAGTGTTACAATTAATGAACCGATATTGACACATTATTGGCATTGTTTTCTAAGTATTATTTTTCAATTCTTCATTGCTTGGATTCTCAAGTCTCTTTGGTTTCTCCCTCCATTTCTTTTCGCAACCCCCCAACCCCCTGTGATTTTTTCTTAAGGAAACTGGGTTGTTTGCCCCATAGATTTTCTCATAGTTTGATCTCATTGATAGTATCCAAAAGGTACTAATTAGCATGCCCTCTATCCCTTGTATTTCCTGTAAATTGTAGCTTGATGTAAAAGCTTGATCAGATTCAGATTTTTCTTTTTTTAAAGAAAACTCCTTCATGGGAATTCCCTGGCGGTCCAGTAGTTAGGACTCGGCGCTTTCACTGCCGTGACCGGGGTTCAATCCATGGTTGGGGAATGAAGATCCCACAAGTCACACAGCACCAACAAAAAAAAAAAAAAAAAAAAAGAAAAAGAAAGAAAGGGTAAAAAAAAAAGAAAACTCCTTCATGATAGTGCTGTGTACTTCCATCAGGAGATAACATGATGTTTGGTTGTCTCTCTTTTTGTAATGTCAGCAGCCATTGATGGTCAATGCCCAGATCCGTTATTCCATTAAGAGGTATAAAAGAATGATATTTGAATTCAATATCTTTTCTTCTTCATTTATGAACTGAAAATCTGCTATCAAGATATACTTCCCATTGTCTGTGATTTGGTTATCCTGAGGTACAAGTCAGATAGGAAAGGCAGGATAAGAACTTTTCCTTTATTTACCAGTATTCAATTCATACCAGTGGTTTCTTAGTATCTTCCAAGGTGATAAGTGAATTTTAAAAATCATTATAACCAAGTGGATTTAAACATATTTGATGTTTACAATCGACTGTAGCTAATATTCTCACTGATACTTGTATGTCTCATCTTTGACCAGTAGAGTTCATTCAGGCTGACTCCTATAATTAGTTTTCTAATGCTGCCGTAGCAAATTACTACAAACTTGGTGGCTTAAAATGGAAATGTATTCTCTCACAGAAGTCCAAAGGGAAGGGTTGGCAGGGTTGGAAATGTGGAAAGGAACTTCTAATCCCACATCTAAGGCTGAATGGAAAATTCTTCTGGTCTTCCTTCTGCTAATGGGAGCTCCAGCAGAGACATTACCCTTTCCTGCTTCCCAGTCCCTGAACGTCAGCATCCAGACAATGGTTATTTGTTTCTGCAGATTGAGAATATGCTCCATACATTTCAGGAGACACGTAAAAGCCCAAAGGATTTTCAATGAGCCTGGTAACACTCCTAAGAATGGAATCACTGGTTGTGACTAGTGACCACTAAGGCTGGGGCCTACCACCACTACGACTGTAACTGCTTTTAGCACGTGGGAGACAGGGCTACTGACCTATTTTCAGGAGGGCACGTCATGCTCTTTGAGCAGCTTACACAGCTCTGGGGAGGAGACCAGTCATACTTTCTTGCCCAGTCTCCTTTTAACAAGGTCCTTCTGCAAGGGGGCTGCCTGGGCCGTCCCCTGGCTGGACCTCGAGTTTTCCCTTGTGGGAGACCAGCTGTTCTGCCCAAGGTTGTGTGTGGCCTCACTGGGGCCCATATTCTTACCCACTGAGCTAAGTGGCCCAGGCGGCTCAGGAAAAGGAGGAGGTGGCGCGAGGGCAGCCCGGGCGGCTCACCTGCTGGGTGGTGGCCAAGCAGTACTCTGCAGTGCTCAGGATGCTGCATATGAGGCAGAGCTCCTCCAGGGTGAACCTGGCCACTTCTGAGCCCTCCTTTTCCTTGAGGAGGCTGCTGATGGTCAAGCCACCGCCGCTGCTTGTGGTTCTGAGGAAAAGGCATAGGGACCAGTCAGGCCAGGACTCCTCATTTGCTTCCTGACCCGGAAACTGCACGTTGTAAGACAAAGAAACAGGGGAAGGAGAGGCTGGACGTGGCCCAAACAAATCCACACACAATGAGGCCCTTTCCGAGTGACCTGACCTTGACTGTCATTTGTTTAAATTCTCCGACCATCAGAAATAGGAAGAGACGATCCCAACAGTGAGCCAGCCATCAGTCATGGTAACTACAATGACTCTGCTCTGCTGAGCAGCCTCTCTGCTTAGCGTGGCATTTCCCGATCTGTACAGCTCATTCAGAGTCATGTGTGCTGCAAAAGCTGGTTCCCCAACTGTTTCTCTCAGTTAAGAAAATTCTGCATGGGAGCTTGTCTTCGTGCTTGTGGAGGGGTTCAGAAGTGAATGTTAAGACATGGTTCCTGGCCAAAGGCCTGACTGCCTCAAGAAACAAAAAAGCACGTCATCTCTTCCTACTGATCTAATCATGTGATCACAAAAAATAAAAAAGCGGTTTTTAAATAACTTCCTGCAGTTATAAATAAAATTTCAACTGTGAGAGTCTATTTTTTAAGAAGACAGAAATCAATGATATTTACCTTAAAAATAAGAGAAATTTTTCCTTTAAAACACACACACACACACACACACACACACACACACACACACCCCTAAACTTCCCAGACTTAGGTAATCAAAGATTTGAAATCATCTTAATTTCTGGTACTTATAAGGGTGTGAGGACACTGGCTGTCTCTTCCACTACGGGTTAGGAGCTTTAAATTGTACAACTTTTTTGGAGGTATTTTTCAGGAGCTTAAAAAGACGTTCAGACTCTTTGACCCAGTAGTTCTACTTCTGTTCAAGGATGCTCTTCTGAATGTTATTTAAAATACTGAACCCAACATAAATGGTCAATTAAGAGAATGATCAATAAGAAATCTCAGAAGTTAGCTGAGGGCCTTCAGTATGTGGGAACATCATAGCATCATTAAAAGTGTCTTGATGGGGCTTCCCTGGTGGCGCAGTGGTTAAGAACCCGCCTGCCAATGCAGGATACACAGGTTCGAGCCCTGATCCGGGAAGACCCCACACGCCGTGGAGCAACTAAGCCCGTGCGCCACAACTACTGAGCCTGTGCTCTAGAGCCGGTAAGCCACAACTACTGAAGCCCATGCGCCTAGAGCCCGTGCTTCGCAACAAGAGAAGCCACCGCAATGAGAAGCCCGCGCACCACGATGAAGAGCAGCCCCCGCTTGCCGCAACTAGAGAAAAGCCCGCACACAGCAACAAAGACCCAATGCAGCCATACATATATAAAAAAAAAAAATCTGGAAAAAAAAAGTGTCTTGAGTATTTTTACTGTGCTGACTGTTCTCTGCTCTTCTCTTCCCTTTTCACCGCTTGGGAGACTGACCTCTGCAGACTTTTCACCCAGGCTCCCCAGCCCCCTGGGCTCCTGTTGGTTTCAGCCATCAGCAGAGGCTGTAGGAAGTCAGAGAGGTTGAGGAGAGAGAAGTCGGAGTAACAACTAGCCTTCCTGCTCCCTCTGCTTCAGTGTGGTCCTGGCAGTGACCGTGGCCCCTAAGACTAAAGTTTCTGTTAGGCAGCCCTTTGTCCACAGCTCTAGCTGTCACTTGAGTTTTAAAGTAGTAACAATTACCCACTAGAGTTTGGATGCTTCAGACTCCTCCCTTGGTTCCTTTCACCTGCCCCCATTTCTGTAAACAGTGGCTTTAGTAATAATATCCCAGCTGAGTACCATTTGTTTCCTGCTGTGACACTGACTAATACACATGGCAAAATGCTCACATCATGACAAAGCAGGGTATAAAACTATAAGTACTATAGTCCAGTCCTGTTAAACAAATAAACAGAAGCATTCAGTCACACACATTACACATATAAAGAAAGAACAGAAAAATGTATACTGAAAAGTTAAACCTGTTTTCACTGGGTGGTGATTTTTATCTTCATCTTTGTGCTTTTCTGTGTTTTACAAACTATAACAAACTTGCAGTATTTTGAAAATCAGGATAAAAGTTATCAAAAATTTAAAAATAATGTTTATCATATTCAAAGAAATTCTCATGTGTAAAACATGTCTGTTACTTCAAATCTCTTGTACAGCGAAGGGATTTTATTTTTCTTTCCTCCCAATTATGTAAAACTCCTATATATGACACATTTTAGTGACAGTGACAGAAACTAAATTCCAAACTGTTGAATTTAGCTATGGGAGTGATTTATAATTACTGGATTCTGAAGCATTGCTTCAGATCATATTCTATTACAATAGAAATTGCTATATAACCAAAATATCTCTAAAACTCTAGTCGAACAATCCATTTATTTCAAGTAATAAGCTATATAACAATATTTTAATGCCCCAGAATAACAGTGAAGTCGCTATAATTAGGAGCTATGCTATGCAACCACCTTTCCCCAAATCCTACCACATCTTTAAACATTAGACTCAACCCAGGAGAGCAAGATACACACACCATGAGAGACTTTGGCCTGAATGAAACTGCCCTTGCTGTTCAAAAGTCATTGCTACCACCACCCCACTTCTTTTGCCAAGTACCTATCACTGAATCCATGTAAACTAGGCACATCTATAATGGGACTGACTCCCCTGAGTCCACCGTGGCAGGATCTGACCTATGCTAGTGGCCAGCGTGGCAGTACTGATTTCCTCTGGCAGTCCTGATCAGCTGTGGAATCCCATTTGAGAGGAAATAGTTTCAGACCCTTGGGAACTCCATAAGGGTGTTTTCCTCCCTGATACTCTTGGCAGTTTAGCGAACAGCTTCAGGGTGGATTTCCTTAAAGATTTCCATACTTAGGTATATTCAGAATCTCACTTCTCTGGTCAGACCAGGAAGAACAGGACTCACTTGGGCAGGTTGCCAGAGAGGATTTTCCAGGCGTACTCTCGGAGGTACTTCTGGAAAATAGTGGTCAGGGCGATCATTGGCTCCCCGGTACTGAGCTGCGAGCACTGCACCATGCACTTCTTGTAGTAGACAAAGAGGTCGGCACAGCTGGGGAGCACGGCGCCCCCCTCGTCTGTGTTGGGCTTAGGTGGCCCCTGGGCTTTGAAATCAGCCACAAACCGATCTATCAGCTCCCCAAGGTTTCTGGGAGGAAGAAAACATGAAACGTTATTTTATTTCAAGAAAGAGAAAACAAACGTGCTTGACTGCCGCGAGGCGATCACTCCTCATGCTTTTTACATTTAAAATTGGACCCGTTTCAGTAAGTCAGACAGAGAAAGACAAATATTAGATGATATCACTTATATGTGGAATCTAGAAAACAATACAAATGGATCTATTTACAAAACAGAAAGACTCGCAAAAATAGAAAACAAATGTATGGTTACCAAAGGGGTAAAAGGGGGCCGGGATAAATTAGTAGTATGGGATTAACAGATACACACTACCATATATGAAACAGATAAGCAACAAGGATTTGCTGTGTAACGTGGGGAACAATGTTCAATATCTTGTAATAACCTATAATGGAAAATAATCTGAAAAAAATAACTGAATCGCTTTGCTATATACCGGGAACTAATACAAGACTGTAAATCAACTGTACCTCAATAAAAAGTAATTAACTTAAAACATTTTTAGAACCTGGATCCATTTTTATCAATATCATTAACTACCACCACCACTCCTACAACAACAGCAGTGATAAAATTTGGCATTTGTGTGCTGTTTTGTACTTTTCAAGGCACTTCATGATCGCATTTGACCCCAAACCCCTGGGAGAAAGATAAGGTGTTATTGGACCCTCTAAGAGATGAAAAAAATAAGGCCCAGAAAGTTTGTCACACGATTTAGTGGCAGAGCTGAGCCTAGAATCTACCGCTTAAGTGTGTGCGCTGGTCCTACTACCTTAACAGTACCAGCTCCCCTTTCCACAAATGAAAACCCTAAATAATGACAGTGTTCATTTTCTGAACACTTATGGTGTACCAGGCACCATGTCAGCTCTTTGTAAGAGTCTTTATACGTGAACTTCACTTAATCTTCACAATAACCTTATGACGTAGGGACTAAAACTGTCCTCCTTTTCAAAAAGCGAGGTGCAGAAAATTAAAGGACCTTGTCCAAAGTCATACGGCCAGAGAGTGGAGGAGCCAGGATTAAAACCCAAGCAGCCTGGCTCTAAACCTCATGCTTTTACCCACTCTACCCTACTACCTCTTCAAACACAAAAAGGTTATGATGTCAGCAAATATTTAGATATCATTAACCTAAAGGTACCCAGCAGACAGACAACTAAACAAAGAGAAACTGTAAAGAAACAGTCTAATGCTTTCTTTCTCCTTTAATGCAGTTTCTTCTGAACAACTTCCAAAATCAAAGGTGTAAGAAATCTTGGGAGGAGAGAAAATACTGAGCCGCTCCAGGCTTGCCCCAGGTCACGGTGGTGATGATGGTTGCAACTTTCTCCCATTTCCCATTCAAACGTCACTGAATTTGCCTCAGTCACACTGAGTCATCACTGTTCACATCCAGCAGGGCTATATTAATGGGTCCCTGCACAGTTGTGCTCTATGAAAAATGGGGGAGAGGAGGGTGTTCCCACCCCTCTTAACATTTTGCATCTTTTTAGTTGCTGTCTAAGGCTACAGGAATTCAGCTGTGTTTTTTGTTTTGTTTTTTTGTATTTATATAACAGTCAAGAAAAAAAAGACAAGAACCACATGCAGTATTAATGAGTAGGAACAGGAGAAAATTGACACTTTACTCAAGAGCTTTTCTTATTGAAAGTTTATTACATCCAGATATAGCCACTGTGCCCTCAAAGAACTTAAGGCCTAGGACAGTCCATTGTGATGGTGGTGACGGTTAGCAAGCAGAGAAGGAGCGAGTTAGTTGACCTTGGAAAGCTCCAGCGTGTCCACCCTCCTTCCTCACACCCTCCTCTTGTCTCACCTTTCCATTTAATTTCCCACATCTCCTCCACAGCGACCCCATGCTCCAGCCAGGCTCCCCTCAGCTGCCGCTCCGCTCCATCTCTATCCCTGACTCTGGGCATCTGCCTGGATGCGTCCCCTGGTGACTCTCCCATCACCACCTGTCCACTCACCCTCCCAGTTCAGCTCAGGAGGCACCTAGATAACTCCTACTCACACCCATCCTCTATCTCAATTGCAACTTCTGTCATCTGTAACACACTGACGACTATTTTTTTTTTTTAACACTTCATTATACAGTGTGAGGGTGTCAACTATTCAGGAAACATGCTGACCTTCTCCCATCCTGGGCCCGTGGTAGGCCATGCTCATCAGGAATGGCTATGTCTTTCTCACTGATCTCCAGGGTAATTTCAGAAGCCTTCCTGAGACAGCACTGTAGCCAGTCACTTCTTATGAGCTGAAGTTGGCAGAGAAGGTGAAAGCTGCTTGCTTTATAGTGGTAGAATCTTCTTCTCTGTGTCACGTATGTTATCGTGAGATTCTTGAGAGCAGGGATAATGTCTACGTTACTTCTGCTCCCCCGAGGCCCAGCCCTCAAGCTTCTGTGTGCAGCTAGGCTCCCAGTTACGTTGGTGCCCAATACGTACTCGGCGGATCAACCTCCACGTTTTGTTCCTAAGGGATGGGAGTGGAAGGGTCGGGGCTGGTGCACTGGAGGAGAGCACGGAACAGCAGGGGAGGGTTCCTCTCGAGTCTTCCTATGAGAGACTCTAACCTCCGAATCCACAGTGCCAACCAAAACAGGGACGAGAGCTCCAAGGCATTTTCGCCTGAACCACTCCTCTAATGCCGCTGGAAGCTGAAGCCAGGATACTTCCTCACCTACCTCCTATTTCGGAGCCAAGCTGATGAGTAAGACTGTAAATTAATTGTGATCATAGAACAGAGACAAAATTTCCTCTTTAAAAAAAAAACAAACACTAAAGATCTTCCATATTTTGCAGAATGTCTCTTGGGTTGCTGTTGACATTGTTCTCTGGTGTGAACGAGAAATAGACCAGAGTGGCCCCCCCCACTTCCATCTTGCGCTATTCATCAGCCTGCTTCTATGCCACACGAGGCACTAGACGGCGAGTAATCAAACGCCTTCACAGAAGAGACGAGGACAAGTCACCCGGATGGGAACGGGTAAAGTTCATGAGTTTGCAAAGGGGATGCAATCCAATCAAATATGGATGGAGCACTTCGTGTGCACAAGGCGCTGCGGGCAGCAAGTATAAGATTTAAATGAGACCAACAACAAAAAAAGCAAAGGTTGCCATTTCTTCCAGGCACCAAACACTACCCTGAGTTTCGGCAGGATCTTATAGGAAGGACTACTGGAGAAAGGAACACGGGGCATGCTGACCTGTTGAATGGAATCACAGGGATGTGCCTTTTATACTCTAAAGCAATTACAATCAAGTAAAAGTTTAAAAAGGGTCAAGTCCTGATCACAGTGCTGCAGCAGGTAAAGACACAGCATCTGTCCACTAGAGTCTGTGACCTATTGGAGGAGATAGGACCTTCATGATTATGATCTTTAGATCTCAAGATGGCAACAAAATGCTAGTTTTGCAGTACAGACAATATGACCAATTTGTTTTAGACAAAGGAAATAACAGAGGAAACTGGAGAGAAAATTCCACAGCAGATTCAGGCAAGAGAATAAAGGCCTGGAGTCAGAAGTAAGTACAGAATACGGTGTGGGGGGAGAGGATGGGAAGAAGGAGAGGAGTTGGCTGAGGCAGAAGACACAGACTGAGAAAAGTCTGACCTGCAGTTAGGTTCATACACACCTCTGAATTCCCACAGCAAACTGTTCATACCTTTACCCCTCCATGCTGTGTTCCAAAAACTTTTTTTGGTCTCTCTCTCACACTAGGCTATATGCCTATAAACTAGGCACCGCACTGGCTACATTATAAATACAATCTCACTTAATCCTCACAACAGTCCTGAGCGGAAGGCATTAGTATCCCTGTTTTATAAATGAAGAAACTGAGGCTGAGAAAAATAAGATAACTTTCCCTAGGCCACAGAATTTATCAGAGCTGGAATTCAAACTGGGGCCTGTCTGACTCCAAAGCCAAGCTCTAACCACTATGCGATACTTTGATTTCAAAACTCTAAAGCGCTCTACAGATACATGGTATTACGATTATTGGTGTGATTCACTTTCTCTGCAGCTTAAGGAAACACGTCATGGATGCAGATGGTGTCTTTTATCCTCTTCCCTGTAGCCTGAGCTTTTAACCCAAGAACTGTATAAGCATTCTGGGGGCGCCATGTGAAATACTGCTGGGAGTTCCACTGATACGTAAAATGACCTAGGAATAAAGACTACTGCAGAGCGGTGGCAGCAGAGGGGAAGATTAAAACACGGCGAGAAGGAAAACCACACTGCACACCAAGCTTAGGTATGGATGACCAAGGCCATTTCTTCTGGTGGGTCTGCAGCTGACATTCCCAGCAACAGTATTCTAACTGGAGAGTACAGGAGTGATGGCTCTGGGGGAGGAAGATGGTAGTCAGAAAAAGTGGGCAAGGAGGTGAGTACGGGCAAAGCGGCTTAAGACCCCCAGGAAGTTAGAGAACTTGTTCATCCAAGGATGCGCCGACTAATATGCACCCCTACCCCTTCCCAGTGGTTGGGGCAGAGGAATTGGCTCTGGTGTGGCCAGCAGGGAGCCAAGCTCTGGCTTGAGCACAGCTGGGAGACGGGTTCCACACAGGTAAACAGAGCAGGTAAATACACGGAGGATCCTGGGAAGCAAGCTTCTCACTGCCGTAGAAGGTAGTTACAGACATGGGACAGGGGCCACTCCAGTAAACCCTGAGGTTAGGTTAGAACTGGAGTTACTGGCATAGACTCACAGGTTTTAATATATAAATAGGTATAAAAGTAGATAGATATGTAGATATACACATACATAACATTTCTTGGGTCTCTCAGCTCAGAGGACCCAGAAGCATGACACCCCAGCAGCAATGAACACATACAATGCGCAGACTTAGTTTCTAAATATCATTTCCCACCAAAGGAACAAGGGATCCTGGAAAAATGGATGACTCCAGGGCTGGGTTAGGAAAGTACAAGACGAGCCTGGTATATTTTGTTGGCCCAGAAAGAAAGTACTCAAAACATGCTAGGGGCATGCAAAAGAATGGAAAACTAGCTGGGAGGGGCCGAAACCAGGACAATTTGGGCATTAAAACAAAAAATGATGGATCCTGGAAGAGAAAAAGGACATTAGTGGAAAAACTGGTAACATCCAAATAGACCTGGAGTTTAGTGAATAGTACTGTACCAATGGTTACTAGCTGATTTTGATAATAACTGTACTACAGTTATGTAAGATGTGAACACTAAGGGAGCTTGGGAGAGGGAATATGGGAACTCTGCACTATTTTTGAAGTTTTTCTGTAGGACTAAATTTATTCGAGCATAAAGTTAAAAAAAAAAAAAGATAGTAATGACTATAACCCATTGAATAAAATAGGAATCCAAATTCCTATATCCACAAATAGGAATCTGTCCATGCTGATACAAATAAATGGGGAAAAGAGAAGGCTGTTTCTTAAAACAGAATAAATGTAGAAGAAATGATGGAATTAGAAAAATAATTATTTGGCAACCATTTAGTAATAAGTGATTCAGGCAAGTGTCATTAACAGATGGTAAAATAAGTAAGTGAAAGACGAGAAAAAGGCTATTTATATGGTTTCAAGGTTAATCAACACTTATTAATTACTTGTTAATTAATAGAGAAACCTGGCCAATACCATCTAAACCAAGTAGTAAAATTGACCAGCACAAGTTGTGGGACACATTGATACCGTGTGTCTCCTGACAAGAGTTACTGAGAAGAACATGGCACCACTTCTGCATGAATCATAAATCATGAGCCAGCATCAGTCAGAACCAGACTGAGGAACATTCCACAAAGTAACTGGCCTACACGTGTCAAAAATTTCCAAGTCGTGGGACTTCCCGGGTGGCGCAGTGGTTAGGAGTCCACCTCCCAATGCAGGGCACACGGGTTCGAGCCCTGGTCCGGGAAGATCCCACATGCTGTGGAGCAACTAAGCCTGTGCGCCACAACTACTGAGCCTGCGTGCCTAGAGCCCGTGGTCCGCCAAGGAGAAGCCCGCGCGGGACAATGAAGAGTAGCCCCCGCTCGCTGCAACTAGAGAAAGCCTGCGCACAGCAACAAAGACCCAACGCAGCCAAAAATAAAATAAAATAATTAATTAATTTAAAAAAATTTTCCAAGTCATGAAAGATAAAGAAAGAATAGATTATTCTTCTGGATTGAACCAAAGAGACATGACAAATAAATGTAACCTGTGATCCCGGAATGGATCTGAGATCTATAAAAAACAGGATTGGGGCAAATGGGGATAGGGAATGGGGTCTATGGATTTAATGGGAGTGCTGCATCAGTGTTACCTTCCTGATTTTGATGGTTTGTACTATGGTTACATAGACTGTGTCCTTATTTACAGGAAACACACACTGAAATATTAAGGAGTAATGGGGCATCTTGCCTGCAATTTGAGAATTTGAATCTCTCAGGAAAAACAACATGTATGTGCATATATCCGTGAGTATGTGTGTGTCTGTCAGTGTGTGTGTCAGAGGCGGGAGAGACAGCTGTTAACTGAGGAACCTGGGTGAAGGATACACAGGAGCTCTATGTACGATTCTTGGAACTCTTCTGAAAGTTTGAAATTAATTCAAAACAAACAACAAGCAACATTAGTTTATAGAGAGACTCTAGGCTTCACCCAGCTAGAAGAGGTGGCGGGCTCTATTTCAACGAAAGCTATGACAGGGAACTCAGGAGAATGGGCAGAAATGGAGTCCCTAATAATTTCTTGGACTGAGAATGTCACTGAATGGAGTGAAGAAAGTGCCTATGGAGAGAAATCTCTCCTGCAAGTCAGCCAAAGAAAACGCCTACATCCCCAAGAGTAGAAGAGACACTACTAACTTCCTCCTTGGACACAGACAAAAACTGAGAAAACTGCTCAAAGCACAGGAGGACAGCTCAGCCCAGCCAGCTAAGAGGTGGCCGAGGGACATCCCCACTCCTCCTCCCTGGGCACTGGCGCCGCAGTCCTCCTACCAAGGCTGGGCTTTGGGCTGGGGCAGGTGCTGCCAGGACTCTCCCCGGGCAGGTGGGAGGCTGGGGAGACGGAAGAGTGGACCCCATGCCAAGCCCACAGAGAGCTGGCAGCACCAAGCAGGCCACCCAACCACCTGACAGTCCAGAACAAGATCACCGGAAGGGCAGGGCAGGCACAGTTCCCGAGTGCTGTTTACTTGTGCCGAGTGACAACGTGTCACGTCATTTATTCCTCACCGCTAATCCTGTGAGGGGGGCATTATTCACTTGACCGTAGAGAGCACAAAATAAACTCGGAGAGGTTAGGGCCATGCTCAAGGCCCCAGGCTGGTGAGTGCAGAGCGCGGACTCAAGTCCAGGTCTGTCTGGCACCCAGGCCTATGCTCTTTCCACTACCCTGGGTTGGGTCCCAGTCATCGGGGAACTTGTGAATGGTCTCAGATTTTCCTCCCTTGCAGATTTTTGAGTCAGAACTACAACAAGAGGAGTAATTTGTCCCAAATCAGTCCCGACCTGAGCTCCTTCCCCAGCCTTAGGATTCTCTGACTTAAGGGAGGACGAGCTTCGTAGAACCCCTTGAAATTGTGCTCAAAATAGCGTGTGGGTTTATGTGGATGTTTTTTTGGCAAGAGGACCTGTGGTTTTCATCGGGTTCTCAGAGGGATCTATGACTCAAAAGAGGTTAATAGCCTGCTGCTTTAGGCATTATTTTGTCTGATGCTCTCCTTTAACAGACGAGGAAATGGATTTCTTGAACTCTATTTTCTACTTCAAGCTTTTGCTGTTTATTCTGGAGCGACAACAGCACAGCCTACGCAGTTCTCCTACGAGAAGCTTCCGCTACTGCACTAGTGCTGTGGAAACATCCCAGCGAGGCCAGACGGCAGGATGAGGGGCCAGCACTGCATTTTTCATACAGAAATGGAGAGTCCCTAAGGAAGGGAGGGCTGGCTCTTTGCCCAAAGTCTCACGAACAATGAGTGTGCTTTATACGAATCAAGGCCATGCGAAAAGAGTAGATCCCAGAATTACACCAGATAATTCAGGAAACTGACTCTTTGGACCAGATAAGTTTTGAGAAAGTACATGGTTATCTCAGATGTGCACTTTAAACCCTGGACCCAATAGCTTTTAAGCCTTTTAAAAAATAAGAATTTGGATTGATAAGAGAAGAGAGGGCTTTGTCCCAAAATAGTCATACGGGTGGGCTGCTCCAAGACCTGTTCATGTAACAGGCAAAGAGCTGCTCCTTTTCCGGCCCCGTAAGGGTGTCTTATTAATATCCTGAGAGAAAACTTTGTGAATGCAGAAGAGAGGGTGTTTTCAAAGGACTAAACGGCAATAGTAACTACCGCCCTTCTGCACGCCTGCAGACACAAGCCCAATAGACAGAGAGCAGGAGGAAAACCGGGCCTTTACAAGGCAAAAAACGTCAAGGCAACTTCTTCTGTGTGAGGTGGGGGGCGGTGAGGAGGTTGTTTTCGTTAACGTAGAAGCGCTTTTACAAAGATAATTTTCTGGGGTTTTCGTATGAAGCATTTTGTCATCAGGGAATAGAAGAATAGAAGCAATCTATTGATATGAAATCAAATCGTTGAATAACAATAATGTTCCATTTAAGACACAAATAGCCGTTTGAAATGCTCTCCTAAGCTGATGGTTTACCCTTGAAACGTACTTGGAAGCAAGAACGTGCTAAACTGAAGGAAGCATTAGGGGAAAAAAAAAAAAAAGGACTGGACTTCAGCACCTAAATGCTTTCCCCGAGAACTCCCCTCAAGAACTTTCTCACAGCTGCTGTCCTCCCTGTGTGACCCACTGTCTGGTCCTCCCAAGCGTGTGTTCTTTAGGCTACGGGCCTTTCCTCAGAGCCTGGACCAGCCTGTCTCTGGTCAGTTCGGCCTGTTCCAGAAACCGGGCCTTTCCAAAATGTGCCTTCCGGCATGGAAGGGCCTTCCACAGTTGCTCTGGCTGTGGACAGAGATTCAGGGATGAAGAGGGATCTCTGTCCTTTGCATGAACAATGGATACTGGAACATGACCATACTCTTCTGGCTGTGAGGGAGCCTGGCTGCAGTGGGCTGCTTTGTAAACATTTTCTGGAGCCCCTCTGTAAAAAGCACATATGTTAAATGGATGATAATTCATCAAAGAAAATATAACACATCAGCCCAAACAGGAAAAAACAAACAAATCAACAAGTGGGGGAGAAGAGGAAGCTCTTCCTTATAGTAGAACCCTAATGAGTAAACATAGAAGAAATGACAGAAACAGACGATCAACGTTTGGCAAACACTACAGTAATCATTGTTTCAGGCAGGAATCATCAAGGGATGTGAAAAATGAGCGGGCAAAGTATGATGAGACATGGGATATTTACATAGTCCCCAAGTATCCCCCCCCCCAAGATACTTATGAATTACAGAGCAAAAAATAGTGGCTTCACAGGGAGAAAGCTGGCAGACATCACTTTAGCAAGTGGTCAAGGTCAACCTCAGCAATAACAGGACAAATCCAGGTGAGATGCCTCCTGACATCACGCACTGGGCTCTGAGAAGGACGCAATGTCACCTCTGTGGTATTCTTGCCCAAAGTGCATAGCCTTGATTTAATCAAGAGGAAACATCACGAACAGAAACTGAGGGCTTTGGACAAAATAGCTGGTCAAACACTCTTTAAAAGTGTCAAGGTCATGAACGACAAAGAAAAGACTGAGGAATTATTCCAGCTCAACGGAGCCTAACGAGACCTGACAACTAAATGCACGATTGAATCTTGGACCAGAGAAAGGTCGTTCGTGGGAGAAGGGTACCTTCCTGTTTGGATAACTGCGGTTATGTAAACTGTTAACATTTCTCTGGGCGAAGGGTATATGAGAGCTTTTTAAAACCTTTTGGTAAGTCTAAATGATTTCACAGTGAAAAGTTAAAACAAATTATACTTGAAAACATATACATTAGAGATGAGGCTTTCTTTCTCCACTTTCCAGCGCCTGACATTGTAAAGCCTCACGGGCTGACATACAGAGTGGGATACGGGCTCAGCGCCCACCTGGGAAGTAGGTGCTGGGACCTGTTTGGAACCTTGTTAGAGTCAAACTCAGGCTTCTGAGATTTATGGACACAACACATGATAACACTCAAAAGGCCGAAAAACATCCTTAACAGGTTTCCAGGGAGGGTAACGGGTGCCCCAAGTCCCTCCTTCAACCTCTAGAAGGAGCTGTGCCCTTGTGAGGCCCCAGCCCTGACCCAAGGAGCGAGATATGCAGAAGGCAGCAAAATGTTCATCACTCACTTGTCCTGGGACTCAATATACACGTAGAGATGAGGCTCAAAACACTTGGAAACAATGCCGTGAAATGGATTGTCTGGGGCTTTAGGCTTCTTTGGCTGTAAAGGAAAAAAAAAAGAAAAGAAGAGAAGAAAAAAGAAACCCTATACTTGAGCCATCTTCGCAAACTTTCAAGCAGTTTCAAAGAAAACATCCCTTCAAAGTTCACTCCCAACTTACAGATAAGAAGCACTCAGCGTAACTAGACTGAGACTATGTCCTGTATTATGAGTCATGCCAGTTTGTGAACAATAAGCCAGCTTTGTTGGCATCATTTACGTGCTCTGCGCGGTGAAAGATTTATTGCTACTTTGATAACACATGCGTTTTCAATTTGGAAGCTCTTCATCATCTGACTGATGTTTTCAAAATGTAAATTCTAGCTAATAACAGCACCGCAGAGCTGTGCCGTGCTTTGGAACATATAAAGTGCTTTCACACCATCCAGTTGTAAAGGCCTCCATTTACTGCTTGTTATTATGAGCCAAGCACTTTGGTACGAAATATCTCATCTATTCCTCAAAACAATCCTCAATATAGGAATTATTACTACTATTTTACACCTAAAGAAAGGGAGGCTCAGAGGGTGTTAGCAGCCTGCCTCAAGGCACATGGTGAAGTTTCCTGTCTCCTAAACCAGGACTCTTTCTAGTAGATCATTGCTGTCTTGCGGTGCTTCCTAAGACTGTTGAATTTCACCAACAAATATAAGAAAAAAAGAAAAGTAGGGGGTCAACACAGGGTTGCTAACTTTTTATTTCGTTACTTTCTACTCTAACCACAAGTTCCTAAAAGAACTTTTATACCCAAACATTTTATAAGAGAAAATAGTCGCATAAAGGCCGTCCTTCCCAAGAAAAGACAGTTAGTTGGTGACCTTACACCAGATAGAAAGACAAAGAGATAGACACACAGGCTGGCTGTTTTGTCTTTATTTTTTGCCTTGCACCAGCTAAAACCTGGATCAGTACTGGTCCCCAGCTGAAACTGGGAAACCACTGATAAAAAGGTCATCCGGGCAGGCAAGCATTTAAAAACTATTATTTGCTACTTAAATTCCCTTTCAAAACATCTAAAAAATAAACAAGGATCTTCCTACATATTTCTTTCTGTTCCTAAAAAAAAATCCAATTCTATCTATTTCTGTCTGTTGGTATCTGAAAATAGACAGAGGTCCTTGAGCCTTTGCTGGGCTTGATACAAGAGTACAATCTGGATATAAATTGGCACGCACAGCACACCTGCTGAATTGAATGGCTCGTATCTTTTAATAAAAAGAGGAAAAGCTAAGCCCACTAATGACAGACAGAAATGATTACCTTCTTCTAGTAATTGAAAACAAATAAAACGTTGTAATGGTTAAAAGCATCTGTAAAAACTGGTAATGATCACCAAAAATTAAATGTCAACTGTAGATATATCCCATTTAATTTCATGTTTAACTCTCTTCCCTTTTCACCTTCTAAGAGTTCCATGTCTTTAATTTTTTTTTGCAGGATTTGAAGAAACTCTGGTCCTTCCTAAGAATAACTACAGTCTGGGCTATTTTCTCTTATCATCCAGAAGCCACTGCCAAAGTCAGGCCTTAGGCTGAGACTGTAAGAGGCTCTCAAGTTCGGGTTCATTGAGTTTAAACTGACTGGATTCAAAGTCCCACTTCATTTCACAGATGCCTTAGGAGTTTTTCCACATTTCCATTAGTTTAAAATGAGGGATCCATGATGTAGTATGATGGTTGTGAAGGTATGGTCCTTATCTATTTGTTCTACATTTTCCAAGTCAGTTACCTTTTAAAAAAAATTATTCTATTCTTTTCAATAAGATGATCAGATAAATGAATAGACAAGTGTGATTTAATCTGAATAACTTCTGTAGGATTAGATATCCTGATTTTAGAACTGGAAAATATGGCCACTATAGCCATATATCTTTTCATTAATTAAAACAGAATCTTCATAAATATTATAATTATTCCCTTTATGTATATTTTCTTCCCTTGACAAAAATATTCACACATCTGTAGGATAGCTTCTGGAAATTATAAATGGGAGTTTATATAATACAGAATGTTGTCATGTTTTAAATCAACATGTGTATTTCGTATTTGGCTTTATTTACCTACTAATTTATGTGTACTTTTCCAACTACTGACAATGTTTCAATTTATCACTCTTGAATCACATTATAAAATTTATATAAGTGTAAATGAGATAATAGTATTATACTAATGTTAAGTTTTCTGATTTTGATCTGTAGTAATTTAAGTGAAAATCTTTCTTAAGTGAATATATTTCCTAAAAAGGAAATACATACTGAAATACTCAGAGGCAAAGGGTGTGATACCTATAAACTTACTTGTTCTGAAAGAGAGAGAGGGAGGGAGGGAGAGAAAGAGAGAGAGAGAGAGAGAGAGAGGGAGGGGGGAGGAAATGGAAAAGTAAATGTAGCAAAATAGTAACAACTAGTGAACCCAAGTGAAAGATAGTTGAGAGTTCCTTGTAATATTCTTAAAACTTTCCCTAAGTTTGACATTATTAAAAAAGAAAAACAGTTTAAAATAACAATAAAAAACGTGGCAGATAATCCCAGGTACAGTAGTGGAGCATTCTGAGAAACGGCATATCACCAACACTCCGGATGACCTAGAGGACCACACCGTGGGGAAACACAGACATCCACGCCCGAGTGAAGACGGGGTTAGAGCCAACGTCCTGGTTTTGATAACGCACTATAGTTATGTTAGCCATCAGCACTGGGGGAAGCTGAGAGGTGGGTACCCAGGACCTCTCTGTGCAACTTCTTATGAGTCTATAATTATTTCAAAATAAAAAGTTTTTTTTTTTTTTAAGTGGTTCAGCAGAGTTAGACTCTGAATGTGAAGAAGTCTTGGGAATATCTTAACCTATTTATTTTGCTTATATTTTCCTTTTTATGTGTGTACAAAAGTGATACATGATAAAAATGTATGGATAAGTCTGAAGAGCTCATTCAGTATAAACATAGATTCTAATGATTAAGGAAAATGACTACATGATATTCCAACAAACTCATCTTGATCAGTCTCCCAGAGGCCCCGTGCTTGATGAGGCCCCACAGAGCCCTCTGGATGTGGCTCAGAAAGCCGCACAACCAGACAGTGCAGGTGGCCCGACCCCCGTCCCCACAGGGGAGTCCACTCCGCCCAGCCTCTGCCCGCTAACGGCACTCCTGGCAGTGAGGAGGGCCCTGTCGCCATGGCTCTCTGTCCTCTTACAGTGTTTTCAACAGTGAGTTGGAAGCAAGAGGGGAACAATGGGAGGGATTGCCTGAAGTTTCCTGTTTTCTTTTTTTTCCACAGGGCTGCCTCCTGCCTCTGGCTGCCTCCTAGCTGTGCTCATATTTAGAAGAAATGGGCTGGAATTTCGGCTCGTACTGGTGCCTCCCTGTGTACCGTCCAGCTCCCCAAAGGGCTGCTCTCAGCTTAAAGAATACACTAAGTCACTTAGCAGTAGCACTCAGGCTGGGTCCGGGAGTGTGTGGTTCCGTCCAAAAGCTGCAGATGTCTAAGCTATGTCCTCCTGGAGCTCGATGGAATCACAAAAGGTTACTGTTGTCACAGTGAGGAGGTCTGCAGCTGGTCCCATTTCCTTTTATTACTATCCAGTGTAAACAGATTAAATCTAACTGCTCGGATCACCAGAAGGGTACCTTTTAAAACCAGAAACTCCTTATTTCTTCTCTCTTCCTTTTATACTCTGAGTACCCTCCGTCCCTCTTCAGATGCCAGTTTTTAATCATCAGGAACATGTTGGCAACTGATTGTTCAAACTAAATACCTCTTTTCAAGTTCACGCTCCCTCCTCCAGAGCCTAACTGCAGTGGTGAGCAGGGAGCGACCCTCACCTCGAGGGCCACCCGTCTGCCAACTGCAGTGATGCAGTGGGTTGGGTAACCCAGGACAACTACTGGGGCCTGCCGCCACCTCTGGCCGAGCTTGCCGCTAGTGCACTGTGGGCTTGCCCTGAGCGCCCCACCTGGCTCCTCATCTTCCTGTGCGCCCAGCTCCAGAAGCCAGCGAGTGGCTGGGAAAAGGGGGGTCCTGAGCTCCCACATCATCAACCACAAGTGGGACAGGTGCTGGGGAGGTGGTGGGAGGTCGGGATGGCAGCTGAGGAGTCATTAGTCACTGACGTGTAAGTTTTATTACTAACAAGTAACAGCCCGTGAAGCTGTGGGTGGATCATTTAGTCCAGGGGTTTTCAGTACTTTCTTTTTGAACACACCTAGAACCCCTGATCCAAAAGCAATTTTATCTGGAAGTCCATGAAAAAAGTGACTCAAAACAGAACTGCTGTATTTGGAGGGACGTGGGGCCCTGGTCTCATCCCAACTCCCCACAGTGACATCTGACAGGGCACCAAGGAATACAGCTGGAAAACCACTGGCTCTCTCTATACATGGAGAAACGAGGGAAGTCTAGAGAGAGTAAAAACCTACCTAAGGTCATGCAGGCAGCTAATGGCAAACCAGAGTCTGGCATCTTCCCCATCACGTGACTCTGCTTTACCCCGTGTACCTGTGTTCTGTGTCCTTAGAATGAGCAGGTCTTTGTCTTTAAGACAGTAACCTCAAGCTTAAAAGATGAGTAAAAAGTTCCACAAGAAAGAAAAATCATATGTTACCTGGCAAAACTGATTTTGTAGCTGATGGGGGCTATCATAATCCAGTTTAGTAATATCCAGAGATGACTAGCAAAAGGGATAACTTTTCACGGCAGCCATCTGAGTGCTCAGCTACACAATTCTGGACATGACAATGGCAGCCACTTGTACTGGGGAGACATGAGGGCCCTGAAAACGTTCCAGTTACACACGGCCAGCTCAGAGGGTGCAGGTGCCAAGCGCGGGTGGAGGATACATGGGAAGGATGAGCTCCACACCCAGAGTTTTCTTTCCCACCCCAGTCCTTCCTCCCAAAATGTGAGAGACGCATTTCTTTAGTTAGAAGAAATCTTTTGTTTTCTCCCAGCCTAGCTGATATGATGGCTTTAAATCAATTACGTCTAATCCCATAGATCTCTGGGATACGGCCTCAAGGTATCCCTTCAGTTTTATCCATTCACGGGATGCATTTTTATGTCCTCCACTTTTCAGGGAGACATCACCGATGTAATAGAAGGAACGCCAGAAAAGGAATTCTAGTCTCTGACTTCTAGACCTGGCTTCTGGTCTCAGCTCCTCCACTTTCAAACTGTGTAACCCTGGGCTAGTCACTTAACCTGCAGCTCCCATATAAAATCCTATAAAAGGAAAGGCAGGCATTGTGAGGATGAAAGGGAGTAAAGCGTGGAAAGGACTTTTAAACCATAAAGCACCATGAAAATGTGAGGCATCCATGTTATTATAATTATTTAATCGATGGATCAGACACATTTGATGACGTCACTTCAGAACTCCTCCTGGAAACTCTGCTCTCTTGGCTCCTGCCAGGATTGTACACCTACCCTCCCCATGCTAGGAATGCAGGGTTAACTGCAAAGTGCGTGGCTACGGGTTTCCCAGAGCTGCTCTTCCCAGTAGGCCTCCCTTTCGGTGATGTCTGGAGCAAAAACAATACCATAAAATAATCCTCTAGCAGCCAAGTGTAGAAAATTAAAAAGAAGGATCACTAATCCAGACAGGAAAAGTCCTGATTTATTGCTCTAAGCTCTCTCACCATAAAATGGCAGTGAAACAAAAACACCATTCTGTGGGATGAAGGGAGAGGAAATTTAGAGTTGGACAGAAAAAGCTGAAGGAAATGAAAGTGCTGGTGTGCTCTGAAAAGTAACTCTCCAAATACGCCATTGGTCACCATGGTGTTTCCAGGCCTCTCCACCGGCTTCCAGACTAAGGTGCTCGGCTTATGCTGAGCGGAGACCTCTGCTGGCTGACGGTGCTGCTAACTTCACCCGGGATCTTTCAGCCACTCATGTCATCACCAGACCAGATCAGGGGACAATGGAAAGCTAAGCTGACAAGCTTGGGAGATGATGAAGGAGGCAGGGCAGAGTTAAGCTTGGCCCTGTTGCTAAGGCCGGTGTGCCATTCGGGAGCCAAGGGGTGGGGCAGGAAGGGCTGCTCTTTCACTCCGGTTTCTAAATGCACTTTCAGATCAAGGCCTTCTATAAAGACCACCAAGGTTGTAATCTCTGAATGTAGTCAGCAGCCAAGGGATCATATTTAGAGCAAGCAGACCCATTTTCAGAAACAAACATTAGGTAGGTTGCACAGGGAAATGCAAACCAGACTTACTTGCTCTACGTCTCCTTTTTCCATCGCCAGTTCCTCCATCTCTGGTGCTGGCTCATCTTCTAGGAAGGGATTGGTGGATGCGAGTGGAGACTCGAGTTTTTTCTGTTGATTAGATGTGAGAAACAAATAGGTATTTTCTGAGCGTGGTCAGTAGCTTTCCCCACTGATCTGCTTTTTCCAAGTCGCTCCAACAGCTACATCATGAAATCTGATCTAATGAGCAAAAACTGAGACAACCTGGACCACATTCTCACCTCCAGGCCTTCACACTGCTTTTTCCTCTTCCTGAAACCTTACTGCCCACCCAACCCCAATCCCAAGCTGCCTAAAATTCTCTGTCATCCTTCAGTCTTCAAGTCAGAAGTCCCCTCTTTTGGGAAGCCTTTCTCACCTGTCAAGTCTGGGTTATAAGTCCCAGTCACACGCTCCCATCACCCCGGTATGTCCCCTACCCAGGTATTTACTAAAATGCCACAACTGCTCATTTATTTGTCTTCTCCCCACTAGCTTCTGTGACAGCAGGAATCACATGTCTTGTTTCTATCTCTGGTGTCTGGCATGTCATAGGTCTTCATAAATATGAATGAGTAAAAATGCCAGATGGGTTTGAATTCAAGAACAAACTGTAGGACTTCCCTGGTGGTGCAATGGTTAAGAATCTGCCTGCCAATGCAGGGGACACAGGTTCGAGCCCTGGTCCGGGAAGATCCCACATGCCGTGGAGCAAATAAGCCCGTGCGCCACAACTACTGAGCCTGTGCTCTAGAGCCCGTGAGCCACAACTACCGAAGCCCTCGTGCCTAGAGCCCATGCTCCACAACAAGAGAAGTCACCGCAATGAGAAGCCTGTGTACCGCAACGAAGAGTAGCCCCCGCTCGCCGCAACTAGAGAAAGCCCGTGCGCAGCAACGAAGATCCAACAGACAAAAAAAAAAAAAAATTTTTTTTTTAACAAAGAAACTATAGAGCTAATCTTTTGTGTTCTAGATTATAGAGAGAAGTCCCTTCCCAAATAAGTCTCATTACAACAACCACAATAAAACCTTGAGAGAAGTTACTTCCCAGCTCCTGAATGCGACCATTCTTTCAAAAGATGTCATCGAGTGGGACCTTGGGCTAGTGGGAAAGCTGGAGGCAGGAGATGTGGGTTTTTAGCTCTAACGCTGCTGCGCTGGCCAAACTGCCTAGCTTCTCTGAGCCCCGGCGGCCCGATCTGCTGAATGAGGAGGATAGAGTTACAGGACTACTTGAGTGATTAAATGTGATAAAGCATGTGAAACCCTAGGAGAAGCACAGGGTACATATTACCGACGATGAGTCCAATGTGACAACAGAATCGAGGCAGATCTTTGGAATTTTTTACAAATTCTACCTCAGGATGTTATTTATGCCAGGGAGCTGGGAGTTCTAGCAGAAGGGGAACTAAGTGGACAAGCAGGATAAAAGGGATTGGCTGGTGCTGGGGAAGAGGGGAAGGGGAAAGGAATGACTCTCTGGAGACAAGAAGCTGGGTAGAGAGGAGCTTCTAAAAGTACTTATGACATTTGAGCATATATCAGTGGAGCAGCTTGAACTAATCCCTACGCCAAGAGGGAAGGCAGATGGACCACAGTGTGTGAATGACTTTGTCAAGTGCCAGGACACCAGCTGAAGATATTACCAAAAGAGAAAGAAAGGAAGAAGAAGAAGAAGAAAAAAAGAACCAAACAAACAACCCAGAAAAATAAAACTTAAACACAAAAACAAAAACCACACCTGTGTCTGGTTTAGGCTTTAAGGCAATTCCACTTACATTCATGTAATCTACTTAATTCTTGGCCCAAACACTTGGATGCTATTATGTAGCTAGACAGAGCCTTGGGGTATGAAGAAAGCCCTGTGATTAATGTATTAGCTCTAGGTAATCAGTAGTAGGACAATGATTTTTGTGGTATCCTCTGGAGAAACAATATGGTCTAAGAACCCAGCAAACATTTCAAATGTATACACTCCGAACTATGGCTTCGTTGCCTGATATGGAAAAAAAAATCCTTATAAATGTAAAGCAATTTACATTCATTTTCAAAATTAGGATATTTTTAGAAATGTTTCTTTGAAAGCCATATTTCTAAGTTTTAGTTGTCTCTGTGAGGGTTGCTGGTATTTTAGGGTGAGGGTGAGAAAGGGAATCTAAGCTTCAACAACAAGTTAAATTAGTTAGTAGCACTGGATTCCTGATCCCACTGGCTCAACAGTGGGTTTGGGGATCATACTGATGAGCTGAATCTCTATGATTCTGAGTCTTTCAGTCCTTTGGAGGTGTAAAGAGCAAGCCAGCAACTGAAGTGAAAAGCTTTGTTCAAAATCACTCAGCCACAGAAACAGGATATGAATTTTTGAACCAAAGGTTCCTCATCTATTGCTAGGTCTACCAGGGTTGATAATAACGTCTCACAATTATATACAGGTGGGCCTCATTTTAAAAACAATGTGTTACTGGAAATATGACAAAAAGGGGACATTGGTGAAGTGGACTGAGGGTGTTCCTGGGCTCCATGCTCACCGGTGGGGTATCCAATGGGTGGACATAAGTCCTAAGAAGGAAACATAAAAGGCAACACTGAAAAAGCAGAGCAACGTTTCAGGCAGTATAATGTGGGCTACTTGTTGGTGTTACCGGGTCAGGAGATTCCCAAAAGGAAAGGTGCCTTTCCTATTCCCGCAGTCTCTCTCTAGTCACATACTGATGAGATTACCAGGGAGTCAGGGGCACTCAGGAACTTCTTGCTCATTTCAGGCACACACATTCCAACCGGGGACCAAGCTGATACCAGAAAAGGGATTCACTCCTCCATTCACCCATTCAACAAAGGGATGTGCTGGGCAGGACGAGGACAGCAGGGAGCAAGGTGGACCACCCTCTGCCCTCAAGGAGCTTACAGTCAGGTGGGAGAGACAGACTCTAACCAAATAATCACACAAGCATATGTGATTATTTGCAGGAAAAGCAAAGGTGACGAAAGGATGCAAGAGAGGGTCACAGAAAACTTCCCTGAGGAAACGACGTTTGAGCCAGAACTGAAGGATGCTCCACAGTTCAGTGTGGGAGAGGCACGGGATGGCCGGGGCTTTCTAGGCAAAGGGACCAGCACGTGACGCCATCCATTCCATAGTCATGTGCTGAGCATCTGCTCAGCTCCAGGCACACTCTTAGGCACCGGAGATGCAGCAGTGAGCAAGATAAAGAAGGGAGGCACTGGGATGAAAATACAATGTAGGAACTGGGCTGGGCTGTGGGTGAGGCTGGGGAAGGGCTTCTTCATATGGTGATCCGAGAGGGCCCCTGTGAGGAGTGGATTTTTGAGCAGAGACTTGAATGAGGAGAAGGAGCCAGCCGGACAAAGATCTGGAGAAGAGCATTCTCACCAGGGGGATCCCATGCAAAGGCTGGAATGAAAGTAGGTCAGGGTGAGGGGGTGGGGCAACCAGGACCAGTCACACAGCCTGTTGTGGGCCGTGGGAAAGGTTAGGTTTTCTTCTCACGGCAACTGGGCAGTCACTGGGGGTTTTAAACAGGGCAGCGGTAGGATCCAGTTTTAGAGTGTGAAGAGGTTGCTGCAGCGTGCCAGGTGGGGCTGATGTGGGAGTGGGCTAAGCTAGAGTTGTGGAGATGGAAAAAAGTGGCCAGACCTGGGGCATCTTTAGGAGAGAGAGTCAAGAGGACTTGGTGAGAGAGTGGATGTGAGGAGGAAGAAAAGAAAGGAATCGAGAGTCGTGCGCTTTCTGGCCCGAGCAACTGTGTGGCTGGTGCAACCACTGACTGAGGGACGGGGCTGGGTTCGCGCCCAGGCTCTACCACTTGGGTATGTGGCTTAACTTCTCCACGCTTCAGTCCTTCTAGCTGCAACGTGAAGGGATATCAACACCCACCGCACGGAGCTGTCAAGAGAATTAATGAGGTAACGCACGCAAAGCATGACTATGTCTATAGAGCAGCTTCACACAACGGTCGGCTCGTAGGGGGAGCTCAGCACATGGGGGCTGTCGTTAGTGTTTAATCGGGGTGGGCAAGTCACGAAGGCAGAACCGTGGCTGTGCCTCTCTCGGTGAAGCAACTCTCCGGAGGGAAAGAGCGGGGAGCACAGGGCTTCGAAGACTCACAGAAAGAATTCTTTTTAATCACAAGTGAGATCCTGTCCCTACTATACCGTCTCTTTGGGAGCTCTCCAGGAAATGAAAGCAATGCACCCATCAAATTACAAGGCTTCATCCTTCTCCCCTAGTCTCCAACGAAGCCCTCAAAGTAACGCCTGTACCACCATCCTACTGGCAAATGTTATATTATAAAACCCTGAGGGGTGGACATAGACTCCTGCTATTTAGGGGGCCATGTTACTGCTCAGATTGATTTGCTGTGATAAAAGAACAAGCCTTTGCAGGGAGCCATCACCGGCACAATTCAGCCTTCTGTGTAAGGGCCCCTCGGGCGGAGCCAACCAGACCATGCTTCTCATTCCTGCTCTGTGGCTGTCAGAGCCCACAGAGAATTACAAGGTTAGGTTTAGATTTGAAAGAACTCAAATGACATAGTCCATGAGCTCTGGGGCTGCTAAGTGAAACCAAAAATTTGCCGAGAAATGACCGACTTTCCAATTTTAAAAGGATTCATTCTTTTTGCTATGATGACAGTTGATTTCAAGTCCATACAGGAAGGAAAAATTCTTCATTCGGCAAGTTAATTCCTACTAATTAAATCCCATGGGACTCCCCACACCCACCTTCAGAACCACAAGGGCCACAGGCCAGCCAAGCTGTCTAATTTACTGTTGGGAAGAGATGGTCAGGCTTTAGTCAGTAGTACATCCATATCTGGGTCTGCCTGCACACATGCCTGTCTGAGGCCTAGCTGGACACTTCAAATTATCAAAAAAGGAATTCTGAAATTTAAGATGAATCTATTTGCTTTCTCTGGAGGAGAGAGCTTTCATTATGAGGTGAAAGTTCCACAATTTCTGCATTTCTCATTCCATAAACACTTTACTCCAGCCCAGTTCCTGATCTGTTCTTAAAGAGATGGCTTGGAGGCTTCAGTTGATAGGACGGTAAGTACAGGACTATTTGCACCTGGTTTAACATCACTGGAACCCCTCTTTTGTTCTTGGTACCACCATGTTCATATCTTATGTTGTGACAGTTATGCATAGTTTCTTTCTCCTAATAGAACATAAGCACCTGTCTGATTCAATTTTTCATCTTTTCCCAAGGCCCTGCACCAAGACGGAGCTTGAAAAACACTTGTGGATAAATGCTGATCACATGAGAAGCACTAAATAAAGTCCTCTTCAGACACATGGGCAACACTGTCTGTTTTCTTGTAAAACAAACAAAAAAAGCCAGTGTGTGTGTGTGTGTGCGTGCGTGTGCACGTGTATGCTTGGAAGTCTCAAATTATACCCCAAGTTGTTAAACAGTGCACATCTCTGGCGAGAGGGATTTAGAGTAATTGAGAAAGAAGAGATTGTTCTTTTAGAATTTATTTGAGCTTTAACAAGCATGTATTACTCTCCCCCCGTCTCTCTTTTTGGTAAACAAATTACCTGAAACATGAAGATGATTTATAACTAAACTCAGACAATATTTTCTAAAACCCTTGGTATTTTAAAATTGTGATATAATTAACATAAAATTCACCATTTTAAGGTGATTTTCACTTCAGTGCTTTCATAGAGGCTGAATATAATGTTTAACCTTAAATCTAATCGTCGAGTCCCTAATAATGCACGTGGGCATAGTTAAATCATACCTAGACATTTGCTTTTAATTTCAAGGCATTTTAATTTACAGACTTTTTTTTTTTTTTTTTTGGCCGTGCAGCACAGCATGTGGGATCTTAGTTCCCCAACCAGGGATCGAACCCATGCTCCCTGCACTGGAAGCGTGGAGCCCTAACCACTGGACTGCCAGGGAAGTCCCTTAATTTACAGACTATTTTAAATCCCTTCTAAAGGGTCAGGAGTTTAGGCAATTAGTTAGAAGGCTTGGCAACTCCCTTCTTCCAGTAACAGTGAAGCACAGGGTGTTATAAGCTTGTTGGGGCTGGAATAGTAAAAAACAAAACAAGCCCTGTCCTTAAGGCTCTTTCAGTCTAGATCTCTAACAGATGTCAAATAGCATCTGTCAAAAAAAGAGCAAAAGATGGTGCATCACATGGATCAGTTAGGAAGGTCTTTGCAGGTGAGCCTGTCCCCTCTCAAGCTCACCCTCACTGTCTGACTGTCAATCAGTCACCAAGGGTCTTAAAAGGACCTGAGTGATAAAGTGAAGAGGGGGAAGGGCACAGGCCTGGGAGGGTCTCTGGTCAACTTGGCTCCTTGGCTGACTTCTTATCTGCTCTATAATCTTCCAAGGAATTTGCTAACTTTCTATGAAATTTGGCATATGTTAAAGGGTATTATGATATACTCTGGTTCATTTTGTAGTTCTGATACCCTGAAACAAAATGGTGACCACAAAAGATTTTCCAAAAGGTATATCCTGGGATCAAGGCACGACGGGGAGGAGACAAGGGGCAGCCAGTCTTCAGGTGCGGTATCCAGCAGCTAGCGTGGCCATCAGGCCAGGTGGCCCTCCTGGCCCAGGCCAGGCCAGCCTCTTCCCAACACTGTCTGTTGGGAGCATGGTCAGTGGTCATGACTAAATCCATCGGGGTCCCTGATGCTGAGGCTTACAGGCTACTGATGAAGGTGTGGCCCCAACTGCCCACAGCAAGGTGCTGGCAGGACCAGGGTCAGAGTGAACATCACCGACAGTGAGAAGCACAGCGTTCACATCTCCCCACAGCAGGGCTGCAGTGAACCGATTCTCCAAGACCTGGCCTGCCTTGTGGAAGAGGCCAGAGGAGTTCTGTTGCCTTTCTAGAAACTAATCTTTAAGGGAAAATCCTCACAGGCTATGGAGCAGCCATGGTCGGGACTTGGAAAATGCAGAATGATCACCGGGTCACGATAACTGTGACAAAGAACAGTCTGAGGGAAGAGCTGACTTAAAGACGTTGAGTGACTTGGAGAAGTCTGTGCAGAAGACAGCTGACCAACTGGAGGGATGAATGAAAAGCTCCTGGCTCAGCAGGATTTCCTGGCCAAGGATCTGTAACCTGAAACTCTCTGCAAACTTTATAGGAGAGGCAAGCAACAGCTGAGCAACTGGAGGACATCTCTGTAAATCGATTATGCCAGAAAATTTCAAAACCAGAAGTCCAGAAAGGAAGGGATTGGTGGGAAAGGTTCAGGGGCTCCTAGTGACCATGAGCGGCACCGCAGAGCGCAGCACCCCCAGGAGATGGAAGGCTGCAGCCCAGGAGTGTGGCCCTGGCAGCGGGTGAGAGTGGAGGGGCTGGGCTGCCCCAAAGAACAGGTGCCTCCAGCCCTCTCCTCCCTCAGACAGAAGTTGGTTAACAGCTGACCAACCGCTGCTTTGACATTCCTATACCAGTTTTCCACAGAAAAAGCGCTGTCTTTGCAAACTTACTTTCAGCTCCTGCTTGTTTTTCATGGTCTCTACATGGTTACCCTGCACAGTAGCCTCACCTGGTGTAGAGGGGGCCTTCCCAGCCCACATTACTCTAGCTCTTTTGACCTTTGGGGCATTTCCTAGCACAGGTGAGACCTGACGTGTCCCAGGACAGCCCCGAGTTTACAAGGTCTCCTGGTCATCAGGTACCACAGCGCCGGCCATTCGTTCCCCTGCGACATTTGAGCTCCCAAAATGTAAAACCAAAATCACTGGGAAGAAGGGCCCAGCCAAAGGAAGGGAGGAATGGCTCAAAACAGGTGTTTAGGAGTGCTGTTATTCAAGCACTTTTCACGGGACACATTTCCTGAACAGTGAGCTGGACTACTGGCTCCCGGAGCCCAACCCGGTGCACTACCCACCCTGCCCAGCGGGTAGCCGTGTGATGCAGGCGGCACACCCAGCTGGGGCCTGTGCTCAATGCTCAAACCGCCTGGTCCCCAGGCAGATCCCTGGAGGGCTGAACCAGAGCCACACGAGTCTCTGCTGGAAGCCAGGCCAAAAGCACAGCTCGGGCAGGGAGGAGAGGAGCCCCAGCGTGAGGACGTCGGGTGGGTGCTGCAGTCAACCCAATACTTCTCAGGAGAGACACAAGCTTCTTTCCATAGCATCTGTGGGACCTGCTGCCTTTGGGGATTTGCATTTTCTTTAAGGGCACTTTCATTTGTCTCATGTACTATTTTTCTTTTCCTTGTTAATAAGAAGAAATCCGTTTTGAACATGAGTTAACAAGCAGAGGAGCGTCCATATATCTGTATATGTATATAGTTTTATTTGTTAAGTATGGAAAGAGTGCTTTGTGGTCCCCGCATTTTATTTTAATGAGGTCACGCATGGCCCTGAGTGGACAGGGTTTTATGGTCTTGCCTTAAACTAAGCGCTGCCATCACCACGCTTCAGCCCCCTGCCCTGAGGGACCAGCTCCTTATGTGCCTGCGCTGGGGCAGGGCTTCGGGGGAGGCAAAGAGGGGATTCCAGTGAGGTCCCAGGATTTCATGACTGGCAGGGTGGGGGCCAGAGAAAGTAGAGGCGACGGGTGAGCAACAGAAAGGCGCTCTAGGCCCAATATCTGCCTTGCCCCTGCTTCGAGCACAACAGCTCAGTTTTCTATATGTGCCTATTAGCTGTGTGACCTCGAGTAAGTTTCAAATGCGTATTTCCTACAGTTGATGAAGCAAAGTGATGGACTGCAGGCAAACGCACCTGGCACAGCGTGAGATACACAGTGGAGGTTCCCAAACCGTGAGCTCTTATTCTGTGTGGATCCCACGTTACAGTTTGTTAGAAGAAAGAGTTTAGACTCACAGACATTGAAAATAAACTTATGGTTACCAAAGGCGAAAGAGAGGGAGAGGGATAAATTAGGAATACGGGATTAACAGATATACACTACTACATATAAAATAAACAACAAGGACCTACTGTATAGCACAGAAAACTATATTCAATATCTTGTAATAAGCCATAATGGAAAAGAATCTGAAAAAGAATACATATACGTATAAATGACTCACTTTGCTGTACACCTGAAGCTAACACAACACTGTAAATCAACTATACTTCAATTAAAAAAGGAATGAGGGCTTCCCTGGTGGCGCAGTGGTTGAGAATCTGCCTGCCAATGCAGGGGACACGGGTTTGAGCCCTGGTCTGGGAGGATCCCACATGCTGCAGAGCAACTAGGCCCATGAGCCACAACTACTGAGCCTATGCGTCTGGAGCCCATGCTCCACAACAAGAGAGGCTGCGACAGTGAGAGGCCCGTGTACCGAGATGAAGAGTGGCCCCTGCTCGCAGCAACTAGAGAAAGCCCTCGCACAGAAACAAAGACCCAACACAGCCATAAATAAATAAATAAATAAATAAATAAACAAATAAATAAATTTATTTATTTTTTTAAAAAAGGAATGAGGAGGAGGAGGGGGAGGAGGGGAGAAGGGGGAGGGGAGAAGAGGGAGGGGAGGGGAGGCGAGGGGAGGGGAGGGGAGGGGAGGGGGGGGGAGGGGGAGAAAGTTTGGAAGTCACTGGGCCATCTCCCTCATTTAAAAAAAATTGAAAAATAACGTTGTTAGACTATGTAAAAGCAAAGTTTAAAAAGTATATAAATGCATTTTTATAAGAAAAATTCAAACAAATTGCCAGAATAAAATGAAAAAAAAAATTCTTTTCTTCTCTACCTAGTCTCACTCCAATTTCCTTTCCCCAGAGACATCCATCCACTGTTATCATTTCCAGACCTTTTTCTTACCTATTTACATATATAAACATGCTTCTCACACAAATGGAATTATACCATATATACTGGGCTGCAGCTTACATTTTGCACCTAATATATGTGAGACGTTTTCTTTCTATGACAGCACATCTAGATCTATCCCCCATTCTACCACTTTCAAACTGCTATACCTATTCCACAGCATGAATTTACCATATTTTATTTAACTATTCTTCAATGATGAACATTGTAGAAATCACCAACGTTTTCTGCTTTTAAGGCTGCAGTTCACCTCTTTCTTGGTACATTTCCTCTAAACATATCCTAATTGTAATAAAACTCAAGAGTTGATAATGTAATGAGGTATTTGTGACTGAATAAGTGAGGCCTCTATGACTCACAGAATTACTAGTCTTTAAAATGGGGCCTATCCTTAGACAAAATGATGACAGGACATTCTAGAAACATGAAGTACTGCATAATAGACAAACAATAAATCCATACAGAGTATTCTGTATGACTATTTGCACAAATTCAGCAAAACCCTGGGATGGGGGATTAAGCACTTGAGCCAATGGATGGAACCACCACAGTGTGAGAGACTGAAGTGAAGCCCACCCACCCAGGCTACTGATTTCCTGGTCCAGTCTCCCTTAGGACCATCTTACCAGAGTTCCATCTGTCAGGGTACACCCGGAGAAGCGTTTTGCAAGAAACCCCTCAAAGTTAGTCGTTCTCTGAATAGCAAAGAGAAGCAATTTCACTTCAATTTCCTTAGCTCTGGTGCGCATGATCTTGGCCAGTTCTGTCCTTCAAATTAAAGATATAGGAATGTTGTCAAACAAACTGAACATTCAAGATAAGACAAAGTAAGTGGCTTTAGCGTATATTATAAAAAAAAAGTATGTGGTCATTTCAAAACCTGACATCTATCACTAACTAAGTTTAATGCTCAGGGAATAGAAATACATATCCTAAGTAACAATTTTAAGATGAAATTATCCACTAGTCAAAAAAAAAAAAACTCAAGGATTATGGACATCAATTTGTTTACATGGGTACTACAATTTTTATCTTTAAACTTTTCAATAATTTGTTAATAATATATATGAAGCATTTACTCAGTATTTTATAAAAATGCATATATTCTATATAATTTCACAAGTCATTAAGTACTGAATTACAAAGCCCTCCCTCTTCCAGAGAGCTCAATAATCACCTCTTCCACCAGACAGCAGGAGCCCTGGAAAGAGACGTGAGAGACGGGAATCCCCATGTGAAAAGTGACATGTACACGTCTGGGTGGTTCCTGCCTGTGAAGCTTACGTGACACTCAAGTGTCCCGTCTCGGAATGTTAAGTGGTAAGGGAGCAGTCACACAAGAGTTCTTAGTAAGTACTGAGCTATGGGTCATCTTTCCTCATAAATAAGTGACAAAAACCAAATAAAGAGTCTCTGAATTTATTTAACAATTATGTATCTGTAGGATTTTAGCCAAAATTCGAATAATGAAAGCTTGGCAGCAACACTGCCATTAGCTGGCGCAATAGCAGCAGATGTGCTGGCTTTTGGGTACTCCCAGCCTCCTGCGGACTTCATTTTTCACAGAAAATGAATTTTGCAAGTCACTGAACTGGAGGCTAAAGCGAATTATTTATCAATTTCTCAAGGAATTCACTCTTTCTTTGCTAATCAGGACTTAGAAAGTCATAACCACAATCAACCTTGAATCAGTACAAAAAGGTTATCTAAATCCAGTGGCAAATGTGCTTCTGAAAACCACCACTAGAAAGAATGTACAGCACCAAGCGTGAACCCTAATGTAAACTACAGACTCTGCTTGGTAATGATGTGTCAGTGTAGGTTCAGCGATTGTAACACAAGGTACGCTCTGGTCGGGGATGTTGATAATGGGGGAGGCTATCTGGAGGGATGGGGCAGCAGGGGGTATATGGGAAATCTCTGTATCTTCCTCTCAATTTCGCTGTGAACCTAAATCTACTCTAAAAAAATACAGCCTATTAAAAAAAAAAAACAACAGCCAATATCCCTTAAGAAATCCCCACCCCCCCACAATGTGCCCTTAAAGCATACAACTTGACTGTACCTATGATTTTAAGAGAGATGACTACCATGAATTACTCTAAGGTGGTTCAGTTATGCTTAGATATGGGACTTTTTAAAAAATTAACTTGGAGTTGGGACTTCCCTGATGGTCCAGTAGGTAAGACTCAGCACTCCCAACGCAGGGAGCCCGGGTTCGATCCCTGCTCACGGAACTAGATCCCGCATGCATGTCACAACTAAGAAGTCCGCATGCCACATGAAGCAACTAAGACTTGATGCACCCTAAATAAATAAATAAATAATTTTTAAAAATAAATTAATAAATAAATTAACTTGGGGCTTCCCTGGTGGCGCAGTGGTTAAGAATCCGCCTGCCAATGCAGGGGACACGGGCTGGAGCCCTGGTCCGGGAAGATCCCACGTGCTGCGGAGCAACTAAGCCCGTGCGCCACAACTACCGAGCCTGCACTCTAGAGCCCGTGTGCCACAACTACTGAAGCCCGCGTGCCTAGAGCCCATGCTCCGCAACAAGAGAAGCCACTGCAATGAGAAGCCCACGCACCACAACAAAGAGTAGCCCCTGCTCGCCGCAACTAGAGAAAGCCCACACGCAGCAATGAAGACCCAACATGGCCAAAAATAAAATAAATAAATTTATAAAAAATAAAAAAATAAATTAAGTAACTTAGAGTTAATGTAATTGTGCACTATTAGAAGGGACTACATAACCAATAAAAGCCCGTTCCCACCACTGTTGTGGTAAAGCTGCAAGGAAAGAATAAAAACTTTTGACTCTAGCTTTGTCAATGGATACGTTGATCTATACTTCTTGGGCTTTAATTCTTTGATATAAAGAGATTATCTGGGACTTAGCTGGTGACGCAGTCGTTAAGAATCCACCTGCCAATGCAGGGGACACGGGTTCGAGCTCTGATCTGGGAAGATCCCACATGCCACAGAGCAACTAAGCCCATGCACCACAACTACTGAGCCTGCGCTCTAGTGCGCACGAGCCACAACCAATGAGCCCATGTGCCACAACTACTGAAGCCCGCGCGCCTAGAGCCCGTGCTCCACAACAAGAGAAGTCATGGCAATGAGAAGGCCGCGCACCGCAACAAAGAGCAGCCCTTGCTCGCCAAAACTAGAGAAAGCCCGTGGGCAACAACAATGACCCAACACAACCAAACATAAACAAACAAACAAACAAATAAAATTTTTTTAAAAAAAGAGAGACTATCTGGCCCTGGGCTACACTCATTGAAAGTGAAGACAGGATGAATGAGAGAAGGTCTTTAAAATGCTTAGAACACTCAGATGCCAATAACATTAACTATCCAAAGACTATAAACACTGCATTAGGGGTGGGAAATGTTCTCAACAACTATTTCCTGAGTGCCTACTGTGTCACTGAAGTAGATATTGCCCGTGTCCCTCTGGAATCACCTACCCAGCAAGTAGAAAAGCAGAACAGGGCTTCCCTGGTGGCACAGTGGTTAAGAATCCACCTGTCAATGCAGGGGACACAGGGTTTGAGCCCTGGTCCGGGAAGATCCCACATGCTGCGGAGCAACTAAGCCCACGCACCACAACTACTGAGCCTGAGCTCTAGAGCCTGCATGCCACAACTACTGAAGCCCATGTGCCTAGAACCCGTGCTCCGCAACAAGAGAAGACACCGCAATGAGAAGCCTGTGCACCGCAATGAACAGTAGTCCCCGCTCGACCCAACCAAAGAAAGCCCGCATGCAGCAACGAAGACCCAATGCAGCCATAAATAAATAGATAAACAAATAAATTTATTTTAAAAAAAAAAAAGCAGAACAATGATGGATGTATTCTCACTGCACATTGATATAGGTGATACAGACACGTGGGAAAATGTGGGGCACTGAACCACTACAGGGAAATCTGGTTGATGAACTTTTAGTTGATTAAGAAGGCAGGTTGTTCAAGGCAAGGGCGAGGCTATAGGAAAGTCCTAGAGCAAAGATAAGAGCAGACATAGCTGCTGTGTTGGGTATATTTTACTCTTAAGGCAAAACAAACACAAATACAAGTGCTCTGGCTACAATCTACTGGCCCAGGGCTTCTCATGTAACCTTTTCCATGTCTCCTTATCAAGTGTTTACCTTGCCTTCACATAATGTTCTCTCCTCTAGGGCTGGAACTCTAAAGTTGGAGAAGGTGGGATATAGCTACAGCTGGAGTTTGGGACTTGGTTTTGGGTATATAAAATCTGACTTTCAAAAGGAAAGGAGTTCTCTGAGAGGAGTCCAGCACAGGTGAAGACATTCTCATTAAAATGATGACTTTCAAACAAACAAACCAAAAAAGGTGGGAGTAGTACCAAATCCACAAGGCAACACGGAGCCTGTAGAGACTGGGGGATTGGTTTCAATCAACTGGTTTCAACTGATTTCAACCAACACCAAAACCAGTAGAGAGTTGGCATCTACCTTGTGACGTGGCAAAATTCTACTGCAATCCTCTCCGCCATGTACCACTCTCGCGGGAACATCCGGCCGTATTTCTCCTCGTAGTCCACAAGCTGGCGCTTGATCCAGGCATAGCGCCGGTCAATTTTGTCCAGCCAGGCAACCTTGGGGAGGCAGGGAACAAAATCCACCCCACTGCTTAGAAGTAGTATCGACAGTTCAAGGAAATAAGCAAAAACATAGAAGAACCAAGAAAAACAAAACCAATTTCTCACGGTTTCAGAGTCTAGGCTACTTTTTTTTTTTTTTACTTGATCCAGAGGTTCTTAACCTGGGGTCTATGACTGGGCTTCAGGGTTCTACAAACTTCCTGAAACTGTATGCAAAGTTTTATGCATAGGCGCATTTTTGGGGAGAAGATCTGTAGCTCTCATTAATTTCTCCAAAGGGTCAGTGACCCCAAAATGGTTAAGAATTGCTGAACTGTACAGTCAGCCCCTAGGATTCATGGTCCAACAATCAACATTTTAAGACAGTAACACTAATAAAATATAAATCACAGACTTGAGAGCAATCAATTTTCAATAAAATTCAAACGTAACAGGGCTTCCCTGGTGGCGCAGTGGTTAAGAATCTGCCTGCCAATGCAGGGGACACGGGTTCAATCCCTGGTCCGGGAAAATCCCACATGCTGCGGAGCAACTAAGCCCGTGCGCCACAACTACTAAGCCTGCACTCTAGAGCCTGCGTGCCACAACTACTGAGCCTGCAAGCCACAACTACTGAAGCCCGAGCGCCTAGAACCTGTGCTCCGCAACAAGAGAAGCCACCGCAGTGAGAAGCCTGTGCACCGCAACGAAGAGAGCCCCCGATAGCCGCAACTAGAGAAAGCCCACATGCAACAACAAAGACCCAATGCAGCCAAAAATAAAATAAATTTTAAAATAAACTAATAAATTCAAATGTAACATCTGATCTCCTTTGGTCAATACTTACATCTTGGTTTTCTTGAAAAAGTACTAGATACTCTGACAGATGCTGTTTAATAAACTTTTTGATGATTTCCTGCTTGACTCTGGGGTCCAAAATATTAGCAACCAGACAAGCATCTCGTAGGACATTGCTGGGTCCTCCTGGCCTCTGGTAAAACAAACAACACACACCAGTTCAAAAGCCAGAAATGACCTTTAAATCTTATGGCCTCTGACAGCTGCTGCTTCTTGTTCTACTCATGATGTTATTATTACTTCCACTCCCCTGACACTCATTCTTGTGCTGTGGATGGATATTTTAGTTACTTGTTCCTTGACGAAAGAATCATTAAGCTAGTCTGCAGTAGCCAGTATAAAAGCTACTCCATGAATCAGCAATGAGACATTTTAGAAACAGGGCCAGCAATGATGGTAGAAACTTCTGCGATCTGAACTGAAGTCGCCTTGCTGAAGAGCCTTAAAAATCAGAATGATACCAGTCTCACTCCACACATGCCAATTTCCCCTGATTCTAACCTTGGATTCCTGTTCCTAAGGTGCTATATTTGTGCCAAACAGTGTGCTGGCATTTAAAACCTAAATCCAGGTTCTAAACCACCAGCCTTGTCCCACTGATAGTCAACCATGAAGACAGGTAGCCAAAGGTAAAACATTATGATACTGGCCCCTTGACCTGAAAAAAAACAGTAGAAGTAACTATCAAGGGGCTGTATTGATACATCATGGTGGGAAGGCCTTTGTATTACTGAAGGCAACTCAGACTCGCTGACCCTTTCTTTATAGTAACTCACTGAATGAACATGGCTGGCTGAGTGGGCTATAGCGAAAAGAACACTTGGCTCTTGGCTTGGCTAAATAGCCACATAGCTTTGGCACAATTATTGACACTCATCTGAAATATAAGTGAAAAAAAATAATTAACTAGGTGATGATTAAGGGTCTTCCAAATCTTTATGGCTTCTTTTTTTTGTCAATTCTGTCCAATTTATCCACCTCAATTGAAGTTCAAGAGTTTCCTAAGTGTTACCTAAGCTGCCCGAGAGCTAAATCGTTAAAATTCTGACTTGCTCCGTGCTGAGCACCCTGACTGCTCAACTCTGGCTTCTAGATGAAAATGTTTGATCTGACAGAGAAGTCACGAAAGCCAAAACCTATGGGCTCATGGGTTCAGATTTTTTCATTTAAAAAGGACCTAATAGGTAACCTTTGGGTAATTAAAAAAAAAAAAATCTTGATTTCCATTTGTGCAATAGTAATAGTAACACAAGGCCTTTAAGAGAAGTCAATAGTCATTCAGAAGGAAAAAAGAAAACTCTTAAAAAAAAGTCACCCAGACAGAGAAAGGGGAAGCAAGTTGTTAAAGAAAACCACTTTTCACCTCATCTGCCTCGTGGGGTCTGAGAAAAAGATATAATGTAGGTCAACATTATTTTTTTCTAAATGATAAAGCTGGGTTTCATCCACATTTTTCTGAAACTTCTTAAAACCAGGGTGAACAGCAGAGTATAGTATAGCAGGCCCTGGACTAAGAAGAGGCTAGTGTTTGTAATTCGTGAATACTGTACAACCCCTTTTACAGGACAGCTTTCCAATATCCACTCCCCACACTTACAGCAAATGAATAAGGAAGATGAAGTCCGCAAAGGAACGTGCTTTACACATAAAATACCTGATTGCTAGAAGCCAGACAGAATATATGACATTAAAATCAGAGGCAGGTTTCCTGTAGAAGGTAATCTACAAAGCTGGGGCTGCTACCCCCACCTACGTCCTAAGTTTCTTTTATGAGGCGCAAAGAAAAACGATTAAGATATTTCCAGTTATTGAATTATAGAGCAGATCCAGGAAACGTTCCTTGGCTCGGTGAATGAACATATATCCCTCATCTCCACCCACCAAGTGCTGCTTGCCGGCGTGTGCTTTGGGTCACTTCTGCGCTGCACAGTTCTTTCTCCTGAAATAGCTCAAATGATAGAGGGGGAAAAAAGCTTCTGAGGGTTCTTCTCTCCCCAACACATGCAAAGCATTAAGATTATGTCTGCTATAATTTGCAGGGTGGAGCTGAAGGCAGTTACCCCGGCAGTTACCCCAGCACGGTGATGGCCAAGTGAGGCAAAGCTTGTTACATGAGAAGTGTAACCAATAGCTCACAAGTGAAATACCGTGGGCTTTGCAGACACAACACAAACAGCTATGCTACCAGTGAGAGCTAAAGGGATTAATCCCAAAGAACAGGATCATTAAAAGCCAGCCTCCTAACTGTGTCACTCCAAGAGTTACATAAGCCTGGGGACGTTCCTCCCAGTTGTCTCTTCACCAAACTGAAACCAAAAAGTTATGTAACGATCCTAAAAAACACTGTGGCTTGAAAAAAAAATTATTATTATTATTTTTTTAAAACATAGCCATGAGAAAAAGAAGGAATTTACCAGGCAGACATCTTGGGTTTGACACACATTAAATTAAACTGAAACAAATCCTCACTTTTTGATGCTGGGAGGACACAGATGGGGAATCAATTGTTGCTTTGGGATATTTAAAATCAAGGATGGTCTCATTACCCTGAACCTCTAGCCAACAGACGTTATGGCTGCTGGCAAACGCTTTTGGAATGGTAAATGAACAGTAACTACAGTGAGTGTGCGTCAGGCACAAATGGTGATAATATCCAAAGACTGAAGGGAAAATGCAAAACAATACCTTGGTACCCTGGGAAGGAAATGCTTCTTCGAAATCGGCCAGGATTTGCTGTCCTAACTCGGTCTGGGCAGCCTTCACTCTGTAGGGAAAAGAGAACATATCATTGCCTGGTATAAATTTCCAAATGTCCGTAAGTAATTATGCACAGATCCGTAGGGGTTAGAACTGTTGAAGTCTTTAGCGATCATCCAGGAAGGGGGGAGGGGTGGCTAGATAAGAGAGGTCACACACTAGTTAGCAGCAGGTTTATGACCAGGACGCAGACATCGGATTCATGCTCACTACGGATTTTCCACATCCCAAAGTTCTCCTGGGCCACCTCTCACCCGTTGTGAGGTAGTATATGTTAATCTTTACAAAATGTCATTAGGGGGTAGTTATGCTGCAGGAAAGTGCTATATAATAATGCCCAAATCACATATAAATCCATTTCGGGTTACTGGTATAACTATTCTCCAGCTCCATGGAGTATAGGATGGGAGGAGGGCTCCACAGTGCTTCAGAGTCGCTGTTTTTTCAACCCGCAAACTAATAGCAGGATCCCAAGTTTCAACAAGAGAACAAAAAGCATGTTTTCTAAAGTAAAAAAGATCCAAATGATAAAATGAACTGCTAATTGAGGGTGAAGGCCACTGAATGAAGATTTAAGTTCTCTCAGAAGACTGTGAGGATGAAAACTGAGTTATCCTGAGCATGAGTTAGAACAGGGAAGTCGGTTCTGAACACGGTGGTTTGTATGGAAGCGAGGAGCTCAAGAAATACTTGTCCGCTGAGAGGAAAGAGGAGGAAGGAGAGCAGCTGGGAGGGGAAAGGAGCTACGGGTCAGCCTCCTGTGAGGAGCTTGTCCTCCACCAGCCCCAGGAGTTGGATGCCTCCCACCAGCCATCCTCAGAGCTGGACGGCCCTGAGCCTGCGGCAAATATTTTATCTTTGCTAAAAGCACCGTAAAATAACGTTCTTCCTTTTTTGGTCTCCACCCTGTTACTTTGGAATTAACTTTATGAAGTTTCTAGAAATAGCGAACAGCTCAAAACCACAATTTCTTTGGCTACTAGGCAGTGCCTGGCGACGTACTCAGATTTTTTTTTTTTAATGAGGGGATAGTCAGGACCCAAAACACTTTGGTTTTTCTATGGCATAGTTATAATTATGCCTTATTCCAAATACTTTCCAGGGTTTTTCCACCAACTTCAAAACTTTTAAAACCACTCTTATAGGTGGGTTTGCAGCCTCTTTAGTCACCTTCCGAGGGGGTTAGAAATGACAGAGTTAAGGCTATCACCGGAGGAGCCCCCAAGGCAGAATCAGGGCCATCCACCTACAGTTGCCCAGTGGACCACAGGAAACATTCCTTGAGTGTGAGCTCTGACAGGACAGAAGAGAACATGCTTTTGTTAAACCGTTGCCTCCAAGGTCTTATGACTCCACATAACGGGCCAGGCAGACAGACTGCCCTGGTGCCAGGTCACAAGACGGAGCTTCCAGAGCCTCAGGCCCCTCTGTTCCTCCTCTCCCCTTGGCAGCGCACAGACAGCACAGGTTCCCTCCTAAGCCACAGGATCATTCCTGGAGGGGGAGCTCCAGCCCCGCCAGGGCCCCTGAGCACTTCAGTGGTAAAGATGGTCCCAGCTCTGCCTCTGTCACCCTACCCAGCCCACCCTCCCCTAACTCCATATTCTTAACCAGATTTGAAATTGGGGTGCCTGAGGTAACACGGATGGACCTAGAGATGATCACACTAAGTGAAGTAAGTGAGAAGGAGAAAGACAAAAACCATATGCTAACACGTATATGTGGAATCTAAAATGACACAAATGAACTTATCTATGAAACAGAAACAGACTCAAAGACATAGAGCACAGACTTATGGTTGCCAAGGGGGAGGAAGGGTGGGGGAGGGATGGATTGGCAGTTTGGGATTAGCAGATGCAAACTATTATATTGGGTAAGTTCGTCCACATTTTTCCATAAGATCTTATGAACTTTTTGGCCAACCCAATATATAGGCTGGATAAACAACAAGGTCCTACTGTATAGCACACAGAACTATATTCAATATCCTGTGATAAACCATAATGGAAAAGAATATGAAAAAGAATGTATATACATGTATAACTGAATCACTTTGCTGTACAGCAAAAATTAACACAACATTGTAAATCAACTATACTTCAATAAAATCCATTAAAAAAAAGAAAAGAGATTGGGTTCCTGAAAAGACAACCAAAGCCTATGATAAATACAGAAGTACGAGGCTGTGATTTGCAGACCCCCTTGCCTTCTTCTTCAGTCCATTCCCAAGGTCACCTCTTGAGAAAGTCTAGACTTAGCTGTGCCACTGGTGAGCTACGTGTAATCCTAATTAAGCCATTTCCCCTATGTGGGCCACGACTAAGAATGGTTGTGAAATCAGAGGGTGGGGATGGAGGCCTGGACTAGATGCCTTTCAGTATCCGCTCCAATCCTGACTATTCTACCACACCCGTCTTACAGCGCTAGCTGGCAATGGCATCCATCTTTACAGATGACTGGAAGTCGGATGTTTAATTAATGTTGGAGCAGAATAATAATAATAATAATTATAATAATATGTTTCCAAGCATAGTTCCTGAAGTATCTACCAGTGACTCAGATGAAAGAGAAACCATTTCCCTTACTGACAATAACGATGGTACCTATAAACCCAAACCATGATCCGTGTACTTTCAGGGTAAGATGTGAAGAGCAGTCTTTACAATCAGTTGCCTGAGCGGGCTCCTAGAAAGACGTCAACATACTTAAAAGAACACAGCTTCGGTCTCACTCCGTTATACTCCTTCCTCTTCCAAAGATGAAAAGTAAGTTCCTACTGGGAAGAGATGCAGCAACAGACTCTGTTAGCGGAGCATATGTGTGAGTTCAGCTACCAAGACTTCCTAGCCATCGTTATGAAAATCATTCTACCACTACTAGAGAAGAAGGGAAATAACAATTCCTCCTGGCATCCAAATAAGCTCGGCCTGGTTGGGTGGTGACAACTCAGTGCTGACCACTCTTAGGAGATGAAAGATTCCCTGTGCTGCCCGGAAATGAAGGTGAACCAACCGCCTCCTAGCATCCTCCACGCCCTGTGACCAAGGGTTGTTCAAGGGCGCCATTCCCTAAATGTGCTGTCAGATTTCATAAGGGGTGGCAGCAGAGGGACAGCAAACTATGAAAACCACTTAGACATTTATGGATAAAATAACCCTGATGCTTCCAATACCTTGTGAATGACAGTCCTAAAGAAAATACCCTCAATGATTCGCAATAAACTGACCTCTCAACATACGGAGTGCCAGACAGAATGGTTAGTCAGTCAGATTAGTCAGACGCTCCATCTCCAAACAGACAGAATCTCAACCCAGAATCTTAGAGTGACTCAGTGGGATGCTTTGAGATCAAGTACAACCCTTATACTTTCTTTTGAAACTTAAGTTCTTTCTGTCATAGTCACACAGCTAGCCAGGCCTTTTCTTTCTTTTTTTTTTCAAATTTTATTGAAGTATACTTGATTAGCCAGCCCTTTTCATTCTCCACTTTAGTTTCTTTGATCACTAAGCCATGTGATCCCCTCAACCTGCCAAGTACCTGTCATGTATAAGAGGTTAGAAATAGCCCTGAAAAATATGTTTCAGTTCAACGGTTTCATGGGTTTCAAGAGAATGCAAGAATCTTCCATTCTTCCTCAGGAAATACTGACTGATTACTAGACACATTTGCTTTCATGGATATTCTTAAGCCAGAGGATCTGAAATGTAAAGATGACATTAAAGAAAAAAAATCTTTCCTTCAACGCTACATTAACATTTAAGCATTTTCCAGAAGGGTAGTTGGAAGAAACAGCTATATTCAAATCAAAGCCTATGAACTTCATATGTCAAATGTACAGGCAAAGATTTCAGAACACAACCCTTTGTATGACTTCCACAGTTTACAGACAGCAAGCTATTAAGTTAGAGAACCTGAAGCAGTGCGCAGGACGTAACTCTCCTGCCTTCTCCCCTCCCCCCAAACAAACAAGTTATTTCTATCATTTCCAGATGGTTCTACCGTCACTATGTAAACATAAGGGAGGAATATTCACCAGAAACGATGCTAAAAATAAGAAGTCTGGACTTTCCTCAAACTTTTAGTACCTCTTGAAAAAGAACTGTAGTCAGACACTGGAAACGAGAGATTCCTTCCCTTCCGTTATTTTTCGTGTTACTTAATAGTATATATTCTCTGTTAATCAACATATTTTTTTTTTTTTGCAAATAGAAGTTGTGAAATGAACTAAAAGAAAAGTAAATCCTCCTGTGTTTGTAGCAACCCTACATGACAATGAATGGCTGGAGCACCAAACTATACTGATAGAATGCTATCTTTTTCTATTTCTAAGGGGAGTGTTATTACAGCAGTGATCACAAAATTCCTTCAAATTTATAAAACCGCTTCTTTGAAAAAAATGTTAAAAGGCAAGGAATCCTAAAAGAGTGCATTCTCTTGTTTGTCCCTATGGTGCTTTTTTATAACTAAAATTCAGTTCTGCCACATTCCTGCCATTCAGCAATGCCCATCTCACGGAACCAATGGGTAACCAACTCTTCCCCACAACTCCTTGACCTCATGGTCACTGTCATGGTATGGTCTTCATCTTTTCTAATCCAGAACATAGCCCCAACCTCCAGTCTCTTGTACCTATGACCCACAAGAGTTTTACAAAATACAAATGAGACCATGCCTCTCCCCGCTTAACATCTTTTATTGTCCACAGATGAAGAACGGATTCTTTAGCGAGGCATATAAAATCTGACCCTGCCTACCTAGACAGACTTTCACCCTCCACTGTCTCCCCAAGTACCTCGATGTTCTCTCTCTCTCCTATTTTTCCCCCCTCTCTCTTCTTGTCTTGGTGGTAAGATCCTACCATTCTTTTAAGATCACATTAAAATTGAATTTTTTTGTGACCCCTATCCTGGACCCCTGAAGGGTCAGCCTATCAATTCCCTGCTGTGCCTGTACATATACTATATCCATCCTATACTGAAATTTTCTATTAGTGTCTCTCACAAAAACGGTGAGCGCTTTGAGGGCAGAGAGTATGTGTTTCTTATCTTTGTGCCCTCAGTCCCCCAGCACAGGGCCTGGGATACAAAAGTGTGTGATAAGTATCTATTAGTGAGTGAAGAGAAGAATAAGTGAACGGGGAAAAAAGATCAACTCTGGATTATCAGGAGGGTAAGGGGAGGTGATGTTGCCTCTCCTCTCCCCCCCTCCACTGACAGTGAGTCTGCCTTCTCCATCCAAGCGACCTTCTTTCCTGCGGCTCACAAAGCCCCGTTTGTCTGCTCTCCTGGTTGCCTCACATCCCCAGTGTGACATGGCGGTCAGCCAGCTCTGAGGGTGAAGGGTTTAGGAAGGATAAGGGAAAGGGTGGTGATTTCCCGAGTATTCCGCCAAGCTCTGTTCCAACATTCCTTAACAGTTCCTTGGCATTTCACCTCTAAGATGGCACCCTGAGCACGCAGTGCAACCCCTCCCCTTCCTGTCCCAGAAACTCAGAAATAATGAAAAGATTTTTTTTTTTTTTTTTTTTTTTTTGCGGTACGCGGGCCTCTCACTGCTGTGGCCTCTCCCATTGCGGAGCACAGGCTTCGGACACGCAGGCTCAGCGGCCACGGCTCACGGGCCCAGCCGCTCCGTGGCATGTGGGATCTTCCCGGACCGGGGCACGAACCCGTGTCCCCTACATTGGCAGGCAGACTCTCAACCACTGAGCCACCAGGGAAGCCCAATGAAAAGATTTTAATAAGAATCCAGAACTGGGCAAGAAAAGGAGTGGTAGACTAGAAACTCTGGTAGGAGAGGATTGAAGAAGGAAACCCCTGCCTAAAATGGCTTCTCAAAGATGAAGGACACGAGGGGAGTGGATACCAGAGCAGGAGGGGGGCCCCAGGGAACCGCTGGAGGGATACTCTGGGGTTCTGCAAGAGGAGCCACGAAGCCAGTGCCCAGGTCTCACCCCTGCCTTGAGTGTTCAGGTCAGGAATGGGCATGGGTCTGAGAAGCCCAGTAGGGACCAGAGGGCTGACAACATCCAGGCAGATCAGGGAGCCCTCGGGCCCAGAAGATAAGCCACCAGCATATCCCACCTGGCAGTTCCCCCAGCTCCAGCTCCACCTCACCTGAGAAGCACAGTCTGTGGCACACGTGGCCGAGCGGCACATCCCACCTCCCCCTCACGAGCAGGTGACAGTAAAAGAGCATCTCTGATCAGAATGACAGAGAATCTCACAGCCAAGACTGAGCGATCAGCTAGAAATCACCAAATATTGGCAGAGTGCAAACACCAAGAAAGAGAGTCATCGTACTCAACAAATTGAAGACCTGACATCAGAGGACAGAGAAATGGAACAGGCGACTCAGAACTTTAAAAACACATATAGTTTATACTCCCTGAGAGGCTTAAGAGGATACTATGCCCATGAAGAAAGAATCAACTAGATACCCTGAAGATTAAAGTTGGATTGTTGAAATAAAAACTCAACAGCTGGGCGAAATAACAGGACGGACAAGATTGAAGAATAAATTAAAACAGGAGGGTTGAGTTGAGGAACTCAGCTTAACACAACAAAAAGATACAAGGTATTTTAAAAAATTAAGAAACAAGGCAGCAGACCTAGAAGTTCCAATATTCATGTACTAGGGATTCCACAAAGAGAGAACACAGAGAACAAAGCACAAAAACTACTCGAAGAAATAAAGGAGAACAATTTCTTGGAATTTAAGAAACTCATGAGTCTTCAGATTAAGAATACAATTAAGGGGGCTTCCTTGGTGGTGCAGTGGTTAAGAATCCGCCTGCCAACGCAGGGGACAAGGGTTTGATCGCTGGTCCGTGAAGATCCCACATGCCGCGGAGCAACTAAGCCCATGCATCACAACTACTGAGCCTGTGCTCCAGAGCCCGCGAGCCACAACTACTGAGCCTGTGTGCCACAACTACTGAGCCGGCATGCCACAACTACTGAAGCCCACGTACTAGAGCCCGTGCTCCGCAACAAGAGAAGCCACCACAGTGAGAAGCCCGCGCACCACAATGAAGAGTAGCCCCCGCTCGCCACAACTCGAGAAAGCCCGTGTGCAGAAACGAAGCCCCAACACAGCAAAAAATAAATTAATTAATTAAGATACAATATTAAAAAAGAAAAGAATACAATTAAGTACAGAGCAACATGAATGAAAAGAGACCCACGTCCTAGTAAAATTCCTGATTCTCCCACCCCCAAATCTCAAATGCTTCCAGAACAAAATAAATTATTTTACAGGTTATTTTATAAAGGAATAAGAATGAGATGGACTTCAGATTTTTAATAGGCACCAGATGATAGATTTGCTTAGTCTACACTACAACAGCCACAAGGTGGAAGAAACCCAAGTGTCCATCAACAGATGAATGGACAAACAAAATATAGTCTATATGCACAATAAAATATCCAGCCTTAAAAAGGAATGAAATTCTGATAAATGATATGACACGAATGAACCTGAAAACGTGCTAAATGAAATAAGCCAGGCAGAAAAGGACAAATAGTGTATGATTCCACGTATATGAGGTACCCAGAATAAGCAAATTCATAGACAGAAAATAGAACACAGGTTACCAGAAGCAGGGAAGAGGAGGCAATGAGTGTTATTATTTAATGCATACAAAGTTTCTGTCTGGGGTAATAAAAAAGTTTCAGAAACAGAGTGGTAATGGCTGTACGATACTGTGAATTTATTGATACTTAATGCTACGAAATTGTACACGAAAAAATTATTAAAATGGTAAATTTTATGTAACGTATATTTCAACACAATTTTTAAAAAGGAAAAAAAATAAGTAGGCAACATGAATAGACCAATTACCATTGAAGAAACTGAAAGGACAAAGATCTGCCTTGAAAACAGGTGACACACCTACACAGTTTTGCAGGCAAGATCTGCCAGATCTGACAAAGGACTAGTATCCAGAATACATAGAGAACTCCTACAAATCAATAAGGAAGGGATAACTAACTCAGTAGACAAACAGACAATGGATATAAACTGGCATTTCACAGAGGAAATGCAAATGGCCTATAATCAAGTGAAAATAAACTAATCTCATTAGTTAACAGAGATATGAAAATGAAAGGAACTAGGTACCATTTTTCATCCATCAGATAAATGAAAACTGACAATACCACGTGCTGTTGAGGATATGGGGAAATGGGTACTCACACGCTATGCAGATGGTACTATAAATAAATAAAGCCTCTTCGGAGGGCAAAGGGTCAGCAGTTATTAAAATATTAAATGCACGTGACCTATCACCCAGAATCTATCCTAGAGAAATACTTGCAGATGTGCAAAAGGGAGTATATTTTTCCAATTAGAAGCAAACAGTCTAGTGATATGAAAATGGTTAAATAATCTGTGGTATGGGACTTCCCTGGTGGTGCAGTGGTTAAGAATCCACCTGCCAGTGCAGGGGACACGGGTTCAAGCCTTGGTCCGGGAAGATCCCACATGCCACGGAGCAACTAAGCCCGTGCGCCACAACTACTGAGCCTGCTCTCTAGAGCCCGCGAGCCACAACTACTGAGCCCATGTGCCACAACTACTGAAGCCTGCGCGCCTAGAGCCCGTGCTCCGCAACAAGAGAAGCCACCGTAGTGAGAAGCCCGCGCACTGCAACCAAGAGTAGCCCACACTCACCACAACCAGAGAAAAGCCCGTGCGCAGCAATGAAGACCCAATGCAGCCAAAAATAAATAAATAAAATAAATTTTAAATAATCTGTGGTATGTTATACTACAGAATTCTATGCATCTGTTAAAAGGAATGAGATAGGTTTGTATACACTGATGTGGAAAAACCTCTAGAATACACTGCTAAGCTAAAAACAAAGAGAAAGTTTCAGAATGAAGCATACAGTATGAGATCATTTATTTAAAACAAAACAAAGCAAAATAAACCCACAATCTAAAACTACAGATTTATTTAAATGCACAGAAAAAAATCTGGAGGATAAGCATTAAATTGATAATAGTAACTACTTCTATGGGTAGCACTGGGGTGTGAGGTATAGTTAAAGAGGACTTAAGTTTCATCTGTATGTTGACTTTTTTCTAATAAAGAAAATGTATACGTGTATTACTTATATAATTAGAAATAAAGTAACTTAGAAAACAAGAGGCCTGCAGCCACCAGGCCTCATGAGAAAGCAGAGTTGAAAATGATGGCTCCTGCTGAGTACCGGCCCCTTCGTTTCCTCTTTGTTGCAAAAAAAAGGTTGGGATCCATCAATTTTGACTGTCTCTTAGTATTTTCCCTGCTGCTACTTCTAACAGAAAAGGCATTAAATTCCCCACCCCTATCTTCCTTCAGATCCTCATCTTCCTTCTTTTTAAACATCTGCCTTTCTTTCTACCGGCTCTGAATCTAGGATTAAAACTCAACAGAATAGGAAGGAAAGAACACATTTAAAGAGGCTAAGTCATCATTTTGTCACATCTGAAGCTCAAGGGCAGACTGTATTTGCAAAGACTACCACAGTGATCTCTCATCCCATGTTCTCTTCGTTCTTTATTATTATTTAATAATACTTTAAAAAATAATTAATTTATTTTTGGCTGCATTGGGTCTTCGTTGCTGCAGGTTTTCTCTAGTTGCAGTGAGCGGAGGCTACTCTTCGTTGCTGTGCACGGGCTTCTCATTGCAGTGGCTTCTCTTGTTGCGGAACACGGGCTCTAGGCACACAGGCTTCAGTAGTTGCAGCACGTGGCTTCAGTAGTTGTGGCTCGGGGGCTCTAGAGCACAGGCTCAGTAGTCATGGCACATGGGCTTAGTTGCTCCATGGCATGTGGGATCTTCCCGGACCAGGGATAGAACCCATGTCCCCTGCATTGGCAGGTGGATTCTTAACCACTGCGCCACCAGGGAAGTCCCCCACGTGCTCTTTATACCAATGGGGATTTGACACTCCTCCCGTTGGGAGTGGCGGAGGCTATATCCCTTCCTCTTGAATCCTGACAGGCTTGTCTACAGAAACGACTCTCTGTGGCTTCTATGACCTGGTTCTCTTGGCATGCTCATTCATGGGTCCCAGCACCACCTCACCATGAGGAAGCCCAAGCAGCCCAGGGAGGACAACCCAGCTGAGCTCGCAGCTGACAGCAAGCACCAATCTGCCAACCATGAGATTAAACCAACGTATCCTACAGTCCCCTGTGGAGCCACCCCAGCTGATGCTGCACGGAGCAGAGACGAGCTGTCCCTGCTGGGCCAGGCCACATTACACGAGCGAAATAACTGTTGTCATCAGCCACTAAGTCCTGGGTTTTGTTGGTTTGTTACAAGGAAGCAGACAACTGGAACAGTTCCCCTAACGAATGTGGGCTTGGTTCACTCCAGGGAACCAGGCCAGCAACTATCTAACACAGGTAGTGTTAGACGACATAGTAAGGAGGTGGTGAGGGGACATAGAGGAGACGTCTGCAACAGACAGAGTCAGATCAGGTGACCTCTGAGGCCCCTTCCCACAGTGAGACTGTACAATGAACATCCTGAGCTGAGTGCTTAAGCACTTCCCAGTACCACCTTTTCTTAAAAAAGAAGATCGTTTTCTCCAATGACATTTTACCTTTCAGAAAGCTGCCGGATCTGTGGAATTCCCATATATTTGTGGAAGTGCTCCAGAACATTCATTACGCCCTGAAGAAGATTAGCAACTTCTCCATACTGCCTTCTCCTGGTCATGGCTCTGCAAGGAAATAGGAAGTTGAGGACTCCAGAAAAACACTAAGGACACAAGATACAGATATGGACCAACCTACTCTCTGCTCTAAAACAGACATCAACTCAACTTAATAAGCATTTCCTGAGCACTGAATATATATGGTGCTGTGCACTGGGGGAGAAAAAAAATAAGACCAGGTCCAAATCCTTAAGGGAACATGAGTTAGTAAGGGAGAGCAACAGGACACATCTAAGTAGTACCAAGTAGGATGAATGGAGCTCTAAACAGAAGTCCAAGTTATGTGCTCTGGGATGTACAAAAGAATGTGTGAGTGATGGAGTCTCCCTGGGTGGGGGAAGGGGAATCTGGGAAGACTATGGATTTGGGATTTGGGATTTGGGTTGGGTATTATGGATTTGTTGGCTTTTGACAGACAGCAGGGGTCGAGATGTTATTATTTGAGGGTTACGGCATTTGAGCAAACCAAACATATCTCAGGACACAACAAAGAGCATGTATATGCACTTACATGTTAACTCAAATCTGTAGACTTTAAGCCAATGTTAAGCAACTCTGTGTATGTTTAGGTATGTTTAGTTTCCCTGCTGCTAAGGTTAATGAAGCTTAAATAAAAGGATGCTGATAAAATCAACAGTTACACACAGCAAGGAAGGAACAAACTATTAGATTTAAAATTTTCATTAGGATTGGGTTTTTTAATTAAACGTACAATTTATGACTTCCTTTACAGGGCATTTAAAAAGACAGGCTCAAGTTCAAGCCAAGGAGTTATGTTGCTATCACTGCCTGGTCTGCTGGTTTGTTGGAAGGCACTGAGCACCTGGGGAAAGGGACAAGGACACTGCTCTTCCAGTCTCCTATGGGCCTGCTGTCCTCTCCGATCACTGCTCGCAGGAGAACAGGCCAGGGTTCACTGAAGACCATGCAATCTCTGGGAGAGACCAGGAAGGAGTCTGTCCCCTACTCGCCCCAACTTTGGATACTGTGTCTAAATCCCTATGGAGGTGCTCTTTCTTTATCCACACATGAGATTACACTGAGGCTGGGACAGGGGCAATTCTCATGAGACAGACCACAAAAGTGAACAGGAATATCAGAATCTTCTAGGAAAGGAGGCCTTTGGGCTGCTTCGTTGTGGTCAATAACCAACTCTTCCTTTTAATACTGTTTCTCATGTTCTCATGTACCATTCCCTATAGTTCCCCTACAAGCCAAACAGAAAGCTTCTGCCTTTGGACAAGTGGGTGGAAAAAAAAAGAAAAAAGTGGGTACAAGGATCTGTTTCCATAAGGCATGTTCAACGACAGTGCAACTGAGCGCAACAAAAGCAGGAAAACTTGCCAACGCGCAGGCTGGGGGCGTGATTACAGCCTTACACCGCCTCGTCAGCCTCCGTGGTAGAGATCTACCACACGTAAACGACCTGTGCTCTTGAAGTCATTCTCCACATGCTTTTTGGGCCCCTTCAGACTCACCTGCCCCTCACCTCAAAGTCTCGGGTGTCTGTTACACGTTGAGCACCCGAGGGCACAAAGCCAAAGTGGTGACTAAACATCTGAGACCGCTTTGCAGGAAGTGGGCCAGGATGATGAGACTCTCCTGGCTGAGAAGTAAATAAACCTACGGTGCCATCTCCTCTGTGGTACATTTATTTCCCGTGGACCTGAAAGGGACCGCTGACGTGCTTACTCGAGGGAATCAACGCCGCCCGCCAGCATGTGCAGGTGGTTCAGCGTCGTGATCGAAGTGGTCAGGTGGCGTTTGGCGTGATCTAACTGCTTGATGTCGCGGGTGATTTCCTTCACCTAAACAGTGAAAAACCACAGGAGAAAAAGGAGGAGGGTTAAGACAGACGTCAACTGGTCTGCAAGTGGCCTCTGGAGAAAATAATGCAAACGAAATAGGGACAAACATACCTCGCGTTAGCCCTCGGAGAAAACACAGGTGTCCTCCCAATACATACTCAAAATAATTTCCAATCAGCCCGTTTACATTTAATTGGGCATTTCTTCAGCGGACTTTACCCAGGGTTACAAAATCCTCAGTTGTGAGAATGAAATGAACTTTATTCTTCACCCCAAGTAAAGAGGAGTGAGCCACATAGTAATTGAGTGTGGAGCACCCGGTGCCCAGCAGCCAAGGACGGCCGATCTCCTCCTGAACAAGGTCAGGGAAGTATGCCTTCTGGCACCGGGGTTACTAGGTCCGGTACAAAATGGATAGCATAGTATGAGTCAGCTAATTTTGTTGGGATGGGCTTTATTCGTGGATCTAGGGTTTATTATCTGGTCTCCAGATTTCTCCTCAAATCTCAAGAAGACTGAAATGTAACCCCCGCAAAGTAAGCTTAACATGACATCATTAAGAGCAGAGTCTTCAGGGAGACAGATGACAATCAGGGGAGTAAAATTCCAACAGTGTTGATCCAGCGGGTCCAAGAGAAAGAAACTCTGTAGCTGGGAACGTAAGTATATTTCAGTCACTAGAAAAGTACATTCAGTAGTGAGGTGGGAACAATTCTCCACCTTTACTAACACCTAGGCGGACTCTTCCACTAAACTGCCTGAGTCCATGCTGAACAAGAAACTTTCTGAAGAGCAATTAGGTTCCCCAGGTTCTGTGACACCCGGAGGGAAGGGAGCGCCCTGGATAACAGGCACAAACATCCTAGTTACTGGAAACGTAGGTCTCCCATTAAAAGTGAAAAAGGCCGGTAGTGAGTTAAATTCACATGACCTGATTTTTTAGAGTTTGATCATCCTGGGTAGAGTTATGAAGTAAAGGTCACGACCTGTACAGCTGAGATCCACACCTACAAACCCGCAAGGCTGACCTGGATCCTAGCAGAAAAAGCCTCTTTCACGGGGACTTGGCCCATCAAGCCTGCTCTCTCTGTGACCCTCAGGCCACCAAAATGTCTCTATTTCTATCGTGGGGGTTTGGGGAAGAGGTGAAGAACCTACCACACCTTTACCAAATAACTGAGTTTGGGGGGAAAGACGATCAAGACTGATATAATAAACTAGATATAGGAGCTCGGCCTTATAATCTAATTACCCTTCCAACTCTGAAATAAATCATCATTCTCTTTCCCACCAAAATAAAAAACCCCTGTACTTCTCCCTGGGTTCCTTAGCTCCAGCACTAGCATCAGGGGTCTTCAACTACTGTGTTAAAAGTCAGCGTCATCTACCAGTCTTCTCGTTCCTGCAGGTCCTGCATCATTAGTCAGTCATTAAATCCGGGACATTCTTCCTCTGCCTCATCTCAAGACTCTGTCCCTTCTGCTCCTCCTCCAGGCCCTCGCTGCTTTGCACCGGAGCTCACTGGTCCCTTCACTCCCAGTGTTCCCCATCTCTCCCCATCACACACCCTGTGCTTCCCTAGACAAAGCCAACTTCTTGTTATTCCCCAAATAAAGCCCTTAATGGCAGCTCACACAAGCGGCGCTCAGGCCAAAGTCACACGAGACCGGTTCACAAAACAGAATGCTGGTCGTTAATTTACCTTAACTGTTACCCCTGGGCAGCCAAGGAAGGACAGAACAGGACATGGCAGGTTTGGGAGTCAGACAGTTCTCGGGTTGAATCTCGGCTCTTTCACTCACCGACTCGGTGTCCTAGACCAAGTGGCTTAGCCTCACTGAGTCTCAGTTTCCTCACTGATAAAATGGTCAATCATAAAAATAATAATGAGAGTAAAACCGAGTTCGTAAGGTCTGTTGTGAGGGCAAAGTTAGATCACTTGTATAAAGGAACGGGCACAGTGCTCGGCACAGTGAAAGAGCTCCACAAATATCCTCTTCTTCCCTTTAGCAAAGCACCATCTGGGGAAGCAGACTGCTTTTTTTTTTTTGGCCACACCACACGGCTTATGGGATCTTAGTTCCCCGACCGGGGATCAAACCCACGCCCCCTGCATTGGAAGCGCAGAGTCCTAACGACTGGACCGCCAGGGAAGTCCCAGACTGCTTTAAAATAAAACATCTAATGGCATTAGGAGCGGTCTACTCAGACTGTTACTGCATCCCCCCTCGGCTTCAAGAGGGAGCGTGGTCCAGACTAGCAGATCAGAGTCCTAAGTGCTCACGAATCTCCACAATTCTGCGATGTACACACAAATATTACCTCCACTTCACAGAGAGGCAACTGAGGTACAGAGAGGGTAAGTAACTTGCTTAAGGCCCCCAGGGAGGAAGGAGAGAGGGTGGATCTGAAGGCAGGTGGTCTGACGTCAGAGGCCATGCTGCTCACTAATGGTATCCAACTGTCCCCTCTCCCACCCCACCGCCCATGCGCTCCGCTGAAGCCGGGCCTGCCCCCGCCGCCTTCCACAGCCTGTCCAGTCTTGCCAAATGGCCATTGAAGACAACTGAAGGGTCCGTGGGAGTGTGACCTCGGATCTGTTCTTGAGTAGATTATAATATGATGTAGGCAGAGAAGTCTGGGAGGGTTTAGGAGTTTTCATAACCAAAACGAGTAGGGGGAAAAAAATGACATTAATAATAGCTTTCATTCATTAAGCAACTAACCCCAGCCCAGTACTATGCTCTGTGCTCTTCATACGTTTAATTCTTACAACATCCCTTTGAGGTAGTTATTATTCTTATTAAGAGGGGAAGAAACTGGCGGGCCTCTCGGTCGGTGGAGGTCCCTGAGCACATCACCCGAGGGCAGCACTGCGTAGAGGGAGAGCTTAATCAAGCCCCTCAGCACGTATCACAGGCAGGATGCGGCCCACCTCCCAGATCCAGGTCCAGTTTTCAAGCAATGCCAAGTTACATGTCATACATCTGAACTGAGAAACACGTGATATAAACAAATGCTAGAGAAAGGAATCCAAAATGACTAGGAAACTATTTGGGGGAAAGGAGAAGAAGAGAACTTTCCCTGTTTAAAAACAGGGCTGCAAATACAGGGCCAGCACTGGAGACGTGGGCGCTGTGCTTGGCAGGAAGAGGGAGAACAAGTCTATTGACTAGTGTGACTGGACGAGAAGCCAACTTCCTCTTCCGGCGCAAAAATGTCCGGAAGAGACCAGAACTCACCATTTGCTCCGATTTTTCTGCTTTGTCCTTGATGTCTTTGATTTTTCCAAAGAGTTGCTGAATCGCTTTCTGGGCCTCTTCAAGTGCCTAGAATAAGAGCATAAATGAAAAACAAGGCAGCACCGGTGCCTACGCTGTGATCAAGTGCAGCCTCAGAAGAAAATGCCTAAAGCTCTCTTGCTTCGCTGCACTTGCACTGACAATTTTACCAGACCTGAGGCCGAAGCAGCAGAGGCAGAGGGAGTCCACCATTTGGATACAGGCAAATAAACACTCAGAGTTCTTGCCAAGTGGCATCATAAAGTTTTAATTTAAAAACTAAACTATTTCCCTCTGTATCAGTGATTACTACACATACTGATGACAACAAATAAATAAGACATGCACATCTGTGTGTATATGTGTGCGTGTGTGTGTGTGTGTGTGTGTGTGTGTGTGTGTGTGTGTGTGCACGTATGCAGTAACCTTCAAAACCCTGAAGAGAGACCTAGGTGGCTCAAAGTTGGGGGTAGGGGAAGCTTTGGGTTTTGAGAGTTCCAGAAGATGGTGCCATCAAAAAAAAAAAAACAGTCACAGCTGTGCATGGGGACTCCAAAACCGTGGGCAAACCTTAAAGACATTTGTAAGTACCCCACTTGGAAACCAATGAAATGAAGTTAGAAAGGAATACTTACACCTAACGGTGAGCTAAATGTTTCCACTGAAATAAAAACCAACAAAGATGGATGCCACCCATTAAAAGCATTACAACCCACAGTGGTAATTGCGTGAGTCTGGGAAGCAGTACTAGGGGAGGGGAGAGGGCGCTCAGCCGCACACGTGAAGAACACACGTACTGGTGAAAGAGGCAGCAGCCAAAAGAACTCCCACTTCATTTCATTGAACGCACTTTATTTTGGATTTAAGAGTGGCCTGGGGACTTCCCTGGCGGTCCAGTGGTTAAGACTTCGCCTTCCAATGCAGGGGATGTGGGTTTGATCCCTGGTCAGGGCACTAAGATCCCACATGCCTCGCGGCCAAAAAACCGAAAACATAAAACAGAAGCAATAGTGCAACAAATTCAGTAAAGACTTTAAAAATGGTCCACATCAAAAAAGTAATAAATAATAATTTTAAAAAAAAGAGTGGCCTGCCCTAACATGGCTTCCCGAGCCCTTTGTAAATGTAATGACAAGGCCAGCATCGCCCTAGAGCTGTGTGTGGCCATCTGTGCCTGCAGGGGGGAAACAGCCAGCCTCCCTGAGGACACCCTGACAGAGGAAAGAGGACAGCAAAGCTGCGACGTGGGGAGAAAGTCAAAAGCCCTGACAGAGGTATTTGAACCTCCGCCTTCAGTAGAACCCAGCAGAAGAGCTACCTCTAGACTAAGAACTAACACGTTTTCTTTATGGCTGAAAAACATGCTCAAAAAGCAAACTTAAGTCTGCTTCCGCTGCAGGAAGTTCCTTCCTTGTTGGAAGGAGGGATTGTATCTCCCTGTCTTTCCCAGGTTTCCGGGAGGCCCACTTCTCCTGATGCTGGGACTCCTTCCTTCCCCTGCAGCTCCTCGCCCTGTGTGTGGCTCAGTCCCAGACAGAGCTCTCTTCTGACCTTCTTCATCTCTGGGATCTGCAGGGGTTTCACGCCTGGGGACAAGGATACCGAGCTTCTGCGTGTGTCTATGTTATGGCTTCCTTTACCCGTTTGTTGCCAAGTCTGAGGTGATGCTAGTCGAATAAACAGCGGCTCACACCACCTCCTGGGACAGGCAGGGAGCGGGCGGTTTGCTCTGCTGGATCGCTTCACTTATATCTACCAAGGCTGGGGAGCAAAGCAGCTTTTATACTTGTCATTTCCGCCGCCTGGACAGAGGTATTTTAATCGCCAGAAGGTTTGGTCTTAGAACAACAGCTGGCTTTGCTATCAGAGACCAAAGGCCGTAACTCGGGAAGTTTTACCTGAAGAGTAGTAACCAATCCAAAGGGGCGATGGAATGGAATTGGGTCTCACTGAGCAGCCCCTCTCAAACCCATTCCCTCCCAAGAGGGTGCCTCACCCAGCGGCTGCTTCCTCTCCGCTTCCTACCATCCTGCCTCCCTCACTCCCAGGTTCAGCACCCCCAAAACAGTTGCGGTGCAGTGAGAAATCCCTCCACTTTCCAGCCAGAAGGCGGGAGTTTGAGGCCTGTCTCTGCTGTCACATAGCAGCAGGGCAACCTCTCTAGGGGTCAGTTCCCTCATCCGCAAAGTGGTGGCGATGCCACCTACTTCAGGGGCTGTTGGGAAGACTCAATGACATAATAGGTGTTGAAAGCTACACAGATATTAGGTCTATTTCCAGGGCTTTTGACCAGCCTGGGCAAATGCATGTTTGCACCTAGCGATACATACATATATATCAAGTGGAGATATCAAGATGGACATATGAGTCTGGAGCTTGGAAGAGAGAAACTGAAATTCAGAAGTCATCAGCTTATAGATGACACTTAAGTCTGTAGGACTAAAAATCACCTAGGAAGAGGGTACAGACAGAAGAGAAAAGAAGAGAAGAGAAGATGGCCCAGGGCTGAGCCCTTGGACACCCCAATGTTCAGCAGTCTAGAAGAAAAAAGGGAGGGAGGAAAGATGCAAGAGAAAAACCACCAGTGACAGGAGAGAAAATCAGGGACTATGGTGTCACAGAAGCCAAACAAAAGTGTCGGAAGGAAGAGGAAAAGAGTGATTATGTCTTACATTGTTGAAAATTCACATAAGATTAGGACAGAGGATGACCACCAAACTGGACACCAGGGAAGTCACTGATGACCTTGACAAGAGTGATTCCAGTGGAGACAGTGCGTGTGAGAGCAGGGGCCAGCAAATGATGGCCTCGGGGCCAAGCCCAGTGTGCCACCTGTTTCTGTAAACAATGACAGCTTGGATCACACCAATCCCGTTCATTTAGGAATTGTCTGTGGCCACTTGCTCCACGTAACAGCAGGGATGGGTAGTTGCCAGAGACCAGATGGCACATAAAATCTAAAATACTTACTACCTGGTCCTTAATAGAAAATGCTTGCTGACTCCTGGTATAGACTATTTTTTCAAGAAGCTTTTATTGTGAGAAGACAAGAGAGTAAACAAGAAGAGGAGAAATTGATTGGGGGGTAGGGGGTGGGTAACGGGACAATTTCGGAAGAGAAGGACTTTTTTATAATGTTCTTGAATTGTTTACTGTTTAAGTGCCAGCTCTCTAACGGGGTTGTAAGTATCCTTTAGAGTGTGGCCCAAGGATATGAATGGCACTCTTAAATCCCCTATGGTTCAGGCAATTGCCCATTCTGGTGGCCAGAATGACAGGCCCAGCTGATAAGTACTGTCTCAGTATTATCACCACTAGCTCCTTCTCACTCCAAAAGTGACTCTGATGATAAATCATATGACCACCTCAACTACAGCATCTAACCAAAGCTGGAGCACAGCTGGAACACGACAAATATTTGCCAACAGATTAAAAACATCGTGGGGGGGCTTCCCTGGTGGCGCAGTGGCTGAGAGTCCGCCTGCCGATGCAGGGGACGCGGGTTCGTGCCCCGGTCTGGGAAGATCCCACATGCCGCGGAGCGGCTGGGCCCGTGAGCCATGGCCGCTGAGCCTGCGCGTCCGGAGCCCGTGCTCCGCAACGGGAGAGGCCACAACAGTGAGAGGCCCGCGTACCGCAAAAAAAAAAAAAACAAACAAAAAAACCCCAAAAACACCGTGGGGCACTTCTCAGAAGAGGAGCAGTGCTGAGGCTACTGTTCTGGATGAGGTAGGATGACACCCATGGCTTTCCCTAACTCCAGGCACAACTGTCAGCAGTGGTTCAAAAACACAGCATCACACTTTCTGCAACTGTTACCTATGTGGCTAATGTGGAATCTAATGCTCCTGGTGCTGCCAGGGGTGAGTAAATTCTAACCCCCCGGAACCTTCTAAAACATGTGGCCTCGTGGCACGGAAAAGCACTACAGAGGCCCTTGCCGGCAACTGCGCACCTTCTGGGGCACAGCTTGCATGAAATTCTGTGATCTTGCTGGTCATGTCATGGTATAAGGATGTGCTGATGGGATTGTAGCCATCATGTTCTGGCCAAACACTCTAAGACACATGACATTCAGCTAAGCAAGGCAAAAAGGGCCAGTTCTATACTTAGATCTCAGGGCTGAAGAAGTTTCCACGATCCTTTCTCAGAGAAAGGGTTTCTATCCCTATTTTTCTCTTACTCTCCATCTGGCATCCTACCAGAGCTGTCTCTGCTCAAGGTACCACTTTTTTCTTTCAGCAAACAAGTAAGACTCACACAATCTTACATTTCACAGTCTTAAAGAAAGACAAACTGTCTGCCAGATTTTTTTTTTCAGGCTGGAATACTTTCACTTGTTATAACAATGCACTGAAGTCGAGGAAATTTAATATAATTCACTTTCCAGAGTCAAAAAGGTTCTTCTGAAGCATTCATTCCGTCAGCAAGTCCATTCTCAACACACACCCTAATATTTGATTTCTAATGTCTAAAAATCAATCACACAGGAAGAGGAGTGTTTTGTAATTGGAAAAAATCATAAGACCTATAAAAGGTCAAGATTTTATTTTTAAGTAACACTAAAATACTTTTATACCTAGCTAATCAGAAAATGTGCTGAAAGAAAGATTCTGGCACTGTCCCTAGACACTCTTTAAAATAAAATGTGGCTACTTTTCCATTCCAGACTGTATGTGGATTAAAAACAGAACTAATCACCCAAAAATGTCTGCTTTCAACCCACACCTTACCAGAGTTTCTGAATCGAGCACTGGAGCGTGGCTGCAGCCTGCATGGGAGGGTGCTATTAGGAGGCAGTGATTGTCCTCTTTACTAACTCAAATCCTGCAATCATGGGATACAAGGTGACCCACTGAGCTGACCCAGAAGACTCAGCAGAACCAATTATGCTATCTCTGTATTTTTGTGCATCGTTAACTGTAACCATTCTTCTTAATTTTCCTTGCCTCCTGAAGTAGACTCTGAACAGGCTACCAAAGCCACACTAGGTCACGTGCGCAGAAGATAAGCAGCATGGAACCTGGCACAGACCCCACTGCTTTCTTCTTCTTTCATCTCTTTTTTCTCCCCAGCACTGTGTCAGCCACCTGTGTAGATAGAGCGGATCCAAGCCAATGGAAATGCCTTGAGAAATTAACATCCCCTCTGGCTCTTAGATGCATCTAATTTTGCAGTTTGCTCTATGAGAGAATTATATTGCCTTTATCCTGTGAGTCCACGGGCAGCCTTTAAGAGATTTAAAACTGAGATCCCATTTGATGCCACTACAGGAAGGAGGAAGAGGCTGCTCATTTTCAGAAGAACTAATATGGCATTCTGTTCTTTGAAAAAAAATAAGGTGCTAATATTCAAGGTTACTGGGAAGAAAACGATACTTTCCACTTATTCTGCTATCATTTCTGTGGTCCAACTTTACATCTGTCTGCCGGTTCCCTTCCTATTATTTGGAAAAACAATGTACTGTTTTAGTAAAAAGCAGGGGTTTTTTGAACCAGCAGACTGGGATTCGAATGCCGGCCTTGCCACTTACTGTGTGATCTCTGGTAAGCCAGTTAACCTCTAGGAGGCACAGACTCATCATTTCTAGAACAGGGACAATAGTCCCAACCCAGAGACTTGTCGTTAGGAAAACAGGACTTAGCAGTAAACACCTTGGGTACTGTTTACTCAGTACTGCCTTCCTCCTGGGAGTCTTCCTCTCACTGTGTTCTGAGTCGCTGTCCCAGATGCAGACCAGGCCTAAGCTGGGCCACCTGGAGCTTTTCTGTGATTTTCCAGAACGAATTGGGAAACAAAGTTTCTCTCTCTCTGGTGGTGGCATCGCCACGATGTGAAATTAGGTTAGATAGTAGCTGGTCTCCAGGTAGAGACAATGAAGCCGACTCCCGGAGAGAGACACAGACAGAAAGATCCAGAGCTGTATTCCAGTGCCACCTTCCGCTGTTTGAAAAGCCCAGCAGAGAAACTACTCTTTCACAGACTGACTGTTCAAAACAAGACACAAGAGGCTTCCAAATAATCCCCCTTTTGCCTAAGCCAGTTTGAGCTGGGGTTTTGTCTTCTGCAGTCGAGAGAATCCTGACGGAGGATGCAGCTCATTGAAGGGGTTTACTAAATGATAATTATTAATATTATTCCCAGATCTCCCAGATAGAGTGTGACATTTCAGATGAGACTGTCCCTCTAAGAACCAAAGGTTGTCGATCCGTTGCAAATAGGCTGGTTAAGTTCAACACCTGCAGGCACACACACAAGAGTGGCTCATGGATCGGAGGGGGGTCTCCTTGAACCATGTTGTAAACGAGCCATTCTCCAGGGGAAGAAAAAAGTTTCAATCTTTTGTTCGCCCCGTCAACAAAAAGTGAGTGCCTACTATGTGCACTAAGCTAGATACGGAGAGAAAAAGATCGCAGATGGGGACACATCTTTAAAGAGCTTGTGAGGGATACGTAAGAAACAAATAACTAGAAGGTGAGAACGACAGAAAGAAGTATGAATGCCAGGATCATTTGGAAAGCAAAGGACTCCACAAAAATGTTGCTGAGCCCTGAACAAAGTGCCCTGTGACATCCACTAAAGGCAGACACCTACGGGTAAGTAGCCTCTATTTATGGAATGTCCCTTCTTTTGACACTACTGGCTAGCCTGGTACCACTGAGAGCTGTTGCTATGGAAACAAGGCATCCCAGCTACAGCAGAGGTGCTTTAAGAACTCTCAGCAATAAAAACAATGCAGCCCATCCCCCACAATGGTGCTAAACAGGGGCAGAGGCTCCAGGGATCTCACCGCCATGGACGGCTGCACGCGCACAGCATCACGCTTCTCTGTGTCCTTGAACACACTAGGTACCTTCCAGACCTGGCAGCCCCGGTCAAATGCCAGATGGGCACCCATCAGAGGCAAAGCATTGGTGCTAACGCTAATTCCTCCTTAGCCCGTTCAGAAACCTTGAGTATAAAGGGGCTTTATTTAAAGCACAGATTTCTTTCCAAGTTTGTGAACCAAAAGAATGTAAAGGGCCAAAGGAGTAATTTTCACCTTATTTGTTAAAATGCTCTGTTCCTCCTGTTACTTTAATTTACGATTTCTGCAAACCACATCCACTGAAAATGTGAACCAAAGAGTTCATTTTTATTGTTTTTAGGAAACAAGCCAGAAATTAAAATTGTAAGACAGGGCTGGGACACAAATTCAGCAGTACCCAAACAAGACTGAACACTTAGATTTTAAAGTTCTGCTTATACCTGTTATCACCTGTAACTTAAAATCTGTTCCTCCTGAAACAGCAGGGAGGGGGATGCACTCATGCACAGCCTCCTTTGATGAAATGCAACCCCTGAGGATGAGCGCATTTAAAGCAACAACTCCAAATGGAGTTGGAGAAGGAAAAATTCAAGCAAGAGTCTCAGCTGCTTTGCTGAATAAAAGGCACAGAAATGCTATACTGTAGAAAATGGGGGCACGTTTAAAGGAACAATCTGCCTGAGTTTAACAAAGGACTATCTCCCGCAAATAGCTAGGACTTCCCAGCTGCCGAGTGAAATTCAAGTCCCCCACTGCAGTCACTCAGTAACTCTCATCTGTGTTACGGGTTTTCATTCAGGGCTTCATTTGGGGTTGACTTCCGGATGCTCCTTCAGCTGCTTTGTAGAGACACCTTCTGTGCCAAAGCCCTTTAGGCTATGGCCCGCCTTGGGGTTTCATCTGGATGACTTTCTCTTCCTGTTTCACTTCCCTTCAGGATTGGGTCCCATGTGTTCAGGACCACAGGTGTGCAGTGAATGCTCAGTTCTCTCCTTCCCTCCTGGAGTTCCTCTCTTCCAGTTTCTTCTTCATGCTGAGAGGGGCCCAGCTGGTTAAGGAGGCCACAGTCACTGTCACTTTTTGGATTCCCTTGTGAACCAGTTAACTTTCCAGGTTCTGCAGTGGAAAAAAAGTGGCTCCCAAATCTGCTTTTAAAGTTTGTCCCTGTTTAAAAAGAGAATTTGGTATACACAGGTAAGGCCAGATCAGAAAATCTGGACCTGTGATTAGCTCACCCAGTGTAATTTGGGGCAAGTCACAGAACCTGTGTGAGCCTGTTCCTACATCTGTAAAATTGGGAGAATAACATCTATGTGGCCTAATTCACATCTTTGTGAGGATTAAGTAATCGATGCAACAATGTTTTGCAGAATGTAAGATAAACATGTTTATTTGCTTTTTTGGTTTTGTTTTGTTTTTGGGGGGGGGTTTTTTTGGCTGCACCTCACGGCTCATGGGATCTTAGTTCCCTGACCAGGGATCAAACAGGGGCCCTGGCAGTGAAAGTGCTGAGTGCTAACCACTGGACAACCAGGGCATTCCCCAAGATAAACATATTTATATTGTAATAAAACATAAGCACTATACATTAAGACAAACAAATCAAAATGTACCTTCTGCCTAAGCAACTCAAAACGTGTCTTTGCTTATAGTGAATCAATCAAGAATGACACATTAGTCTTCCAGCAGTACCTTCTTCATTCTGGAGATCTGGGTAATTACAGGGCTGACAAGTGTATTGGAACTTGACCACAAGATGCTAATCCAGAAACCAAAATCTCCAAATATCAGAATCTCCAAGTATTCGATGAAAAAAAAAAAGTATAGCACTTGGCTGAGCATAAATGATATTATATGAATAATAGTTGGCTGTCTGTCCCTACTGTTGTCATGTGGCTGAGAACAAGAAGAGCTCAGAAGTCTGACAAGAAGACAAGGGTGAGGAACTAGGTCGGAGATGGCGTAAAGACCCCTCAATTCACCTCTTCTGTTTTATAGAAGATGGTATTTGGACCATCAGATTTACCTATCTTTAAGTATATCTGTAGAAGGAACATCCCCCTTCTGGTTGGGGGCCATTATGAGAGTGACGCTCACGTAGTTTGCCCAACATGCAAATTCTAGGTGTCACATACAAGTGCCTAGAGGTGAACACAGCATCTGCTCAGAGGAAACAAAAATCAGAAATCCTGGCATGTGATCCAGTGCTATCTGAACGACCTAAGTGTCTTGTATATTTTAGAGCTTTGATTTAGACAACTATAGAACACCAAACCAAAACAGACTAAAAAGGCATTATCTCTGGTCTGGCAAAACTAATCTCCTTCCAGAGGAGACCTTAGAGCCCAAATTAGAGTGAAGGAAACTTTACAGCTACGTTACAGACTCCTGAAAATAGGGATTTATGAATGGAAATGTTGACAGAACCACCACAGAACTGAATTCATGCTGCTCTAAATTCTGTATTTCCATGGATGAGAGAAGGGAGAGAAAAAAGGAGGTCAAGTTCTTACATGAAGTAACATAGTTTCAAATTCCCATCCATTTTGTTCAAACACACCTGGATGACTTCCCCTGTCAAGGATCTAAAACCCAGAAAGTTTCACCTTGTCAGCAGTAATACTGCAATTTTTCTCATGGGCAAACTCAAACTAAGGGTGGAATTTTCCTTCCATCACTAACAACCAGCAGTCAAAAGCAAGAGTAACCTGGGTAACAGCCAGAGCAGCTACAGTCGTGATGAATAGCATTTTCCTCTTTAGATGTAGACACTGTAGTTTAAACTTGTGACTGCCCTTAACATGGGAACAAGCAGATGGCAAAAGTTATGCTTGACCTTCTTTGTTGGCTCCTGTAGAGTGCCAATGTACATGGAGATGGCTCAGAAGAATAATACACTTCAGTGTTCCTCCTTGGCAATACTATTTTCCTAAAACCATTTTCAATAATCATGTTGCACACAAGTGGGACTTGATGTGTTTCTAAGGTCAGGAAGGAAATAGTCCAAATGCTGGACATGCTAACTAAAAGAAATCATCATGGTAGTTTTCTTTTTCGGAGAAGGCAGCAGTATTATTATTAGGTACTGAACACAAAAACTTCAGCCTGTAACTAATCTGAAACACATCGTCTGTATGGATTAAATGAAGACAAAACAGGCTTGTCTAGAGGAAGAATATATTAAAGTTCAGAACAATATGGAAAAAAGTCTCCATTTCCATTTAACGTGAAGGAGATTAAATATTGAAATGATTAAAAATTACCATATGATCCAGCCATTCCACACCCTAGGTATATACTTAAAGGAACTGAAAGCAGGGACTCAGATATTTGTATGTCAGTGTTCATTATGGCATTGCTCACGTCCATGAACACATGAATGGATAAACAAAATGTGGTATACACACGCAATGGAGTATTACTCAGTTGTGAAAAAGGAATGAAGTTTTTGAACAGGAATGAAAATCCCAGATACACATACCAGGACAACACACTGTGACCCAGCAGGTATTTAAGGTGGGTTAAATATTAAAAACAAAACAAAACTAAGCTAATCATCAAATGGAAAAACCATATGCTCCTATCAGAAGAAGATGGAAAGGCATATTATAAAATTCAACATCTCTTTTCTGGCAAACAGGCTTAGTGAACCAAGGTCATGAGGATAAGTCCTTAATAGAGAATTTGGAAACGAGAGACCTTCACACTTGGTGTCAGCTCTAGAGGAGAAGGGTCTTGGCTCTGTTCATTGCATTATCGCCAGTGCCTAGAACAGAGCTCAGCATGCAGAAAGCACTGACTTTCTGTAGGAGCGAATGAACAAATACACTAGAGTCACTAAAATCAAGAACGAACTGCCTGCCATTCCTACGTATTGAACACTGAAATATTATTCAGAAAGAGTATTTCGAAAAATTTTTATCTCAGGATCCCTTGATACTTTTGGAAATTACTGAGGGCCCCAAAGAGACTTTATGTGGGTTATAGCTATACCATATTGGAAATTAAAACTGAGAAGTTAAAAAAAATTTATCTATTAATCCATTTAAAAATAACAATAATAAACCCATTACATGTTAACACAAATAACATGTTTTTATGAAAAATAACTATATTTCCTCCAAACAAATTTCTTGAGAGAGCGGCATCATCTCTGTGACTTTGCAAATATCTTTAGTGTCTGCTTTAATAGACGCCACCTGGACTCTCATATATGCTTCTGTATTGAATCTGTTGTGATAAGTTGTTTTAATTGAAAAACATGATGAAAATCTGGCTTCACACAGATTTGCAGTTAGAAAAGAAAGAAATATTTTAATATCCTTTTCAGGTACTTACTGACAATCCTTTTTGAAACTACATCAAAACTTGGAAAGTGGTAGATTCTTTTTAAAAATTTTTAATCAAAGTATAGTTGGTTTACAATATTACATTAGTTTTAAATGTGTAACATAGTGATTCAGAAATTTTATAGATTATATTCCACTAAAAGTTATTATAAAATATTGGCTACATTCCCTGTGCTGTACACTATATCCTTGTAGCTTATTTTACACATAGTAGTTTGTACCTCTTAATTCCTTACCCTTATTTTGCTCCTTCCCTTTCCCTCTCCCCACTAGTAACCACTCTGTGAGTCTGTTTCTGTTTCCTTATATTCATTCATTTTTTAGATTCCACATATAAGTAATAACACACAGTATTTGTATTTCTCTGACTTATTTCACTAAGTATAATATCCTCCAGGTCCATCTATATTGTTGCAAACGGCAATTTTTCATTCTTTTTTCAGGACTAATATTCCATTCCATATATATATATCACATCTTCTTTATCCATTCATCTGTCAATGGATACCTTATGCTGCTTCCATATCTTGGCTATTGTAAATAATGCAGCTATGAACACTGGGGTGCACGTATCTTTTCAAATTAGTGTTTTAATTTTCTTCAGATATATACCCAGGAGTGGAATTGCTGGATCATACGATAGTTCTACTTTAAGTTTTTTGAGGAAGAGTGCTAGATTCTTAAAGATCGGTTGCAATGTGGAATCTGAAATCTTATTACTGAACTTCTGATACTATGTTACATGAAAATCCACTGGTCAGTTGTGCTTTTGCCCAAGATGAAGAAAGCTCGAGTGTTGCTCTAACGTTAACAATGAGAAAAAAAATAAACAGTAAAATCACAACATTTCTTGAACCCCTCAGAGAGCTGAAGGCAACCAGGTCTCCTGAAATCCAACAGATGGGGACACCCAAGAACTGTTTCATATGTGGCAGAGCCTAAGAGGAAGATGCAGATGCCATCCCAGTGGACAGGAAGGAATCAACTATGGTTTTTAACAAATTGCTAAGGGCCAAGTGTGGGGCTAGTGCAACAGCGTGGAACCTCTGGGAACTGCATAGTCAGCAGTTTGCACCCCTCTCAGGCTCGTTTCCAAGACCTGCACCGGGTGCTCGTGAGAAAACCTGCAGGCAGAGGGGGAGACCAGAAAGAGCCTCCCTTTGGGGTGCAGATGTGCAGGAGATTAACGGGCACTGTAGGAAAGGCTGGAAGCCTTGATAACCTTCACCTTTGCCTGAACCCACCTCTCTAAAGCCTTAAAACTCTGAGTGAGGGGCAGCCTGGCAAATGTCCGAGGTAAGTCTTAAGGACAGAACAAGAGAACAGAGCCTTTCGCTACCTCTGATGCAACAATTCTGGGCCTCGGGTAAGCTGTGCTGCGACTTCCATTCACAAAGAACAGCACACCAGGGGACAGTAAGGAGGCTTTCAGAGCAAGGAAACCTACAGGTGCTTCAAAGCAGGGCGGTAGGGATGGAAAGGAGTGGAGCTGATGGAAAAGCCACAGGAACTTGAGAAATGCCTGGATGCACAGAATTAGGAACATGGATATTCCAAAGGTTACCTCATAACCAGCAGCAGCAGTATTACGGCCATTTGCTAAACAGGACTGAGCCTGATGTTGTGCTTGGTGTTTTTAATTAGTTAACTCGAATCCCCACCGCCCTGAAGTAGGTATTATCATCTCCATGTCCCAGATGAAGAAACTGAGGTTCAGAGAAGTAATCTGTCCAAGCTCACACAGATAGAGAGAGTGGCAGGAGCCAAACTTTAAATCCAAGGCTCAGGTTTTTTCATTTGACCAGGCTGCCATCTAATGTCACACTAGGGACAGTGTCCAATTCCCCCAATCCTTAGAGAATCCAAATACAAGCTCAGTCCTGTACACAGAGGAGAGAGAAGATAGCTGTTTGGATTCCCTACAGATTGTCTAAAAATGAGAGACCTTAGAGGACAAGTGGCAGGAGGTTCTAATATGCAGCAGACATGTCCTTCTGCCTAAAAGCACTATAAAGGCTCATAGGCAGTAAAAAAGATGAAGTACAGTGATAAGACCGCACCTAGCCCCTGTAGTGCTCGATACTGGACATTCGATGAGTCCTTGCCTCAACTACAGCCAACAGTGCACTAGAAGCATGGGAAACTGAACACTCACTTGGATGCAACTTATCAAATAAAAGCAAGCCAACCCTGACCTCTGCACCCGATGGAAGAAATCCTGGTTGGGGAATGGCGGAGAGTCCCAGTCAAAACCAGGGGCGCTGGCCCCTGCAAAAGACTCAACTACACCCTGACTTCAGCACGGCCCCACTGAATCACAAGGCGTGCTGCACTCCCAGGCGATTCTCACACCTTAGCGATTGCTGAAGCTCATTCAGTGTTGTCTGCAGTCTGAAAAATATAATTCAAAAAAAATCTAAAAGAAACCAAAAAATGCCTAACCATTCTTGGTCACAAATGGAAAAATTTGAGCCTACATTTTAAAAAGCTCACTTGCTTCAGATTTAGTATGTTTCAGTAGGAGGAAGCAAGTGACAGTTGCCTTTTTTTTTCCTCCCCAAACTACTTATGGTCCCTCTACTAGTTTAAAGTATTTTTTAATTAAATTAAATTAATTTATTTAGTTGTGCCAGGTCTTAGTTGTGGCAGGCAGGCTCCTTAGTTGCAGCAGGTGGGCTCCATAGTTGTGGCTCGCCGGCTCCTTGGTTGTGGCATGCGAACTCTTAGTGGTGGCATGCATGTGGGATCTAGTTCCCTGACCAGGGATCGAACCTGGGCCCCTGCACTGGGAGCGCAAGGTCTTTACCACTGCGCTACCAGGGAAGTCCTGGTCCCTTTACTACTAAGTGCCCTTTATTTTCTTCCATCGATGGGCTTCATTTTCCTCCCAAAGAAAAGATGAGAGAAAGGATATATTTGAAATGATGGAGGGGAAGATTCAAGCTGTCTTGCAAGAGAGCTGACAATTACAAAGCGATAATGCCACATGATGAAGATCGGTGCTGTGCTGCGAAGTCCGTCTACCTACTTCAGGGTCTTGGAGAGCACAATTATTTTTGCTCTAAGGCCTGACTCAGATGATATACTAATTTTGAGGTTGAAAAGCAAAGAACACTTTCTCCTTGGAAGGCAACATGCTTTGCTGATTTAGTTAATAAATCTTTACGATATCTCTATGTAAAAGAGAAGAAGGCAAGTATGATTAGCCTCCTTTGCTGAGGAAAACGAAGAACATGGAAAAATTAAGAAACACAGCCTTGGACGGATACCGAAGACCGGAAAAACAATCCTTTGTCTCCTGGGCCTGGCACTTTCTACTAAAATGAGGATAAGAAGAGAAAAATGAGAAGTCTCTAATAGCATGCCACATGACTCTGAACCCATTCTGGTCAACCTTTTCATATGCAACTTGAATGAAGACATAGAAGGCCCATCTGGCAAATCCGCTCATGATAAATGGGAAGGTCATCAAGATTCCAGAAGGTCTCAACAGGCTGGAACAATTAGGCAGAACTGGCAAGATGAAACCAAGAGTGAGACACATAAAGTCCAGCACTTAATTTCAAAGAATCCCTTAAAAAAACAGAAGAGGGGAGAGTTTAAAAGCAGTTCGTATGAAAAAAATATTGGAGATATTGCAAACTGTTGGCCCACAGATGTGTTTTGTTTGGCCTTTGAAGTATTTGTGAAAAACGCTAAACCAACATTTAAAAATTGGGGAGAGTCACGTAAAAATCCAAATTTCCGGCTTCTCTTGAAAAACTGATAGATCTGGCAAACTCCATGTCTGTGCTTAGACATGACAACAGTGGGTGAGGAATGAGCTGTGGCTCTCTCCTTTAGACAGGGCATCCACTCCCCCAGTGGGTGCCCGCAGATGCGTCCTGACCTACCAGAGCCAATTTAGGTAACTTTCTTAGCTCTGTGGGCATCTGTTTGCAACTCTTGACCTGGAAGTTTCAGATACCTGACAGCTCGGCAGAGGCCCACCGTGTGATACGCCTGCCAAAAATGTCACCCAATCCATGGTAATGGAAGAACTGTGCCACAGACTCCTTAGAAAATCTAGAAAAATCAATGAGTCTTCTCTCCAGACATACGTCTATCCATATAAAAACTTACAATTAATTTCTGGGAGTTGAAAGACCCCCCTGAACTCCCAGTTCCCAAGTTAACAAGCCCATTCTAGAACAAGGAGGTAAACTGTCCCACTGGATGTTCACACAGTATGTCTACCCATGGCCAGGAGGGATGCTGACAAACTTCAAGGCAACCAGGATGATCGGTCTAGAAATCATATCGTAAAACTGAAGAAACTAAGAGTGGTTAGCCTAGGAAAAGGAATGCTCGGAAAGGAACATAATATCCATTTTTAATTTTAGAAGCTATAATAAGGGACAGGGATTAGGTCTACACCTGCCCAGCTGGCAGAACTAAGATCAGTGAGAAGTTACAGTGAGGTCTATTTTCTATTTTTGTGTGTGTGTGTGTGTGGTACGTGGGCCTCTCACTGTTGTGGCCTCTCCCGTTGCAGAGCACAGGCTCCGGACGCGCAGGCTCAGTGGCCATGGCTCACGGGCCCAGCCGCTCCGCGGCATGTGGGATCCTCCCGGACCGGGGCACGAACCCGTGTCCCCTGCATCGGCAGGTGGACTCTCAACCACTGTGCCACCAGGGAAGCCCCAGTGAGGTCTCTTTTACTGTTTCAATTCGGTGTAAGAAAAAGAACTTTCTTACAATTAAAGCTGTACAGGGGACTTCCCTGGTGGCGCAGTGGTTAAGAATCTGCCTGCCAATGCAAGCGACATGGCTTCGAGCCCTGGTCCGGGAAGATCCCACATGCTGTGGAGCAACTAAGCCCATGCACCACAACTACTGAGCACTTGTGCCACAACTACTGAAGCCTGCGTGCCTAGAGCCCATGCTCTGCAACGAGAAGCCACCACAATGAGAAGCACGTGCACTGCAATGAAGAGTAGCCTCCGCTCGCTGCAACTAGAGAAAGCCCATACGCAGCAACAAAGACCCAATCAGCCAAATAAATAAATAAATAAAATTTATTAAAAAAATAATAAAGCCGTACAAAACTGGAACAGACAGTCCTGTGGAACAACAGAGTAGTGAGTTCCCCATCCCTGCAAGAATCCAAGCAGAAACAGAATAATGAAACGTCAGAGATGTGATAGAAAGGATTCCTGAACCGGGTGGGAGGTGGTTCTACAACTATCTAATGCTTCTTCCAAATCAAAGTTTTAGTGAGCAGAGCTGAAGATGGCAATAATAATTTTCTTCCTCTCCCACACCTTAGTCTTGCTGTGATGCAACAGTTAAATTATAGCCAAGCTCCACACAAGATACTGAAGGAAACCCAGGAAGGAAGCCCTGTGACTAATCCTCTCTTGGTGATTCTCAATGAGCTGACTAGGAATTGAAAAAGGTATGGCCACTCTTGAAATTTCACATGCCAACTTTTTCTTCTTCTAACCCACTCCTCTATTTGCCTCTCTTTCTACCTCTGTTCAAGCTGTCCATTTTAATTCTTGGGAAGCTGTGTAAGTTTCAAAGCATATCAGCTCATGTACTTACTGAATTGACTCATCTCATCCACAAAGTTTCAAACATGTGGGCATTTAATTAAAGCTTCTGCCTGATGATTTCAACAGATAAAAATGGGGAGAGGGCTTCCCTGGTGGTGCAGTGGTTGAGAGTCCGCCTGCCGATGCAGGGGACACGGGTTCATGCCCCGATCCAGGAAGATCCCACATGCTGCAGAGCAGCTGGGCCCGTGAGCCATGGCCTCTGAGCCTGCGCGTCCGGAGCCTGTGCTCCGCAAGAGGAGAGGCCACAACAGTGAGAGGCCCGCGTACCGCAAAAAAAAAAAAAAAAAAAAAAAAAAAAATGGGGAGAATTCTGTGCTGGATTAATTTTGTACAAGCACCACATTCTGGTTAGAAAAGGTCACGGACTAGACCACTTCAAGTCCGCCCCCACAGGAGGTGGTCGACATCGAAGGCTCTCCAAAACGTGCAGCAGAGTGCTAACCAGGCGGCGGGTGTTTCAGAAATTTCGAGAAACTAAAGCAACTGACTCACTGTGTCTTCAATTTCTAAATCACTCCCTCTCCACAAATAATTTTTGAGTCAGAAACACTGCTTTCCAAAAAGAACTTTTCTGCTAAAGACGTCTTTTAAGACACCACAAATGTGAAGTCAACACTTTCCCCTATTTACACGGATTACAAAGCATATCTGTTCAAGATCCACACAATCAAGATTAAATGTATAAAAGGAAAACTTCCTTTTGCCCATATTACTGCTCTCCCCTTCTGAGTTGTTCCCCAGAAGCTTCGGAAACAAGTTCTGAAAGCAAACCTTTCCTCCGTTCCAGGGAAGAGGGGAAACTGGGGCCTCCTGACCTAAAAACTCAATATTTTGGAACATCCATAATTCTCCCGAGTCCATGCCAGTCAAATGGAGACTCTCTTTAGCAAACCACCGGCCAGCTGGGGCTGGACAGCAAGGCTCTCACCCTTAGCAGATGACAAGGATAGGACTCAAAAGCTCCCTGGAAAAAAAAAAAAAGTCTCTCCTTCAGCTTGCATTACAAGCTGTTGGAAAACACAGATGGAGGAGATGACAGGAAAAGCAATTACTTCTTCTGGGCTTCCTTTCTGTCTGGATGCTAAGGAGACGGATACCAAATTCCATCACAGATTGAAATGCTATCTAAACGTTCTTGAAATGTGGTCTTGCTCTCTGAAATATGGCCTGCCTTTGCTGCAGCAACCTGTAACCTATTAACATGTGAAGGTGGGGAGGGCCGACTTTCCTCCAGGCTGTCTAATTCTGGGCCTGCCTCTCCAATAACGCTCGTTTGTGACCACAGGTTAAAACATAAATAACTAAAAGATACATATATCTACACAGCATGACCCAACAGAAAGTGCTAATGAATCATTCACTTTATTTTCACATTCTTGGAATTGTAAATACCTGAAACTCTCTGAAGTATTTCAAGGTTTCTAGTGAGCCTTTCTAAATATAGGTGGAAACACACTAAACAGTAGTGTTGTTATGTCAAATAGTAGTAAGCTGGGACTAGTCATAAACAAATCAAGCTTTAAACATCTTTAAAGGAACACACACGCTGGTCAAAATGATGTTTTATGGGAGAGGGCTTTTGTTTATTTACAAATAATAAATACTCTCCCACAAACCTAATATTCAATACAGTTGAATAAAATGTTATTGCAGGTGGCCTATGTGTTCTGAGAAATGCCAAGATGAGGGAGATACAGCTTTTGCCTCAAGGACCTTATACACGAGCCAAAGGGACAAGATGTATTCACTGATACGTCAGAGCAGATCACGAAAGCCAAATCAAAAGCACGGGCGTAGGACTGTGGGAGTTCGTGGACAGAGAGACTGTACATCTAACTGATGGATACTGGGATCGATTTTCTCATCTGTGAAATGAGAGGAGTGGACCAGATGAGTTCCAAGTCCCTTAGGGTTCTAAAACTCTGATTCCTTTGGTATATACTGTTGAGCCAAACAGAAAATTTCATAAAGGAAGTAGCATTTGAACTGGGTATGATCTTGAAGTGAAGCTACTGGAAGAAAAAGAGGAGAGAGAGCATTTTAGGCAAAAAGAAGAACATAAGCACAGGTCCAGAAAGCAAAGGGCATGCTTGGGAGAGCACTACGCTTCCAGCGTGGATGGGTCACAGCAGGAGACAAAACTGGAAAGGTAGATTGAGGCCTTCAATGCCATGCAAAGGAACTTGGATTGAAGTTGGTAGAGAGCCCACAGGGGTTTGTGGGCTGTGTCGATGACATGACCAGACATATGTCGGAAAGTGAAAGAGCAGAATGAGGCTACAGTGTTGGCCGGCTACCCTGTTACTCTTTGTTACGTCTAAGGGCCCTATTTACACAGGCCTCACCTGCCAGAGAGGCGACGCTTCATGGGAGAGACCTAAATAAACAAAAACCAAAGCAATAAGGACTAAGAACCAAGCAAGGCCAGGAAATAGGATCAGTTGCGGGAAACTAAGATGTCTACACACAAATATTGACAATAACTACAAGGTAGACTCCTTACAAACAGGCCAACGGAAGATGACGAGTAAGAGGAAAAAGAAAGTCATAAAATGTAGGAAAAATAGAGAAGCGGATAAAACTAAATATGTAAGAGAAAAGGAAAAAGACTTATATAACACCTGTGAGCTACCAGAGGAAACCGGAATATGAGAGATCATAGGACTACACGCTACCCCCATAAAATGTAGGCAGCATAATGAACATTAAAAAAAATTGGCTATATACTAAATAATGTCAAAACAGGACAAATAACAGAATTGAGAGGCGCACACAGCCGACCTAACTGAATTACTGTTGAAGAGGTCAGGTCGGACACTGTAAGGGAAGACTAGACAGGGCACGATCAGCGCTTCTGTTACGACAGCAATTCCGAAATAGGACGTCTAAGCAGAAGACTAGAATCCAGATGAAAAGGAAAAATGGTTAACAGATAACATCTGGCCCCCCAGTCACTGAAGAATACCTCTTCCCCGTACAATGCTTCTCCCCCGCATCCCCTTCCAACAGCCCTCCTTAGCTAGATCCAAAAAGAACTATAAAACTTTGAAACGAATCGACAGTTACCTGCTAGGCAACAAAACTAGGTATGAGGAATTATAGCTGTGTCAGGTTACTACTATCTCTCTCTCTTTCTTTCTTTTTTTTTTTTTTTGCAATATATCAACTTTATTTCCATCTTGATTTCAAAAAAATTTTATTGAGGTAAAATACACATAACATAAAATTTACTATCTTAACCATTTTTTATTGTACAGTTTCATTGACCTGTTGTGCAACCATCACCACTATCTATCCCCATAATTCATCCTGTAAAACGGAAACTCTACATGTATTAAACACTAACTCCCCGTTCTCCCCCAGCCCCTGGCAACTACCATTATACATTCTGTCTTTATGATTTTCACTACTCTTAAGTACCTCATATAAGTGGAATCATCCGATATTTGTCTTTTTGTGACTGGCTTATTTCATTTAGCATAATGTCCTCAAGGTTCATCCATGCTGTAGCAGATGTCAGAATTTCTTTCCTTTTTTTTTTTTTAAAAAAAATATTTATTTATTTATTTATTTGGCTGTGTCAGGTCTTAGTTGCAGCACATGGGATCTTCATTGCTGCATGCAGGATCCTCAGTTGCGGCATGCGGGATCTTTAGTTGCGGCATGTGGGCTCTTAGTTGCAGCATGCGGGATCTAGTTCCCTGACCAGGGATCAAACCTGGGCACCCTGCAGTGGGAGCTCAGAGTCTCAACCACTGGACCACCAGGTAAGTCCCCCCCCTTTTTTTTTTTAGAATTTCTTAACTTTTTAAGGCTGAATAATATTCCAATTATGTACAGACCATATTCTGCTTATCCATTCATCTGCCAATGGACACCTGGGTCGCTTCCATGTTTTAGCTATTGTGAATAATGCTGCTATGAACATGGGGGTAGCAGGTATCTCTCCAGGACCCTGCTTCCAATTCTCTTGAGTATATACCCAGAAGTAGAACTGCTGGATCATATGATAATTCATTTTAATTTTTTGAGGAACCGCTGTATTGTTTTACACAGCAACTGTACCATTTTACATTTCCACCAGCAGCGCACAAGCATTTCAATTTCTTCACATCTTTGCCAACACTTGTTGTTTTCTGGTTTTTTGATAGCAGTCATCCTAATCGGTGTGAGGTGGTATCTCAGTGTACATTTTTTTTTTATAAATGCTGTGTTTTTTTCCAAGAGAAACACTTTATTTATTTATTAATTTTTGGCTTTGTTGGATCTTCATTGCTGTGCGCAGGCTTTCTCTAGTCGCGGTAAGCGGGGGCTACTCTTCGTTGCGGTGCGTGGGCTTCTCCTTGCGGTGGCTTCTCTTGTTGTGGAGCACAGGCTCTAGACACCTGGGCTTCAGCAGTTGTGGCTCGCGGGCTCTAGAGCACAGGCTCAGTAGTTGTGGCGCATGGGCTTAGTTGCTCCGCGGCACGTGGGATCTTCCCAGACCAGGGCTTGAACCTGTGTCCCCTGTATTGGCAGGCGGATTCTTTTTCTTTTTTCTTTTATTTATTTTTTACATCTTTATTGGAGTATAATTGCTTTACAATGGTGTGTTAGTTTCTGCTTTATAACAAAGTGAATCAGTTACACATATACATATGTTCCCATATCTCTTCCCTCTTGCATCTCCCTCCCTCCCACCCTCCCTATCCCACCCCTCTAGGTGGTCACAAAGCACCGAGCTGATCTCCCTGTGCTATGCAGCTGCTTCCCACCAGCTATCTATTTTACGTTTGGTAGTGTATGTATGTCCATGCCACTCTCTCACTTCATCCCAGCTTACCCTTCCCCCTCCTCATATCCTCAAGTCCATTCTCTAGTAGGTCTGGCAGGCGGATTCTTAACCACTGCGCCACCAGGGAAGTCCCACTCTCACTGTACTTTTTTTTTTTTTTTTTTTTTTTGTGGTACGCGGGTCTCTCACTGTTGTGGCCTCTCCCATTGTGGAGCACAGGCTCCAGATGCACAGGGTCAGTGGCCATGGCTCACGGGCCCAGCCGCTCCGCGGCATGTGGGATCTTCCCAGACCGGGGCATGAACCTGCGTCCCCTGCATCGGCAGGCAGACTCTCAACCACTGTGCCACCAGGGAAGCCCTCACTGTACTTTTGATTTGCATTTTCCTAATGATTAGTGATACTGAGCATCTTTTCGTGGGCTCGTTGGCCATTCATATTATCTTCTTTGGAGAAATGTCTATTCAAGTCCTTTGCCCAGTTTTTAATCAGGTTGTTTGCTTTTTTGTTGTTGAATTTTAGGAGTTCTCTAAATATTCTGGATATTAATCCCTCATCAGATATATGATTGGCAAATATTCTCTCCCATTCTATAGGTTGACTTTTTACTCTGTTGATAATGTCTTTTGACACACAGGTTACTGCTATCTTTTGCAGCAACAAAAGTAATATGAGGGACTTCCCTGGTGGTCCAGTGGGTAACACTCGTGCTCCCAATGCAGGGGGCCCGGGTTCAATCCCTGGTCAGGGAACTAGATCCCGCATGCGTACCACATCTAAGAGTTTGCATGCCGCAACTAAGATCCAGAGCAGCCTAAATAAATATTTTTTTAAAAAAACTAATATCTAAATCCCAACAACTTAGCAGATAGATAAATGCAGCGACCTTGTTAGGCCACAGTACACAAAATAAAGGAGGGCTCAGAGACGTCCGACATTAAGGAGAAAGCCAAGGAAACTTCGGTTTTCTCATTTCAGCATGCATTTAACCCTGGACCTGGGTGAGCTGTGCTACAATATATGCTTCTGGTCCAAGGGACGCTGAGTGACAGCTCATGGCTGGTCTGGGCAGCCTCCCCCTGCTACTAGTGGGACAAGTCATGCAAGTTTCCTGATCAGTTAAGGAAGTACTCTGTAAGCAGGCAGATCAATATTTTGGTCACTTGGTTGTGGGGCCTTGAAGAAATCGGGATATATTTAATATGAAGGAATAAGTTACTTACTTGCCGGCCATCCTGCCCCACATTTGTTTGACCTCTTACGACAGTTCGAATGCTGTCATCCAGTCTCCTAGCAAAAAAAGTTAAAGGATACAAATCATTAAAATATCTCGATTCCTTCAAGATGAAAAGACAACCCTCAAAACGGGAGAAAATATTTGCAAACAAATCAATGAACAAAGGATTAATCTTCAAAATATATAAACAGCTCATGTAGCTCAATATTAAAAAAACAAACAACCCAATCCAAAAATGGGCTGAAGACCTAAATAGACATTTCTCCAAAGAAGACATACAGATGGCCAAGAAGCACATGAAAAGCTGCTCAACATCAGTAATTATTAGAGAAATGCAAATCAAAACTACAATGAGGTATCACCTCACACCAGTTAGAATGGGCATCATCAGAAAATCTCCAAACAAATGCTGGATAGGGTGTGGAGAAAAGGGAAGCCTCTTGCACTGCTGGTGGGAAGGTAAATTGATACAGCCACTATGGAGAACAGTATGGAGGTTCCTTAAAAAACTAAAAATAGAATTACCATATGACCCAGCAATCCCACTACTGGGCATATACCCTGAGAAAACCATAATTCAAAAAGACACATGCACCCCAATGTTCATTGCAGCACTATTTACAATAGCCAGGTCATGGAAGCAACCTAAATGCCCATCGACAGACGAATGGATAAAGAAGATGTGGTACATATATACAAAGGAATATTACTCAGCCATAAAAAGGAACGAAATTGGGTCACTTGTAGAGACGTGGATGGATCTAGAGACTGTCATACAGAGTGAAGTAAGTCAGAAAGAGAAAAACAAATATCGTATATTAACGCATATATGTGGAACCTAGAAAAATGGTACAGATGAACCGGTTTGCAGGGCAGAAATTGAGACACAGATGTAGAGAACAAACATATGGACACCAAGTGGGGAAAGCAGCGGGGGTGGTGGTGTGATGAATTGGGAGATTGGGATTGACATGTATACACTGATGTGTATAAAAGGGATGACTAATAAGAACCTGCTGTATAAAAAAATAAATAAAATTCAAAAAAAAAAAATCTCGATTCCAGGTTGACCAAAAGAAAAAAAGCTGGGATTCCCTGGTGGCACAGTGGTTAAGAATCCGCCTGCCAATACAGGGGATATGGATTCCATCCCTGGTCCGGGAAGATCCCACATGCTGCAGAGCAACTAAGCCCATGCACCACAACTAGTGAGCCTGTGCTCTAGAGCCCACGAGCCACAACTACTGAGCCCGCATGCCACAACTAATGAAGCCCACGCACCTAGAGCCCGTGCTCTGCAACAAGAGAAGCCACAGCAATGAGAAGCCCGTGCACCGCAACGAAGAGTAGCTCCCGCTCGCTGCAACTAGAGAAAGCCCATGTGCAGCAATGAAAGCCCAACTCAGCCAAAACTAAATTAATTAATTTTTTAAAAAGTTAGTAACATATCCATCAATGTTTTCAGATTGCAGCTACTTATTCACAAGAAAAAACAAAGATGTCTGGATGACAGGAGGAAGAGTGAGGCCTTGGACCTCAGTGAGGGGGCAGCGACAGTAGTGTAGAAGCCAAGCCCAGCACAGACTGATGAGCCACCTTTGTTATTTTTTAAAAGGCTATTTTCACTTAATGTTCAGAGCCATTCAAAAGGACCAATGTAACTTTTAGTATTTGTCATGGAGTAAACCAGAAATGACAAAGTTGCTGAAACTTTATGGGAACAAGCCAGAGAATTCAAAGTAGCCCACACAAAATCCTTCCTCAGTAGCATCCTAGGAACCTTCAAAGGGATGAGGAGCAGGTGCTATATGAAATCCATGCCTCGTCACCTGGGCCCTGATCTGCAGGAGGCAGATCTGTGGCCCCCACTTCCTCTTTCTCCTGCAGCTTAACAGGGGCCATTTAATGGCATCTCAACCCGAGGATTTTATGTCAGTTTATGTCATTTATGTCATTTTTCATTTGAAGAACCGTCAAAGGTATGGTGAGAGAAAGCTGAAAATAACTGGCTTGCAAGTGATTTTCATTTTTGTTGTTGTTTTGGGATTTTTTTGGCCACGCCGTGCCGCGCAGCATGTGGAATCTTAGTTCCCCAACTAAGGATCGAACCCGCGCCCCCTGCATTGGAAGCATGGAGTCTTTTTTTTTTTAACATCTTTATTGGAGTATAATTGCTTTACAATGGTGTGTTAGTTTCTGCTTTATAACAAAGTGAATCAGCTATACATATACATATATCCCCATATCTCCTCCCTCTTGCATCTCCCTCCCACCCTCCCTATCCCACCCCTCTAGGTGGTCAAAAAGCACCGAGCTGATCTCCCTGTGCTATGCGGCTGCTTCCCGCTAGCTATCTGTTTTACATTTGGTGGTATATATAAGTCCATGCCACTCTCTCACTTTGTCCCAGCTTATCCTTCCCCGTCCCCATGTCCTCAAGTCCATTCTCTACATCTGCGTCTTTATTCCTGTCCTGCCCCTAGGTTCTTCAGAACCATTTTTTTTTATATATTCCATATATATGTGTTAGCCTACGGTATTTGTTTTTCTCTTTCTGACTTACTTCACTCTGTATGACAGACCCTAGGTCCAACCACCTCACTACAAATAACTCAATTTCGTTTCTTTTTATGGCTGAGTAATATTCCATTGTATATATGTGCCACATCTTCTTTATCCACATTCATCTGTTGATGGACACTTAGGTTGGGAAGCACGGAGTCTTAACCACTGGACAGCGAGGGAAGCCCCTCGCAAGTGATTTTTGGATCATGGGGGAATTTTCATTTTCTGTGCAAACCTTATAAAACTTAGCGGTCTCTACTACCGCTGTTACAGCTAAAGTCCACCGAAACAATCAACAGGCTTCTTTGTATTTATTTATTTTTGGCTGCATAGGGTCTTCATTGCTGTGCGCAGGCTTTCTCTAGTTGCGGTGAGCAGGGGCTACTCTCCATTGTGGTGTGTGGGCTTCTCAGTGTGGTGGCTTCTCTCGTTGCAGAGCACAGGCTCTAGGCACACAGGCTTCAGTAGTTGTGGCACACGGGCTTCAGTAGTTGTTGCACATGGGCTCAGTAGTTGTGGCGCACGGGCTTAGTTGCTCTGCAGCATGTGGGATCTTCCCAGACCAGGGCTCAAATCTGTGTCCCCTGCATTGGCAGGCAGATTCTTAACCACTGCACCAACAGGGAAGTCCCTTCTTTGTACTTTTTAAGGCACCCAACTGAACAAAACATTAATGGCAGAGGTCTTCACCTAAAAACCCAAAGGTTGTCAGGGAAAAAAAATCATCTCCTGGATTCAAAATGAAGGCTTCTCCTCATCACAAGTTAAAAAACAACAACAAAAAAACTATATTTAAAGTAATAACATCAACCATTACAATAATAATTACAACAAACAAACTTTGAGTATCTACCATGTGTCAAAACTGGAAATTCAGACATGGATAAACCAGAATAAGGCTATTTGGCAGAAAGGACATCTGATGACCACCCTAGACATCCTAGATTAATCACAATGTTTAGTCCTGGGACACCACCCACACCAACCAGCAGATCTGACCACATTGTTAGCTGATACATGGCCAAGGGATATGTAAGCCCAGCTTCATATCTAAGCCTTGGGAATACAAAAAAAAAAAAAAAAAAGGGTAAATCTGCTAGGGAAATAAAGCCACTAAAAATGTAGCAGAAATGCTTTTGTCTCCTTTTATAATCAACTGTTTTGAACAGCCTGTTACAGATTCCTTCTTTTTTTTAAAATAAATAATTGAAGACTGATCAAAGAATCGAGTTCTTTGCCACAAGGCTCATATGGAAACCCAGAAAAAAATACTGTTTTTAAAAAGATTACCATCTACAGCAAACTTGAGATTTTAGTGTTCTTACAGATAAGTGTGATCCAGAATGTGATTAACTAAATGAACAGCATACTTTCATTAATTATTAATAATCACACGGTGTTACTTACCTTATTTTCAGTCTAATTTTGTTCACGACTTCATCGATGTTTGCCAGAGACTACAATAAAGAAGGAAAGGTGCCAGCTATTATTTCACTTCCTGGAATTCCTCTTTCCAGAGAAATGATGAACTATAATGGCTATTTATGACATCTCAAAGAAACTAATCACACGGTATGATACAATTTTCACTTAAAAATATATATATATAGGGAATTCCCTGGCAGTCCAGTGGTTAGGACTCCACGCTTCCACAGCAGGGGCATGGGTTCAATCCCTGGTCAGGGAACTAAGATCCCGCAAGCCTTGCAGTGCAGCCGGGGTGGGAGGGCGGAGGAAGTATAGCGGTAGTTGGCAACAACTGCAAAATTCAGCCTGGAATCTATTCTTCATAAATAAAGGTTATTGGAAAACAGCCATGTCCATTCGTTTACATATTATCGACAGCTGCCTTTGAGCTACAAAGACAGAATTGAGTAGCTGCAACAGAGACTGAATAATCCATAAAGCCTAAAATTACTATCTAGACCTTTACAGGAAATTTCCTGACCCCTGGTATATAGGATCGTGACAAACTCGTACAACAAAATCCTCATAGCAACAAAAATGAATGAATGATTACAACAGACAACAACATGGATGAATCTTACTAACATGATGTTGCGTGCGCACACACACACATATACACAAACCAGACGCAAGAGCATATACTGTATGACTGCATTTATAGTATTTCAAAAGTGAGTGAAACTATTCTCCTGCATTAGAAGTCAGGATAGTGGTTAACTCTGGGGGAGGCAGTGACTGGGAGAGGCAAGAAGGGGCTACTTTATTAATGTTTTATTTCTTGGTCTAGGTGGTGGTTACCTGGCTTTACTCATTTGGTGAAAATTCATCAAGTTGTACATTTAGGATCTGTATACTCCTCCACATTATGTTAAACGTCAATAAATAAATACCTCTGTTTTTTTTCTAAGTGTCTAGGTCCATTAGAAAAAAGCCTGGAAGGATAAACACTAGTACTTAGAGTCTATATTAGTAGCTGTAACCTATGAAATCAGTAGCAGTAGTTGTAATCTATGAAGAAGAGGGATTTTAAGTTTTTCTTCTTTTTGCCTATGAGTATTTTCTAATTGCTCTATATTGACAATGCACTGCTATTGCAATTATAATACAGTTATTTCTATTTTTAAGACAATGACAATAAAAACAAATGGACTAGTACCAATTTAGTGAGCTGAAAACATGAGGAAAGGGTGCCCCCTAATGGAATAGAGATGGTACAATTTTATAGCACCATTTTAACTGAAGTTTTCAAAATATAATTTTGTAAGTCCTCTTTCCCTCTCTCCCGATAGATATTTTACCTCAGAAGGAATTGGGGGTGATGCAGGAATTGTGCTTCTAAATTGCTACCGGCAACCTGTGCTGGCAGGAAGAGGCAGGAGCCTTCCAGGCACAGGTCTGATAAGAGAACCAGGTCACACATAAAACAAGATGAAACCTTGCCATTTATGACAAGATGGATGGACCTTGAGGGTATCAAGTGAAATAAATCAGACGGAGAAGCACAAATACTGTATGATTTCACTCATATGTGAAATATAGAAAACAAACAAACAAAAAAACAAAATAAATGAACAAGGGCTTCCCTGGTGGTGCAGTGGTTAAGAATCCACCTGCCAATGCAGGGGACACGGGTTCGAGCCCTGGTCTGGGAAGATCCCACATGCCACGGAGCAACTAAGCCCCTGTGCCACAGCTACAATGCAACTACTGCAATGTCCATGAGGTATATAGATGGATTTTGCCCAAGATTTAGCAATAGTTGAAAGAAACTGTAAATCATGCCCTTACTTTCTATTACCTTTTAATTAAGGTCCATGAGAATCTGGGTTGGAAAATGGTATAAATCTGGGGTTGGGGAAATAAAGGTACCCCTGTATCATAAATTTCCTGAATTACCTAAGAAACTTCCCTATACATCACCATGGATGTGGGGACATAATTAGACAAGACATATAACTGAATCTGTGGAACAACAAATGTCTTATGCTACCTTCAGTAGTTTAAAAACAAAAACCCACAAAAATTTATCAGGAAGAAGGGAGAACCTGGTGGTTCCCTATATACATAATTTTCAAATCTAACCATTTGTTGTGGTGAGTTAGCTGTCTTGATAGGCTGGGGTAAATTAAATCTTTTTGTGGCTAAAACTGCTATCTTTATACCATTGCTTCCAAATTTCTATCTCCAGCTAATTCCTAGAATTCGTCTTTCATAGAAAATGATGAGCTCTTAGGAATCCCCTGGCGGTCCAGTGGTTAGGACTTGGCGCTTTCACTGCCAAGCGCCCCGGTTCAATCCCTGGTCAGGGACTAATATCCTGCAAGCTGTACATGGTGCGGCCAAAAAAGAAAAAGATGAGTTCTAAAGGCTATCTGTGAAATCTCAGAAAAGACAATCACACAGTATGATACCATTTTTTCCAAATTTATTTTAAAATTTGGACGTCCATCAGAAAACGTTCGGAAGGATATATGCCAAAATATTAACAGTTATGGCAATGATGGGCTCCAGTCTCAAATATCCAACTATGTATTTCTACCTGGATGGCCCAAATATGTTCAAAACTGAGCTCACCTTTACACCCTACTTCTACCCTCCTTACCACTAAAACTGGCTCTTCCTCCTTACTCCCAGTACAGGATAAAGGGGCCAACACCACCCACAGTCTGCTGGGCTAGAAATCAAAGTTCTGAAATTTACATCTTGAAATAGGAATAAAAGTAGCTTTCTAAATCCAGGCTTATCCTGCCTACCTCATTCCCATTTTTCCCCTATTACATTCGAAAAATCCTTTCTACTTCCCAATTTACTACAGAAAATTGGGGGTCGGGGGGCAACAGGACAGACGCTTTCAACCTAAGGGTACGATTTCTAATAATATGCTCACTATACAGAGAATTCCACACTAACACAACAGCAGTATTTGGTATTAGCTAACCCCCCCCCCCCCCAAAGGAAAGCTGGTTACAACGGAGTCGAACTTGAATTTAACTCTCACTTGCTTATCAAGGTCCCTTAGATTATGTAGTATAACACATAATACATCATTAACATTCAGGATGAGCCAGAAGCCACTGCAAGAAGGAAACTCTATACTTACTTGCTCTGTTGGGAACAGGGTGTTGATATACTCCACAGCATTGAAATCTGCTCGATCTAGAGGATCCTGGCTTGGAAATACCTACATAAAGATAGAGAATTAAAAATCACCTATCTTTCTGCCTTGCTCTATGTATTCTTTCTTTCCTCCCTATTGGTTGGTAAGTTTTTTGAAGGCAAAGACCATAGCTTTTTTTCATTTTACGAGGCTTAACAACAACAGACGTGCAATAAAATATCTGGTAAAGTAAATCTGTAATTTTCACCAACATCTGTAATTTTAACATCTTGGTAAAACTAACAGAATGTGCAACAGTGAGAAGTTCCAGATATCCACGAAATCCCAAGGACAAGGTAAAATAAGTGGGCATTGTACACTATCAGATTAAGCCAGCGGATGACATGGTTGTATTAAGGGAATCTTGATAACAGACTTATTATACACCATGTCTCAGTGATGTCTCAGCAGTAGAATTCACTATGCATCAAAGCGATTATTATACTCAGCGTCAGGAAGTGGAGAGCTGCATTTAGGAACTGTCCATCTCTTTTACAGAAGAAAGCAAGCCGCCTTCTGAGAAATATAGTTAACTCCCTTCAAATATTGCAATTTGAAGAACATGTATCAACGTGGGTTGCCAAGCAGTTAAGTGATCCCCTGGGTACTAGATTTCACCAGCTCAAGGCAGTTATTCTGGGAAGCAAATTCTTTTTTGAGGTCTGCTTATTGGAGAAACCTGTGCTAGAATTCAATCTTACTAAGAAATAGGAAAAACTGTGCTCTTCTAAAACCCTTGCCAAACAATAACTGACTGAATTATTTGTTTCTTCTATTGGAGCCCACTAGGTCCAAAGGGAATGAAATGTATGTCTCTGGGAATACCCTGGCGGTCCAGTGGTTAGGACTCGTGCTCTCACTGCGGGCAGCCCAGGTTCAATCCCTGGTAGGGGAACTAAGATCCCACAAGCCCTGAGGCAAGGCCAAACAAACAAAAAACAAACGAAAAAAGAAACGTATGTCTCTTTCTGGCAGATGGAGGTGGGCGGGAAGCAGTGTGACTTGAACACCAAAACCTTTGCCTAATGGCCTGGCATCCTCAGGATCTGCCAAATGTGCTGTGAATGAGTAATCCAACCACTCCAAGGAAAACACATCTAAAAATCTATAAATGGGACAATACAAACAAATAACTTAGTACACTGGCAGACCCATAGTAAGTATTAATGGTCAATAAATATTAACTATCAGTAATAGAAGTAGTAATGTTTTACTTCAAAAAACTTCCCAGTGGTCATTAAGTATGGCTCACCTCTCCTTTTCCTAAGTCCCCTACACCAACTTCTTTAAGGGAGATTTTTCTCCCTTTATCAGGAGCGATACCCTGTACAAGGGTCTAAATTGCTATTACTAATATCATCACTCTTAAAAACTCCATACACTTGAAAAGAGAATTTAGTCACCTAAAGAATTACTGCAGGGAAGAGAAGCCACCTGGGAATATTCTTCAACCTAACCCAAATTAATCAACAGCAGGAATTCTCAACTAAGTATGGTAAAGGGTTTTTTGTTTTTTGCTTTTAACCTTTGCCCCTCTGCTTTGCGATATGCTTCAAAAATAGAGGTTACCTCCTCCCCTCAATTCCGAGTCACTCACAAGGGGCTAGATGGAGAATCCGGAACACTGCGACACCAGCCTCATAAATGAATGAACAGCCCCGCAACCCCCAAAACCTGAGGTTGCTACCTATGAGGTCCCTTTTTCTAGGTGCATCCTCCAAAGACAATCAAGGCCTAGAAAAGATTCTCTCCCTCCTCTAGATTCAGAAACCCCTTCCCACCACCACCTCCCACCAAAACCTTTCCTTGCCCTTCTGCGCCTAGCTCCCACGTCTCCCACGAAGACCGCTTCCCCGGCGTCCCACCCCAGGTCCCACCCCCAGAGCTGCCCCAGCCTCCGCACTCTCCTCCCGTCGAGGGGCGGAACGCTCACCTGCTCGATGGCGAGCTGCACGTCGGGCGTGAGCTGCAGCACGGCTTCCAGCTCCTCCACGAACTCCAGTTCCTCCTCCTCCATCATCCTGCCGCCCAGCTCCCTCCCGGCGCCCACCCCTACCCCGAGCCGCACGTCCTGCAGCCACCCACGCCCCAGAACAGCAACCCTCCAGCGGCAACGCTCCAGCCAGCCTGGGCTCTGTCACCCAGTCGGGCACTTCCGGGAAGCCAGGCACTTCCGGGATACGGGGCATTCTGGGATAGCGGAGGACTGACCTCTGGTCCCAAGGAGGAGGTGTTTCTGTCACCTCCCGGAGTTTCCCTGGGCAACCCCGTAGTCCGGCGGCCCCCACCTGCCCTCACCCCTCCTTAAGATGGTGGGGACCCGCTTCACCTCGCCGAAGGCGTCCTCCCCACTTGGGCCCTGGAGCTGGGGAGGACCCGGCCGCTCCGGCAGGACCCCCCCAGTGAGGGTGCGCCCCAACACCGTCGCGATCGAATGACAGCAACTCTCACGGGCCGCGAGGCCGGCGATCCTTCTCAGGGGCCCCTTGCTCAGTGGCAGTAGGTGTCCCCCCAGCCATCGGGGGAGAAATGGCCCCAGCTGGTAAGTGGCGATGTTGCCAAGGACAATTTGTAGGATGGGAATTTGTCCACTTGACAAGAGTTAAATTCCCCGTGTGCCAAGCTTCTAGGCAGCATTTTCTAGGGGCGTCCGCACCCAGGGGCCCCTTGCTCAGTGGCAGTAGCGGGGGCGGGGAAAAAGATCTAGATTAGGCAGTGACCCGCCCTGGGGAAATGTTGACTTTCTCTGAGACTGAGTAGCTAGAGTCGAAGTCACGGTCCACGAATGATGAGCTGTGTGATCTTGAACAAATTACTACATCGGCCCTGCTTACCCTGCAAGGATGTGGCGAGAGAGAAAAATTTAAATTGCTATGCAAATTTAAGCTAATAATACAGGTAATATGAGTGTGTCTAGCCCTTATGTACCACAAAGGAAAAAGCCAGGTCACCCTGTGGAACCACTTTTCCTCCAGACACAATGAGATAATTGCAGACAAGGGAAGAGTTGTTTTATCAGTTAAACATGGTAAAACTCCATGATGAAGTGTCCCTGGCCCCAATGAGCTTTTTTTTTTTTTTTAAATCAAAATTGTGGTTAAAAAAAGATGGGAGCAATATAATTTCTAACAGTAAAGGAAGGCTTAAAAATATAAATTGGTTACATAATAGAATATTACTGACTCAAAATCATGGTTTTTGAAAATTATTTAATGACATGGGAAAATGTGCATAATATATTTCAGAAAGCAAAAATATACAGCATGGTCCCAGTTTACATGTGTGTGTATTTTGTGCCTATAAAAATTATAGCAAGAAATATTACTTTTCTGCAGGTGATGAATGTATTCTTTGCACATTTTCCCAAAATGTCTATGAGCCTGTAGCATTTTTATAATCAGAAATATAAATGCCTTTTTTTTTTTTTTTTTTTTGCGATACGCTGGCCTCTTACTGTTGTGGCCTCTCCCGTTGCAGAGAACAGGCTCCGGAAGCGCAGGCCTAGCAGCCATGGCTCACAGCCCCAGCCGCTCCGCGGCATGCGGGATCTTCCCGGACCGGGGCACGAACCCGAGTCCCCGGCAGGCGGACTCTCAACCACTGCGCCACCAGGGAAGCCCATAAATGCCTTTTTTTTTTTTTAAAGGAAATGATAATTTTATCCATCTGTCTTGGATGTTTTTCATTTTTTATATACAGTAAGAAATAATTTATATACAGTAAAATCCACCCATGTCGTTTAGAATGCCGTGAGTTTTAATAAATGCGTAGAGTCATGTAACCACTGTCACAATCAAATCCTAGGACAGTTCCATCATCCCCCCCCCAAATTCTCTCATGCCCCACCTCATCCCCTGGCAACCACTGACCAGATTTCTGTCCCTATAGTTTGACTTTTCCAGAATGTCATATAAATGGGATCATACAATATGTCACCTCTTGAGTCTGGCTTCTTTCACTCAACTTAATACATTTGTATATCATCCATGTCGTTGCATGTATCAGTAGTTTATTTCTTCTTGCTGAGTGGTAATCCACTATCTGGATATACCACAGTTTGTTTATCCATTCCCTGGCTGAAGGACATTTGGGTTGTTTCTAGTTTGGGGCAATTATGAATAAAACTGCTATAAACATTCATATGCAGGTTTTTGTGTGAATATAAATTTTCATTTCACTTGGGTAAATACGTAGAAGCGGGATTGTTGGGTTGTATAGTAAGTCAACTGTTTTCCAAAGTGGGCTGTTATCATTTTCGCATTCCTGCCAGCAATGGATGAGCGTTCTGGTTGCTCACAGCACTTATATTTAATGATGATAATAATGGCTCACATTTCTAGCCCTTACTATATGCCAGGCACCGTGCTAAGTATACACTGTTTCAATCTACAGGGCAGTTCTGAGGTTGGCAGTTATTATCGTCATCTGCTCTTCACAGATGAGAAAATTGGGATGTAGTTAAACACTAACAAAAAACGTTTCCAAGGTTCCATAACCAACTCTTCCTGCCATTCACTCATTCATTCAATAAATTTATTGAATGAATGAATGAATGTTCCTGCTGGCAATAGGCACTAGGCCAGGTGCTGGGACTTTAGCAACCGACAAAATAGACCAAGTGCCTGCCTCCACGGAACTATTTCCAGGTATGAAAAGGGTATTCATACAAATAAGCAAAGAATTGTGTTAGGTCTAATGAAAGACAAGTAAAGCATACTATGGAAGACGATATTGATAGAGTGCTCTGATTGTATGTGGGGGGTCAGGAGAGGCTTCTTTGAGGAAGTGACTTTTAAGCTGAAGCAAAGGGTGGGGTGTGAACAGGAGATGACAGACGAAAGGAACAGTATATGCAAAAGCCACGAAGATAGAAGAAATTGGCCAGGGTGATGGGACTTTCAAAGCCGAGGGGAGAATGGAACAAGAGGCCGAAGAAATTGGCAGTGCCAGATGGTGGAGACTCTTGAAGGTCATTTGAGAGATGGGAAGCCTTTGAAGGATTGTAAGCAGAGGAGTGACAGGACCAGCTTCACCAGGCCTGTCATCAGCCCTAGTCCCCTCATTTTTGTTTTCTTTGCTTCCAAGTGGCCCACAATGTCATGGAGAGTCATGATACCAGGGTGACCGTCTCCAATACAAAGTCATGCTGTCCCATTGCCACTGATTGTCCTTTTACAAGTCCCTTGTCAACTCTCATTGCATTCCCCCTGCAACCCAAACCTTTCCCTATGCTGAAGCTCCCAACTCCATTATCCCCCTTCTCCCTATTTCCAGATAAGATAATAATAATGAATATAAGTTTGGGTTTAAGAGAGTTACATGGTACAAAAGTTTAGGAAGATAAAAGAGCAGAGAGATAGGTGGACATCAGGTGAAGAAAACTGCATTAAATAGTAATAGGCTAGGGCTTCCCTGGTGGCGCAGTGGTTGAGAGTCCGCCTGCCGATGCAGGGGACATGGGTTCGTGCCCTGGTCCGGGAAGATCCCACATGCCGCGGAGCGGCTGGGCCCGTGAGCCATGGCTGCTGAGCCTGCGCGTCCGGAGCCTGTGCTCTACAGCAGGAGAGGCCACAACAGTGAGAGGCCTGTGTACCGCAAAAAAAAAAAAGTTTTATGTCCTAAATATAATATTGTTCAAGATTCGATAGCTTCCTCCACCCCAATCCCCCTTGGAGATTCGTTGCTTTGAGAGATCACTCCCACAGCCACCTCTAGTCTCCACATCTTTTCTGTCCACACTTGGCTTTCTCTCCTTAGTGTCAGTCACACATTTTCAAATGCCTGTGAAAATCTTCACTTTGCTTATCATCAGTTTCTCTTTTTCTTTGCCCTCACTGCCCTAGCCTAAGCACATTTATCTGTTGGGTTTAGAGTTTAGCATTTGATGGAGAGGCACTCCAGTAGTGCAATCAGTTAGCGCCCGGGGTACTTATACAGAGTTTTACGGGCAGATTTAATCCACTACACCAAATGATAGCAAATGGTTTCAGGGACTAATACAATATAGTGCATTTACATAGTACTTTAATGAACAGTTTAAATGTTTTCATATATGTTATTATTATTATCTTGGCCAGAAGGCTTGTGCGATCCTAGTTCCCTGACCAGATATTGAACCCAGCACCCCTGTAGTGGAAGCTCGGAGTCCTAACCACTGAACCACCAGGGAATTACACATATATGTTATTTCTTTTTTTAAAAAAGTTTTTAAATTTTATTTATTTATTTTTGGCTGCATTGGGTCTTTGTTGCTGTGCGTGGGCTTTCTCTAGTTGTGGTAAGCGGGGGCTACTCTTCATTGCAGTGTGCAGGCTTCTCACTGCGGTGGCTTCTCTTGTTGCGGAGCACAGGCTCTAGGCTTGTGGCCTTCAGTCGTTGTGGCACGTGGGCTCAGTAGTTGTGGCTTGCTGGCTCTAGAGCGCAGGCTCAGTAGTTGTGGCGCGTGGGCTCAGTTGCTCCACGGCATGTGGGATCTTCCCGGACCAGGGCTTGAACCCGTGTCCCCTGCATTGGCAGGCGGATTCTTAACCACTGCGCCACCAGGGAAGTCCTGTATATATGTTATTTCTTAGACTTCTCCATAGTTCTTGACGTAGGTGGGACAGTAGGGTGAGAAGCCAAGGTCAGGCAGCTAAGTGCTGGCCTGCTAAGATGACACCAAAGTCTGTTATGTTCAACTGTTTTTGCTCTTAATGCCTCTCAAACCTACCTGAGCCAGGTCCTGTTACAGCATTACATATAAAAATCAAGGCCATTAGTTTTCAACAGCTTATGTGACACTTGCACACTTTAAAAAATGATGATTCCTCAAAAGTATGTTAAATGAATGTCGTTTCTTTTTTTTTTTTTTTTTTTTTTTGGCCATGCTGCACAGCTTGCGGGATCTTAGTTCCACGACCAGGGATTGAGCCCGGGCCCTTGGCAATGAGAGCACAGAGTCCTAACCACCGGACCGCCAGGGAAGTCCCTGAATGTCATATTTTTTTACATATTACCTTTCATATAATTTTCAAGGCAGTGTGCTTTATCAGATTTCTAACTATAGTTTTCAAAACCCTCATACATTTGTACAACACGGGAAAATGTAAAAGTCATTCTTAATTCACCTCACCCCACAGACACAAAACCGACACACGCCCATACACACTTCTCTCCCCACACTGTTAGTCTGGTGTTCCCCTTCCAAACCTTTCTTTGCGTGATTATGTAGCGATATAAGTACAAGCACACTTATAGTTTTTTTTAAACTGTAATTTACATCTCACTGTACTTATTGTTGTGATTTGTTCTTTCCCCTTTAAATTTCCAGTATGTTCTGGAGATCTTTCTCTGTATTTTGGTCTATCTCTCCTTTTAGAGGCTATGTAGCATTCCATAGTTTGATCATACCATAAAATATTTTGTCAGACGGTCTCCCACTTGACTTACGATAGTTCAATTTACAATTTTTCAACTTTATGATAATGCGAAAGCAATACGCATTCAGTAGAAACCATACTTCGAATTTTGATCTTTTCCCGGGCTAGCAGTGTGCTGGGTGAATATACTCTCTTGCGATGCTGGGCAGGGGCAGCGAGCTGCAGCTCCCTGTCAGCGAGGCAGTCGAGGGTAAACAACTGGTACACTTACCCATTCTGTTTTTCACTTTCAGTACAGTACTCAATAAATTGCATGAGATGTTCAACACTTTATTATAAAATAAGCTTTGTGTTAGATGATTTTGCCCAAATGTAGGCTAATGTATGTGTTCTGAGCACTTTTAATTAAGATGGGCTAGGCTCAGCTATGTTGTTCAGTAGGTTGGGTATATTAAATGCATTGTCAACTTACGATATTTTCAACTTACCATGAGTTTATCGGGACATAACACCACCATAAGCTGAGGAAGATCTGCATTCCACTACTGGATATTTAGATCATTCCTAATTTTTCTTTGCTATTACAAACAATGCTGAATCCTTGCAATACATATTTATACTTCTATCAGCACTGAGAAAAGTGTCTATAACCCTCATCTTTATGTACACTGGATATTATCAGTCTTGTAAATACTTACTTGCACATAATCTCTAATTCACACAAGCTTTATTATTTATTTATTTATTTGGCTGCGCCGGGTCTTAGTTGCAGCATGCGGGATCGTGGTTGCTGCGTGTGGGATCTTTAGTTGCAGTACATGAACTCTTAGTTGCGGCATGTGGGATCTAGTTCCCTGACGAGGGATCAAACCCAGGCCCCCTGCATTGGGAGTGCAGAGTCTTAGCCACTGGACCACCAGGGAAGTCCCACATAAGCTTTAGAAAGAGCTTATGGAGTCCATTAAAAACACGCTGGGATTTTGACTGGAATTGTATTGAATTTAGACATCAATTTGGGGAAAGTTGACATGTTTACAACATTGAATTTTTAGGCCATGCTCTCCATTTATTTAGGTTTTTATGTCTTTCAGTAAAGGTCTGTGGCTTTCTTCATATAGGTCTTGCATATTTCTTGTTAGGTCTAAAACTAGTGATTTTATAAATTATAAAAAAATTGTAAATGGTCCTCTTTTTCTATTACCATTTCTAATTGTTATTTGTTGGCTTATAGAAAAGCCATTTATTTTTGTGTGTCAATTTTGTATCTAGCCACCTTACCTCAACTGTCTTATTCTAAATTTCAGTTGATTTTCTTATTTTTTCTTGATAAAGTACCATATTGTTTGAAAAATAGTGATAGTTGTTTCTCTCCCTTTTCAATGTTAAAATCTTTTTTTTTTTTTTTTTTTTTGCAGTACGCAGGCCTCTCACTGCTGTGGCCTCTCCCGTTGCAGAGCACAGGCTCCGGACGCGCAGGCTCAGCGGCCATGGCTCACGGGCCCAGCCGCTCCGCGGCATGTGGGATCCTCCCGGACCGGGTCACGAACCCGTGTCCCCTGCATCGGCAGGCAGACTCTCAACCACCACGCCACCAGGGAAGCCCTTAAAATCTTTTCTGAAGGCTAATATGTGTGCTGCTGTATTGGCCAGGACCACAATAGTAGACGTTAAACAGCAGCAGATTGAGTGGACATGGTATTTACTATCTAAACAGGAGAAGAAAACATATAAGGACAAACCAATCAAGCCACAGATACTGCATAAGGAAACAATGGATTTATAACACATAAAAGAAGGAAAGTGGCAGACTCTTGACTACCAAGTGCTCCCTGCTCTTCATCTTACACTAATATTATTTAAAACCTTCCAAATCCTTCTAAGACCTCTGCTAGGCAGCTCCATCATGTTACCTGGCAACGTGGGAGTTTGCTCTGTCTGCAGAGCAAATGTATTTCAGCCTGGCTCTTACCTCAACAGCTCATTCAGTCTTTAGACTGACCATTCATAGTTCATGAGGTCAGTCACAGACAAGTGTGACACTCAGGTGCCACATAAGCATGCGCTAGGATTCTTGGGTCTGAGGTTCTTTTTTTTTTTTTTTTTTAACATCTTTATTGGAGTATAATTGCTTTACAATGGTGTGTTAGTTTCTGCTTTATAACAAAGTGAATCAGCTATACATATACATATATCCCCATATCTCTTCCCTCTTGCATCTCCCTCCCACCCTCCCTATCCCACCCCTCTAGGTGGTCATAAAGCACCGAGCTGATCTCCCTGTGCTATGCGGCTGCTTCCCACTAGCTATCTATTTTACGTTTGGTAGTGTATATATGTCCATGCCACTCTCTCACTTTGTCCCAGCTTACAATTCCCCCTCCCCATATCCTCAAGTCCATTCTGTAGTAGGTCTGCATCTTTATTCCCGTCTTGCCCCTAGGTTCTACATGACCTTTTTTTTTTTTTAGATTCCATATATATGTGTTGGCATAAGGTATTTGTTTTTCTCTGACTTATTTCACTCTGTATGACAGTCTCTAGGTCGATCCACCTCACTACAAATAACTCAGTTCTGTTCCTTTTTATGTCTGAGTAATATTTCATTGCAGCTGTATTTACAATAGCCAGGACATGGAAGCAACCTAAGTGTCCATCAACAGATGAATGGATAAAGAAGATGTGGCACATATATACAATGGGGCTGAGGTTCTTGTTGCTATATATAATGAAGATTCCTTCCCAAAATAGACTTTTAAGTCTCTGTAACTAATCACCTCTCTCTGCATTGTTCTTTTTTCTTAATGAAGTATAGTTAACTTATGTGTTAATTTCTGCTATACAACAGTGATTCAGTTATACATATATATATACATTTTTAATATTTTGTTCCATTATGGTTTATCCAGGATATTGAATATAGTTCCTTGTGCTATACAGTAGGACTTTGTTATCCATTCTATATAAAATAGTTTGCCTCTGCTAATCCCAGACTCCCAATCCATCCCTCCCCCAGTCCCCCTCCTCCCTGGCAACCACAAGTCTGTTCTATGTCTGTGAGTCTCTTTTGTAGATAAGTTCATTTGTATCATATTTTTATTTTATTTATTTTTAATTAATTAATTTATTTTTGGCTGCGTTGGGTCTTGGTTGCTGTGTGTGGGCTTTCTCTAGTCGTGGCGAGCGGGGGCTACTCTTTGTTGCAGTGCACGGGCTTCTCATTGTGGTGGCTTCTCTTGTTGCAGAGCACGGGCTCTAGGCGTGTGGACTTCAGCAGTTGTGGCACATGGGCTCAGTTGTTATGGCTCGTGGGCTCTAGAGCGTAGGCTTAGTAGTTGTGACACACAGGCTTAGTTGCTCTGTGGCATATGGGATCTTCCCGGACCAGGGCTCAAAGCTGTGTCCCCTGCATTGGCAGGCGGATTCTTAACCACTGCACCACCAGGGATAGTCCTGTGTCATATTTTAGATTCCACATGTAAGTGATGTTGTATGGTATTTTCCTTTCTGTTTCTGACTTCACTTAGTATGATAATCTCTACATCCATCCATGTTGCTGCAAATGGCATTATTTCATTCTTTTTTATGACTGAGTAGTATTCCACTGTATATACATACCACATCTTCTTTATCCATTCATCTGTAGATGAACATTTAGGCTCTTTCCATGCCTTGGCTATTGCGAATAGTGCTGCTGTGAACATAGGGGTGCATGTATCTTTTTGAATGCTAGTTCTTAGTTTCCGGCCTTTAAGTTTTCACCTACAATCTTGCTGAGCTGTAATTAACTCTTGGCGTTGAGATTGACTGTGCATGGCACAAGACACTACAGACTTAGCTTCACAGGAATGCTTTTCCTTCATTTATTTCTTAAGTACCAAGCGCCTACATAACTGTAGTTTACTACATAGGTTAATAGAGCTCAGCCTATAAAAAGAAAAAACTAGATACTTAAATAGGAGCTTGGGGTCGCTATAGATATTACGATGCCACTTTAAAAACAGAAACTGAGAGTGCTGGTAAGGATGAGAATCTTAATATTTTTAAGGATAAAGTTACCAGAAAGGATGAAGCCATTGTCTATGTTTGTGTGCCAGGATGTGTCTATGAACAAACCTGCTCTCACCCCAAGAATTCCTTTCAAAACCAGTGAAAACCCACTTTGAAATATAATCTACAATAATTTAAATATCAAATCACTTCTGACTTATTAAAAATGAGGTTTGTGAAAATCTTAACATTGAAAATGCTTATGATAAGTGAAATATTAATATTCAAAATTAATTTAAAGGGACTTCCCTGGTGGTGCAGTGGTTAAGAATCCACCTGCCAATGCAGGGAACTTGGGTTTGAGCCCTGGTCCGGGAAGACCCCATATGCCACAGAGCAACTAAGCCCGTGCGCCACAACTACTGAGCCTGCGCTCTAGAGCCTGCAAGCCACAACTACCGAGCCCACGTGCCACAACTACTGAAGCCCGCGCGCCTAGAGCCCATGCTCCGCAACAAGAGAAGCCACTGCAGTGAGAAGCCTGCTCACCACAACAAAGAGTAGTCCCCGCTCACCGCAACTAGAGAAAAGCCCAGGACCAGTGACGAAGACCTAACACAGCCAAAAGTAAATAAATAAATAAATTTAAAAAATTAATTTAAAGCATGATCTCAATGAAATATATAATAAATGCATATAAAGAAGACTAGGAAGAATTCTACTAAAATGTTAATAATCTGAGAGTAATATCTCTCAGTGGTGGCATTATTTATGATTATTATTTTCCATATTGCACAGGTTTTACTTTTTAAAGTATTACTTTTATGACCAAAAAACTAAAAAAAAAAAGGAAGAAATCATATAAGTTAAGGTAAGCAAAATCAACCTTTTGTGGAATTACTTATGAGACATGAAGACACTGAAAATTGTTGACCTGATGATTTAGGAAGGCAGCTGAATTTGTTCACAGCAATTTGCTGGTTCTAACTCATTTCAAAGGTAATTTCCTTAATGGATTAATGTCCTTGAATACTTTTTTTTTTTTGCGGTACGCAGGCTTCTCAGTGTTGTGCCCTCTCCCGTTGCGGAGCACAGGCTGCGGACACACAGGCTCCGCGGCACGTGGGATCCTCCCGGACCGGGGCACGAACCCGTGTCTCCTGCATCGGCAGGCAGACTCTCAACCACTGCGCCACCAGGGAAGCCCTTGAATACTTCTTAAGCTTGTAGGACTCACTCTGCTTTTAGTTAGGTGTAGCCATCTGCAAACAAGCAAATTTTTGCATTTATAGCAAAGGAAACGCGTATGTGAAAGGACTTTGAAAAAACATAGAGCAGTACACAAAGGCAAGCACTATATAATCAGCTCTTGGTGTAAATTATGGTTTTTATTGACAGGGATCATTATCACTGTGTACAAAAGCAAAGACCTTCCTGTGGTGTGCAGCTGTGGCCACTGTTTGCAGAAGCCACGTGCTTGGGTGTGACTGCTTCTCGGACTCACAGTTTGCTATTGCAAATAGTCCAGGATATAACTGAAGAAGCTGCAGTCTGGAAGCTGGCTAAGGCAGGCCTAGGGCATCTTCAACCCAATAGATGTTTATTGAGAAGCTTACCAGCAAGTAACTGTGCTGTGGGGATACCAAGAGAAAGAACAATAATCCTGGCCTCTGCCCTGCATATAGTTTTTTTTTTTTTTTGGTCTGCACCAGTGGCACGTGGGATCTTAGTTCCTGGTCCAGGGATCGAACCTGCGCCCCCTGCAGTGGAAGCGTGGAGTCTTAACCACTGGACCGCCAGGGAAGTCCCTGCCCTGCATATAGTTTACACGTATTTTTGAAAAGATCTCACCTAATTCTCACAGCCACCCTGTGAGTTAGGTAGAGGAACCCCCATTTACAGGGAAGGGTAGGTAGTTTTCTCCATGTCACACAGCTTCTGAGTAGCAGAGCCAAAACGGGCACTCAGGTCCTCTACTCCTAACCCTGGAACTGCCATGGCTGCCTCCTGGATAGATAGGCCCCACCTGCCCATCAGGAGCATTCAGTCTGGAGGGGAAACACAAATGTGGGTATCAGTGAAAGGTGTTGATCAGGTGGTGTTACTGAATGCAAAGTACAAGGGGAAAAAAAAGGAAGGCAACTAACTTCCTCCTGGCCACACTCTGAGTCCTGAGAGCAAGCTGCCTCCTGGAAATGCTGTCTGGCTTTTGCTGATGGTAGCCTGAAGGGAGTGATGTTCCATTAACGGCCATCACTTTCTGTCTCTTTGTCTGCCTCAGCATGAAGCAGTTGAAATCACCCTGGAACATGAATCAGGAGTCCAGGGTCCTAATTTGAGACTTGCCACTTCGTAGGGTGGCAATTCAGGTTACCATTTGCATCCAAGTCTCCTTATCTATAAAATGAAAATAATATGTTCACCTACCTCACTGGGTTATTTTGAGAACCAAGTGAGATAATACATGTAAAGTGCTTTGAAAAATTATAAAGTTAGGGCTTCCCTGGTGGCGCAGTGGTTAAGAGTCCGCCTGCCGATGCAGGAGACACAGGTTCGTGCCCCGGTCCAGGAGGATCCCACGTGCCGCGGAGCGGCTGGGCCCGTGAGCCATGGCCGCTGAGCCTGCGCATCCGGAGCCTGTGCTCCGCAACGGGAGAGGCCACAACAGTGAGAGGCCCGTGTACCGCAAAAAAAAAAAAAAAATATATATATATATATATAAAGTTATATATAAATATAAAATGGTGTTAATAATAGCAGCATCAGAGCCCATAAACTCCACCCCACACATTTATATTTGTGGGTAAACAATTAGGAACAGTGGTTATTAATCAGAAACCACATTGTGAAAAAGAATTATGTACTCTCTCCTTGCTTATCAAGTTTGAAGGCAGAATAGTCATTCAGCACATTGACCTTGAAGGCAGAAAAGACTGAATTCAAATCCCAACTCCGCTACCAGCAGTGTGACCTTAGCATATTTTAGTTGCTTTGGGCCTCATTTTGCAGACACACACTCACTCACACAGAGTGAGGACAACAGATTTTTCATGAGGAACCAATGAGATAACTCATGCAAAATGCTGGATCCAGTACCTGGCACATAGTAAGCACTCAATAAGCATTAGCTTTAAAAAGTATCAAACATTTCTTGAGCGCCTGCAACGTGCCAGGTATAACTTAGGAAACAAAACAAAAAGATTCTGAGGGGGTTTTTCTGTTGTCTTTTGGGGGTTTTTTGACCGTGCCAAACGGCATGCAGGATCTTAGTTCCCCAACCAGGGATCGAACCCCGGGCCTGGCAGTGAGAGCACCCAGTCCTAACCACTGGACCGCCAGGGAATTCCCGACATGGTCCTGTTTCAAGGAAAGCGCATACAAATAAAAACCAACTTGCTCACCACTCAAATGCAAAGGCAGTTTAGAAAATGAACTTATAAACCTGCCTGGAGAGACAGGTAAATTGAAACCTTCTTGCAGGAGGAAACATTTGACTCAAGACTTCTGAAGGGTGAGTAGAAGTTTGTGTAAAAAAAACCTTGATGCTTTTTGACTTTATCATTTGCCCACTTGAAAAGCCAGGGCTCACTTTATGCTTGTTGCCCTTCTGGTGGTTCAACCTAAACATTCTGGTGACTTCATGAGCATGGTGTTGGAAACTGATTTTACTGGTTATTTTCTATGCATGAAACATCTGTTGTCTTGTTGTCATTTCATAGACTCCTTAAGAGCTGTACAAACGACTTCTTGCATAGGGGGTAGATTGATTCCCATCACCGAAAAGTATTGGCATCCTTGATGCATGTTGCTGATCCCTTTAAGAAGAAAAGGCAGGGAGGACTTGTGACCACTTGTCCCTCTCCGGAAAAGCTGGAGCCAGAGGTGACTGGGATAAACGGGTAGGGAGTAGAAATTGCAACGCAGAAGGATTTGTTGTTCTGAAGAGAATGGAAGATAGCTGTCCTTTACCCACATGCAAATGTGAATGTACAGAAAGCTTTTAATTTGCCAGATATCTTGCTACCAAATTGAAGTATCTTTCTTATTTCACCAAGGGTGTTACCAGTGAATTTGGGAGTTAGAGATGTTGCCCTAAGTGGAAGAAATATCAGACTTTTCTTTGGGTTTTCTGCTTCCTTAATGTTGCTTCCTAAATCCCTCACCTTAACCACATATACGACGACGTTAAAAGCTGTGTTTACATCGGCTTCTACACCAGCAACTGCCATGTTAGAGAAATTTAATTGACATCTAAAGAAATAATGTTACCTTATGAAAGTCATAGAATCTTAAGAATTTTGAGCTGGAAGAACCAAAGAGAACTTGTAATTCAGCTTTTTCATTTCACAAATGAGGAAACTGGCCCAGGGAGGCTGAGCCCAGCTGTTCCAAAGTACTCTTATGGGGCTTTGGTTAGCATTTTGCATGATGGTGATTTGAAAAGACCCACAGTACCTTTCAATTGCTGTAGACATAAATGAATTGTCTTTCCCCCCACATTTGTAAGCTGAGGAAGATACAGACCAGAGTAAAACTCTGGCAAGTCCCAAGAGAAGAGAAGCCGGTAATACTGAAGTTACTGTATTGGTGCCATGTGAGTGGTGCTGAGTGAAAATGATTCGATTCCGCCCACCCAAGTTCAGGGCATTTGGCCCGAGAACTTTGAAGTAAGCACAACGCTGTCAACAACAACGACAAAACAGTCACCAAGACGGGACAGCATCTTGACCCAAAGCCTAGAGACAGTACCGCAGTACCACGGGAAGTCTGCAGCTGTGAGATTCCACCTCGATGTGTGGCTTGAGAGAGGAACTGCTGGATCGATGCTCCTCTAGAGGAATTTCGGCGGTTGGCAGGACGTGGAAAAGCCATCTCTGGCCGGCAGAACGACCATTTCCTTAAGCCTCCCACTTGTAAGCGAGAATGCTTCATAGATGAGTCAGGCGAGCAGACGGCCTCAAGCCCACCCGCCCTCTCCTTCCTTCGCCTGGAGAGACGCCCACCGCCCTGTTCGCGCCGGGCCACGCCCCTGCCCCGCGGGCTCACCCGACCCTGCTGGTCGGGGGTCTAAGCCCGGAGCCTTTTCCTACCTGGCCCTCTCGGGGCCTCCCCCACCTCCCCTCCCTCGCCCGGTGGGCAGGTGCGGGGCAGTTCGTCAGCCAGGCCGGTCCCCGAGGGAGGGGAGGCGTCAGCGGTGACGGAACAGAAGCCCCGAGAGCCTCGGCGCTTCCTCCACGGCCTCGGCCCGGCGGCGGCCACTCGCGTGCCGCTAGTCGGGGAAGCAAAACCGCTCACTCGGGGCCCGGCGGGCAGCAGCTCCCGCTGCCGCCTACTCGCCGGCCGGGAAACCAGGGGAAGCCTCGGGGCCCAGGGGCGGTGGCGGCGAGACCCCGCCCCGCCCGGCCAGCCCGCTCCTATCGCGGTCCGCGGCCTGGTCACGCGGGGAGTGGCGCCGCGGGCTCGGGACCAGCGCCCGGCGACTGCCGGAGTTGCGGCGGGCCGGGGCCGGGGCCGGGGCCGGGGGGCGGAGGGCGGAGGGTAGAAATAGGGGCGGGCAGGCCGCGTCAGTCCCGGAGCCACGCGCGCGGAGCCGACTGAGCCACGCAGAGGGCGCCGAGCTAGGCGGCCGAGCCCGAGCACCCATGCTGCTGCCGCTGGCCTGGGGCTCGCTCCTCTTCCCGGGGCTCTTCGGGCTCTGCGCCTGGGGGCTGCGGCGCGCGCGGCCCGCCTGGACCCACAACGACTGCGTGCTGATCAGCACCAGGTACGGGGCGAGGCCGCGCCGCCGCCCGACCACGCGCCCCGGCTGCGCCTGCCCAACGCCGAGCCCAGGGCGGAAAAGGGGGACGACAGGAAGCGAGGGGGCCGCCTCCCGGGTCCTCGCCCAGTCCACGGCGCGGGCCGGAGCGCTCCGAGGACCCTGTGCAGCCTGCCCCCGGAGGGAGGGAGGCGGAGGAGGGTGGAGCGGGAGCAGGCTGGAGGGTGGGGGGCTGCCCACGCTGATGAGGACCGGGAGGGACGTCTCTCCGATGCTGACATCTGCCAGCTGCTTTGGGAGTCGGGAGCGCGGCGGCGGCCCTACCGTTTTCCTTGGCGCCCTGGCGGCCTGGGGAAGTCAGGTTGAAGAGTTCTGGCTTCATGCCGTCCATGGGACTGGACTGAGCACTCTTTCCGTCCCCCCTCCGCCCTTTTCTCTTTTCTGTCGCACGTTAGGCTGGTTTCTTCAGTGCAGGCTGTGTTGGCCACCGGGTCTGGGATCGCCATCATCCGCTCCTGTAGCCACGTGATCACCGACAGGTAACATCCAGTGCCAGGTGAAAGCTACACCGATCACGGCGCTGGGCTTTTGCGAAGCTTCCGCATTTGCGTGGCTCACAGGTCCTAGTTCTTTATCAGCATGTGCCGTCAGGCAGCTGACGAATGGGTGAAACTTGGGCACTAACTAGTTCCCTCCTCCTCTCCTCACCGTCAGCATCGCCAGCTTAGGAGAAAGTAAACCGAAGAAATGCTAGACCATGACAGAGCCTGAGTCTGATTTAAGGTGGCGTGTTAGAGGACAGTGTGGTCCAACGATCCAGGTTCTTTATGCGATAGATAAATGTGAAAATTGTTCAGAAGTGGAAGTGTGGCTTTTGGTTCTTTTAAATGATCTCCCTGGGGTTCTGATGTGGAGCATTCATTGGCCAAGATAGGATGTGTGGTTAGCAGAGCCCTGCTATGGAAAGGAACAAATCCACCACCCCTTTCCTTACAAATGCTGCTCTTGTCTTTCCTCTGAAAGATGAAGGTGATGAAGAGTTTTCTAGAGCTTTCAGAAAACTGACTCGAATGGGTGTGAAAGTTCGGTCCACAGGCAGGACAGGAAATGTGCATTCAGTGAAACAAATTATAGCGACCAGGCTGGTCTACTTTGTATAGTATTTAGACCTGGGTAACAGTGCCCCCCCACCCCATTTTAAAGCCATCCTTTCAAAGCCATCCTTTTTTACCTGTCTTCCTAGAATCACCCTTTCCTCCTCACAGTTAAGTTGAAGAGCAATTGTCATATGTGCAGGGAAAGTTAATAGCCTTTCCTAATCCCTTTCTCATGTTTACTCTATTATGTGTCCTGGTTTTCACCTGTTGGGAATGGAATGGGAGGGGAGCCCGAGAGGGGCATCTATCTCACTGTGGCCTGCAAATTTAGTGCCTGATTCTTATTTGGGATTAACCCTGCCATCAAGATTTTCGTGCTTTTCTTTTGCCTTTTTTTTTTTTTTTTTTAGAGAAAACCAGTTATTGGTGATGAATTGTAGATGCTGAGAGAAGATAGGTCAAGTGACTTCGATTGCATACACCAAACACTAACAGCATTTTCTCAGCTGGGTTCAATTTTTATTTTAATTGAGCATTTCCTGATGGTGCAGCAAGCTCCCTCACTGCCCCCGGTTTGTCAGGTCAAACTTGAAACCTGCCTCCTTTGCAGAGATTAAGCTAAGACAGATGCAGCCCCCACGGCACTTGAGGGCAAGCAGCAGGCAGCTGCTACACATTTCAGGAAGAGATCTGCACACAATTAGCTTTCAGTTCTGTAGCACGGTTGTGTTCTCCCCTCAGAAGCCATGTGTCTTAGTGGCTTGAGCATGGTAGCAAATCTAAGTTTGGCTTTTAGGGTCCTCCTTTTGTATATCTTTATGCCTTAGATTCATCCTCTACTTGCATAATAGAGACAGACACCACCTTCTGTGCCCTCAACTTACATGGATGCACAAGGATGCTCTAAAGGCACCTAATCATCTGAAAAGAAAAGCCTTTTGGGGTTCATAGTCTGTACATCCAAATAATTTTCTATTCTATGTCTTTTAATTTTAGGCCTTCATATAGAATGTCTGTAGGTAGGAGGGGGTGTCTATGAATCTTCCCAAATTATCTGTAGGGTGTGATGCAGGGCCAGGGGTTTCATCAGCTCCTTCAAGAGACCCAGATCCCTATTTCTCAATGTAAGCGCTTCCTTTTTTTTTGGCCACACAGCTCACTTACATTTAAGTAAGTGCCAAGGACCTGGGTTTGATCCTGGTCTGGGAACTAAGATCCCACAAACTGCGTGGTGTGGCCAAAAATAATAACAATTAAAAGTACTCTCATACTTTTAACTTTCTAATCTTCACAATAACTTCATCAGGAAAGTAAGACAAGGATTATTATCTTTTTTTTTTTTTTTTTTAAATTATCTTCATTTTATAAAAAAAGTTAAGGTCGGGCTTCCCTGGTGGCGCAGTGGTTGAGAGTCCGCCTGCCGATGCAGGGGACGCGGGTTCGTGCCCCAGTCTGGGAAGATCCCACATGCTGTGGAGCGGCTGGGCCCGTGAGCCATGGCCGCTGAGCCTGCGTGTCCGGAGCCTGTGCTCCGCAACGGGAGAGGCCACAACAGTGAGAGGCCCACGTACCGCAAAAAAAACAAAAACAAAAGTTAAGGTCCAGGCTAGTGCTAGCTAAGATTATAATCCAGATCGCTTGCTGGTAAGTCTTCGGGGAATTCAACTAACAGCCACAATTTCGCATCTTATTGAATTGGTACTGTGTGCAAAATTTTAAAACCCTAGGCTCCACGCAAGGGGAGAGGTCAGTTATATTTCAGATGAGTTTTTAATTGCTCTTCATAGTTGTTTTACTTTGGAATTGCTTCAAGAAAGCGATGGAGACCACAGATGGGCAGTAGAATAAATATTGCATCTTTTTGCCTCATTGGAACTTGGCTAATTAATTTACCTTGGATGTATATTAAGTTTGCCATTACTTGTTTGCCTATTTCACTGCTTACTCATTATTTAGTTTTGCTGTGGTAAGTGTGGAATCATTCAGGAACAGAAATGTGAATGGCACTCTATATTCCCAATGTTGCAGTTCAGTGGACTGGCTCCTTAGGTTAAATGAAGACAGGGTTAAAAATACAGATTTGAGGTCCTGGACACACCATGTTTAGTCTCTGAGGCGTGGAGCCCTTTATAAGCACTGCAGGCAATTCTGATGTTCAGGTAGTTTAAGAACCATAAAACTAAATGGTTTCTTCTACCTAACACATGGATGCTTGATAAAACTTTGCTGACTTAGTCTAATCCTTCCCAGGATAGTACATAATTTCAATTTAGATTTTTTTTTTCATGTAGATTTTCTGTAGAGTGACTATTTGGGGAACAAAATTTTGGAAATTGTAGAGACTTACCTTCTAATCTGCTCTGGGACAGTGATAAACGATCATTTTGACTCAGCAAATATTGATTCAACCCCTTTGGACAAGTAAATGGGAACACTGTCTTTTGTCCTAGCTTCTCTTTTGGTATCTATCTACTGTAAGGTAGTCCTTGAGCTCTGGGCTCATTTCCAGAGATATTTTTCTTGAATGAAACTGGGTTTAGCCATAGTATTGTAAAGAAAGTGGCCAGGGTTACTTCCTGGAAACTCCCTAGAGTGGGATTGCAAACAGATTCAAGAGTAATGTCCCAACTATTGAGCAACTGAGTAGAGTTAAACTGGAAATACTGGGTTTGGGATTTGGGTCACTTTCCAAACCTGTTTCTTGGTGGGTCTGTTGAATCACTGGTAGAGATATCTATCAAAGTCAGCTTATATCACAAAGTACCAGAAAATCCATTACAAATGAGTAGCTAAACCAGACAAATAGTGAGGGCAAGTCACTGAAACACATGGTGCTGAGTGAATCCTTGCTTTCTACCTTTGACACTTATGAGTTTGCCCTGTAATTTAGAGAAAGTTGTTCACTCTCCTTATTTGTCAGCTTCAGCATGTTCATTGTAAAGTATCTGGAGTAAAAACAGCTGATTAAGTACAAAGCTGATGCAGATGTGTTTAAGAAGAAGCTGGCTGTGAGCCTTCATAACGGATATCCATAATTACTTCTTGGACCATCCATATGCTTTCTTTCAGGCACTGGCTTGCCCGAGAGTATGTCTGGTTTTTGATTCCATACATGATCTATGACTCCTACGCCATGTACCTCTGTGAATGGTACCGAACCAGGGACCAGAGCAGCAAACATCCCCTCACCATTTTTCGAAACTTCCTAAGTAAAAACCGCCTCATGATCACGCACCACGCAGTTATTCTGTTTGTCCTTGTGCCGGTCGCACAGGTAATGGCCTCCCAGGACAGGCACCAGTAGGTTCAGCCACTCATTTCTCCTGTTGAACTGGGTGTCCCAACTGTCAGACTGCCCCCTTTTCTTCCCCTTTCCTGCTGCCCCCACTGCCCTCCTGCCAGCTGCTGCCACAGTGTAGGAAGGAATTAAATCTGAAATGTCTGTGATCCTCTTTACTGGCAATCCCCCAGCCCTCTGTGATACCCGAGCATTTGTCAAAGGTTCTGCCTTTAATTCATACAATATAAAACCAATATATAATACAAAACAACATAAAAATTGTTTTAAAGAAATGAGAGTAGCTCCATCAACTGGTTATTTGCTCTGATAGTGCCCAGAGAGGGCTGTTTGCATTATTTTGATGTCACAAAAGCACAGACTCAAAGCAAATAGCCTCACAATTTCTCCCCAGATCCATTTTTTCCCATTAAAAAAACTCACCCAGCAAGGAAGAGAAATGGGAATGCAGAGCGGAGACTAGTAATTCCAAAGTGCCTACCAGGTGACAGGCACTTGATTTAAAAACTTGTAGCTTGGGGACTTCCCTGGGGGTCCAGTGGTTAGTACTTCACCTTCCAACGCAGGGGGTGCGGGTTCGATCCCTGGTCGGGGAGCTAAGATCCCACATGCCTCACGGCCAAAAAACCAAAACATAAAACAGAAGCAAAATTGTGACAAATTCAATAAAGACTTTAAAAATGGTCCACATCAAAAAAAAAAAAACAACTTAAAAAATTTGTTGCTTTCTAATCATTAGAAATTATTAGAAATAATTAGAAATGATAATTAGAAATTATTAGCCCTATACCATAGATGAAGAAACTGGGGCTCTATGAGTTTACGTACCTCGCTCGGTGGTACTAAGAGACAGAACTGCTATCCCAATACTGCTTGCTTGCTTCCTTTTTTTGGCCGCGCCTTGTGGCTTGTGGGGGATCTTAGTTTCCCAGCCAGGGGTCGAAGCTGGGCCACAGCAGCAAAAGTGCCGAGTCCTAGCCACTCGACCGCCAGGGAATTCCCTATACTGCTTTCTTGAAAGGATAAAAGGAGAGGTAGAGTGCATGACATTCTTTAATAAGTCTCTCTTGATTGTGTTGGGGACCCTAACATCAGGCATGGGCCCTGGTGCATATTTCGTGGAACTGAACTGGCTTAAGTGCCTGCCCTTGGCATGACTAAGTTGGATACCCAGAAGTGGGCTGCAGAGTTCCTTTTGGCTGACACTGAAATTCTAGATAAAGCTCAGTGTGTGATGCAGTTGCCTCTGGACCATGAGGATTCCAAGTGCCATTGCTATGGAGGCTGCACGGTGTGAACTGGTCTGCACTGGCCCGTTTAGCACTTCCATTTCCCTGCATGGTTGCTCAGGGTTACCCTTTTCAATAGCCCTAGTTAGAATTTTCCTTCCGGTGGTTCCTTAACCTCCATTACTTATTTCCCTTTTTCCTCTTTTCCTCTGCAGAGGCTTAGGGGAGAGCTTGGGGACTTCTTTGTTGGCTGCATCTTCATGGCAGAACTGAGTACTCCGTTTGTGTCGCTGGGCAGAGTTCTGATTCAGGCACGTATGAAAGGAGTGGCAGAAAGAGTGCCGAGGGAACAGACTCTGCTTCTCCTTGGTAGATTAAGAGGGTTTGGAGAAACTTCTTTAGTGCTACCAATAGTGGGGTAGGAGACCCTTGAACAGACTTAAAGGTCAGTTGGTCTCTTGAGCCAGTGGGATTGAAAAATTGTACATTTGATTCAAATTTGATCCAGTTCTTCATATATATTTTTCCTGGTCACAGAGTTTCTCTAACCCACCGTTCCTGTGCTCCTGTCAGCTGGGTGGCTTAGATCAAATTTCACATCACTGTTGGAAACAATATGAGGCTCTCTGCATATAGAAATACGGCAGTGCTCAATCATCTTTTCTACAAGTGTCCGAAAAGGAGACGCTTGGCCTGTCCGTTGTGGGACTCAGGCTAGTCATTCCCTGAAAGTGACCCTGTGCTCTCCTTCCCTCTTTTGCAGCTAAAGCAGCAGCACACGCTGCTGTACAAGGTGAACGGAATCCTCACGCTGACCACCTTCTTCTCATGTCGGATCCTCCTTTTCCCCTTCATGTACTGGTCCTACGGCCAGCAGCAGGGACTGAGCCTGCTCCAAGTGCCGTTCCACATTCCTTTCTACTGCAATGTGGCCAACGCCTTCCTCATCGCTCCCCAGATCTACTGGTTCTCTCTGCTGTGCAAGAAGGCAGTCCGGCTCTTTGATGCTCCCCCAGCCAAAAAGGATGGTTAATTGCTCCATGAGCCAGGCAGTGAGGGCGCCTCCTCCACTCAGTATTCCCGTGGACCAAACTGCAGGTTGTGCCCTGGGTGGCCTCAGCCTTTTGGGTATTGATAAGCAGAGGGATTAGAGTTTCTCTAAAGAATATTCCTATCACCTCCCGTTTCTAACCTGCCCCTTTTGCAAAAGCACTTTTTCCTTAGTAACAACTATTGGATCCCGTCAGACCTCCACTGGCAGCAAGATGGTTTAATGTGAAGCCCAAGGATCCTTCCCTGGGTCTTATCTCAAGGGCTCTGGAGGTAGAAGCATGGTGCGTGGAGATAGGTGGACCAAGGTGACAAGCAACTGGGCACCTGCCTGGTCCTCATACTGGTGGCTCCCCACCTTTCCAGCCACTCAGGGAGTATCCACACATACTGGGCCAGCAGAAGCAAGTGATGACTTGGTTCTTTTCCTGTGATGTTGGCCTGGGAAAATCGTTGTGGGTAGGTAGTTTTTTTATTGTTTACTAGATAACCCGTAGGTCCTTTGCCTCATCCTTTCATCCATGTGCCAACATTGAATTCTCCTGTCTACCGACTTCTGATCAGAAGTCTCACTGGCAGGGTGGGGTAGATGGCAGGGACGGGAACCTGAAGCACCTGAGTAGGTAGGAAGGCCAATAGGTCAGCACCTCTGCAGGCTGACTGGGTTAGACCAACAGTCCCAGATACTATTCCCTTTTTAGCATGTCCCTCAAGCCCAGCTTTCCCCATATCCACACACACAGGATGCTCTTATTAAAAACTATAGGGGTAAAGTGAAATGATGGCTACCGAGCTATTCACTGGGTAACCCCGCTTTGACACTGTCCTTATCCTGTGAAGCAGAACGGACTGCTGTATTCCAAACCATGAGATGTCTCATCTAGACTGCCTCCTGATAAGCCAGAGCTTGTGGCCCAAAGTCTGTTCCTATCTGACTTACTGCCATTTAGCCACAGAAGGCTGGAGAGCAAAAGTGCAAGTCAGCCCTGGCCAAATTATGTTCTGTGGACTGACTCCTTCACCCACCATTTACAGATAGGATCCTCTGGTGCCAACACTAATTGCTCCTGAACGACAAGGATGGGTTTTAGAAACTGCTACCATGAAGTTTTTTCCCAAGCAGTAGTGAAAAACTAGATTTTTAAAAGTGCCTTTTAATTCACTGCTGTCTGTGAACTTTTAAAGTACTGAGTGTGTAACAGTGTCTCAAATTTTGACTATTTCAGTCTTTAATGGGTGCCATTTAAAAAACATAAGATGCTGTAATTTTTTTTTACCGTTTTACTATCCGTATATCTTTATAAATCACCCCTGTGGTGACTAAGTTGCACTAATATTTTCCAACTTACTCTCATTTGTGAAATATATCCACGCCGACTTCTGGTAAGACCTGTCCTGTGACCAACTTGAATGGCTGCTGTGTGCTATTGTTTCTGTTCTGTGTTCTTCTCCGTGTAACTGGCAGAGGTGGGCTGTTGCAGGGGAAGGGGGTGTGTGAATGCCTTCAGCCTCCAGCAGAGCCTAGCTCATACCTCACTCTAACATGTTTCTGTAATTCACGGTGCCAAGAGTACATTGCAGAGTTCTAGAGTTCTAGCCCAGTGGTCACGTAACTTTAGGCCCTTTCTTCTCTTCCCAGGTGAATCCCAACTAGGAGTCAGGAGGGTGGAAACCCAATTGTAGGCCGCAGACAGAGTCAGCCCACTTGAGGTGCGGGGGGAGGGAACTTGAATACTGCCTCACTGTGATGGGGGGTATGGAGCTGTCCTTCCTTGCCTCCCAATTAAACACTTCACTAACGAGTCCTCATCGTTCTGGAATATATCCTGGGCACGCATTTGCACACACCATTCCCTGCTCCCACATGTTCTTCAAAACCGTGACAACCGGGACTTCCCTGGTGGTGCAGTGGTTAAGACGCCACGCTCCCAGTGCAGGGGGCCAGGGTTCGATCCCTGGCCAGGGAACTAGATCCCAAATGCATGTCGCAACTGAGTTCGCATGCCGCAACTAAAACAGCTGGCGAGTCACGACTAAGGAGCCCATGAGCCACAACTAAGGAGCCCACTTGCCACACTAAGACCTGATAGATAGATAAATAAAACAAACAGAAAAACCAACCAACCAACCAACCCATGACAACCCACCCCAGGCAGAAGATAATTACACCCGTCCTTTAAACACGTCTCTGTGGTGATTACCACAGTATCAGCACAGCCCCTTTGAGATCCACTGAATGGACAGAGCTAACACTGTGGGGCAGAAGTCCTCGATTCAGAAGAGACCCATTTTCCTGAGGTCACTGACCTCCCTCCCACCCACCCAACATTTCATGTTCTTGGTCCAACCGTCTCCTTTTACACTGGTTGCAGGCCTTGTGCGCACACAAATCACATGGCCAATTGGTAGCAGAAAAGAGTCCCTTTCCTAGTTCCTGCCCTTTCCAAGATACGGCGAAATGACTCTTAAAGAGAGTTTCAGTGCAACAGAACACACGTACCTTGTTGTTAGTCCAGCCGGGTGGTTTCACCTTTAGACTTATTTGCCAGATACTAGGGTGGAGAAGCCCAGTGATGAACACGCTCCTCCCAGCTTGACTTGATCTTCACGACTGGCTGCGCCCAGTTTCAGAGTGTACTGATGAGCCTAGACTGTTGATAAGAAAGTCTCAAAAGAGGCAAGACAGAACTCAAAAGAGAATTTTATTACAATTTGTATGTTACAAATACCTAAGAAACTATTTTCTTTACAATGTCGTCAGATTTTTGGGCTTGTGTACAATTTCACATAACCGAAAAATTTGTGTTTTTCAGCTGTAGCCCCCGTAGACCTGGCCAAGTTGAGGCCCAGCTGTTTTCTGACCCACGAAGGTCAGAAGTTGCTGATCTTCTGCAGGAGGGTTTGGCGCCGCTCCTCGGGGCTAATGTTCTCGGCGATGGACTTTAAGAAGTGCTGCTCGTTTACTTTCTGGAGCAAGGAGCTGACAGAAGGGTTGGTCTTGCTCAGGGTTTCGTAGCAGGTGAGGATCTCCAAGGCCAAAACATACAGTGGTTCACACACCTCCTGGTGGAGCATGGCCATGATGTGCAGAACGTGACAGAACACCTGGGTGTAAAAAAACAGGGTTTCCTGGGTCAGGTCCTGCTCTTGTCCTTGGGCCCAAGGGCCAACTGACTGTATCAACCGAACAGAGTCCAGGAGGTCGGTCAGGCTGTTGCACAGGAGCTTGACCACATGGCTCCAGCCTTCCACAGGGAGCCAGTTATGGCAACTCTGGCTGCAGAGAAACTGGAAAGCCCTCAGCAGGAGCACGGAGAGTTGGAGCTCCTGGGCAAAGGGCTTCAGGTTGAGCAGAGGGACAAACTGAATATACTCCAGGCTGTAGGGGACATGCAGGAGCTGCTTCTCCAACAGTCTCCTGGTCAGCTGGTGAAGGCACTGCCACTCCTGGGGGCTGCACCACGGCATGACCTGCACCAGGGCCACCAGGAAGCCCTTGCTGAACAACCTGACCTCCTCAGGGTTGCCCACATCCACCACCAGGAGGGCGAGCATCTGCTCAGAGATGCTGCTGGAGATGCAGGAGCACTCCATCCAGGCCAGGAGGCCTGTGCCGGGCCCATACCTGGGGTGGGCCTGGCAGGTCCACTTGTCCTCAGAAAGCTTACAGATCTCAAAGAGCGTGGCTGGCACCTCACACTTGAAGTGGCCCTCAAAGAAGCTCTTCAGTCTCAGGCCCACAGTCCAGTCCAGCTGCTCCAGCTTCCAGTGGAGCCAGGACAGGGACTTGACCCAGGTGTCCGGGCAGAAGGTCTCGGCGTTAGCCGACACCACCTCACAGAGGAGCTCCAGGATGTGGATCACCAGGTCCTTCCCGTCCAGGGGGAGGCAGCGCTTCTCCTTGGGGAGCTGCCAGTATCTGCTGAAGCCATTCAGGAGCTGGCACAGGCTGAAGATGAGTGGGAACGGAGAGCAGGTCTGCAGCCAGTATTCCTCTAGACATGTGTTTGCTTCCAGAGTCTGGATGAAGATCCTCAGACTGAGGTCCACCTCTTTGACGTCGAGCATCAGGAAAGGCAGAACGAATTCCTTTAGCACCTCATCTGGCTTGAGAAGAGCAGCAACTGGAATCCCTTGGGGCTTCACAGGATTCACCAGGCATCTCAGGAACTCCAGAAACTGCTTCTCTTCCCTGGGTGTAGAGAACTTCGTCCAGACTGTTTCTTTGAGGCAGGACACCACGATCGTCGTGGAGGGATTTGGACCCTGCTCTTCTGCGAACCTGAGGGCGGGGAAGGCGGTGAGAATCTGAGCCAGGAACCTGTGGGTGCCAAGGTTGACCACGGCCATGCTGCACACTTTCTTCACCGTGATCTCCGGGTGCAGAATGACTAGGCGGGCCACAGAAGCGATGGCGTTAGCCAAGCCCTGTTCAGAAGCGCTCTGCGTGAGCTGGTTAAAAGTCGTGTTGAGGTCTTCCTGAAACCCCTCCAAGTGACCCAACAACCTCTCAGAGAGGCCCTTGCGCCCCCAGGAGAGCAGGACGCCCGAGAGGACTTTATTTTTATCTGGCAGTGAGAGGTGTGCATGACACTCCAGGATCAAGTCGATGACCTGTTTGATCTGGGGTCTGGGGACAGCCCCGTCTGCCGCGCTGACGTCCACCACTGCTTCCAGCAGCTCTAACACCAGGCCGGGCTCCTGGAAGACAGCCCGGCTGCTGGCCAGGCAGGCCAGCCACTCATCCGAGAAGGCCCACTTCCTCTCAGAAGCGAAAATGTAGCACATTTCCATGTGCCGGTCCAACTTCTGCTCGATGATGGCCATGGCGATGGAAGCAGTGATGTCCTTCTCGAAGCCCTTGTTCTTCAGCACCCTGTTCGTGTCCTTCAGGAAGTCACCCACGCACTCCGCCAGCTCAGAGGCCACCTGCCTCTCTTCCTTGGACAGGCTAGCGGCGTCCAGGTAGAGCTTCAGGTTCTGGCTGAAGGAGGTCAGGCTGTCGCACAGCCGGTAGCTGCTGTAGCTCATCCCCTGGCTGCCACCGAGCGTGGCCCGCAGCTCCTCCCACCACTCCCGCAGCAGGCTGCGCAGAAACTCGAACCCCATGAGGATCGTCTCGCTCGGCAGCCTGGCCAGTGAGGTCAGGCTGATGTCCCTCTCTGCCTCCTTCACCTTCTCTGCCAGTGCATGCTGGTGATATGGGTTCTGGGTGTCCGTGTTCCACATGGAGATCACCGTGGCCAGTTTGTCTAGATACACAGTGGCGGACACTTCCTGGGGGTTGTCCTCCATCAGTGCAAACACGGTCAGCATGTCAGCCAAGTTGGCCAAGGCACAACACTTCATCCCGGGGCACAGGATCCTATCCTGGATTTGCTTCAGCCCAGTGAGCAGCATGCCCAGCAGGGGCATGGTAGGACACACATCCGGGTCGGACTTAAACCTCTTTGGAGGGTGGGAGAACTCATCTGAAGAGGACAGGTACTTATGGGCCACTGTCCGGAACTGGGAGAGCAGGGGGTCCTGCTGATTGCCCTTGTGCTTCATCATTTCCCACCAAACGTCGAGGAAGAAGGCCACATCCTTTGAAGAAGTGTTGATAGTCATGTGCTCCAAAAAGCGCTCTAGTTCTGCACGGCAGACAGTAGCGGGCAAGGCCATCAGGAGCTGGATAAAGAGTCCAGAAGCTTCCAGGGACTTAAGCAGCTCAAAGAGGACCGTGTGATTGATGGCGGGGATCATGTTGCCCACGGAGAAGAACACATCTTCCTGCCACAGGGTTTCAGTGTCAGAAGGCGTGACAGGGTAGGGCTGCAGAGCCTTGGCCCAGATGATAATCAGAGCTTTCTTCTTCCAGGCGAAGGGCTGGGAGCAGGCCGTGGCAGAGGAGATCTCCCTCAGAGCCTCCACAATCGGCCGCCCAACATGCTCCCAGTCAGACTTGGTCAATTCTGCCAGTGTTTTGGGGCGGAACAGCTGCTCGGCCAGCAAGAAGCCCCCATGCAGAACAGTCATTTCTTCACAGATATTCAAAGGTCCTGCACAGACAGAAGTCCAATAGGATAGAATGTGGTGAAAAATTTTCAGAACAGCAAGCAGAGGTTAGAGGGAGAGGCAGCAGTTGGTCAGCGGGCTGTCATTATTAGGGTTAGAGATGAAAAGGGTTCTGAATAAAATCAGTGGGAGGGGGGAAGAAGGGATGGTTCTAGGACCCACTGCAGAGCTGAAGTCAAAGGATTAACCTGAGGAATAAAAAAGGACTCCCAAGCTCTCTAGCCTGGACCTGGGAAGACAACAGGCACTACTGCAAACAGGGAACACGAGAGATGTGCTTGGAAGGAACACTGATACGTTTTGGTCATTTGGAGTTTGAGGTAGAACATTAAGGTAGAAACGTCCTCCAGCAATGGAAACACAGGGCTGAAGCTCAGGAGGAAAGTCAACCTTGAAATGTGACTCAGGAAGGAGCCTGCCCAGAGGCAAGGCCCTCCAGCAAAGGATGGGCCAGCAGAAGATTTGGGGAAGAAGGGCTGGCTGAGAGAGAGAAAGAGAGAGCGCAAGGACAGTACCAAACTACAGCGGCCACCAAGTACATACTGCAGGACTTGACAACTGAGCTTCTAAGTACCGATACAGACTAGGAAGGGCGTGGACCAGGACTGTCTGCACAGCAGCACTCAGACAAGCCCTGCTTCTCTTTTTTCTCTTAAAGCCTTGTCTTGGAAACAGATTTCAAACGTTCTGCCTTTTGGGGAAACAGTTCAATTCCCACAGCTCTTTCCATCAAAGAGAATAAGCTACTAATGGTCCTGGTTCTCTGGTAGAAGCCAAGAAGTAGATAGAAAAAAATACTGTACTAGATTCAGAAAAGTCCTTCTTCAGTGAGCCCTGAGTTGACACAGACTTAGCAAGGAAGGCATCTTGGGATGTTTAATTAGACATGGGTTTAACTCCTAGCTCAGCCATTTAAAAGTGGTGTGGGCTTCCCTGGTGGCGCAGTGGTTGAGAGTCCGCCTGCTGATGCAGGGGACACGGGTTCGTGCCCCGGTCCGGGAAGATCCCACATGCCGTGGAGCGGCTGGGCCCGTGAGCCATGGCCGCTGAGCCTGCGCATCCGGAGCCTGTGCTCCGCAACGGGAGAGGCCACGGGAGAGGCCACAACAGTTAGAGGCCCGCGTACCGGTGGGGGGGGGGGAAGTGGTGTGATCTTGGACAGATTACTTCTCTGAACTTCTGCATATGTGGGGATAATACAGACTTCACATTATGACCCTGAGGATCAAATAATACATACAGTCAAGCCCCTGGCATTGGGTCCACAGCCACTGTTGGCTCCCAATCCCATCTTCCAGGGCTGTTGAGGGTTAGGTAAGATATATACAATTAAGAATCAGGCTACAGGGCTTCCCTGGTGGCGCAGTGGTTGAGAGTCCGCCTGCCGATGCAGGGGACGCGGGTTCGTGCCCCGGTCCGGGAGGATGCCACGTGCCACGGAGCGGCTAGGCCCGTGAGCCATGGCTGCTGAGCCTGCACGTCCGGAGCCTGTGCTCCGCAACGGGAGAGGCCACAACAGTGAGAGGCCCGCGTACTGCAAAAAAAGAATCAGGCTACAAAGAGCCTAAGTGCTCGATAAACGCTGGTTCTCCCAAACCTTTCCACTGTTGCCAGGACCAGAATCTTGCCCCTATTCTTTGCCTCCTCCAGCTCAGAAACAGGACATGTCTTTCTTAGGTATACTTCCTTTGGCCCAGAAACTAAATCATCGTACAAACATTGCTCACTCTTCAATGTTCCTGACCCCTCTCCCCTTTCCCAGGGCCCCTTCCTCAGTCCCTCAGGCCCCCAAGAACACAGCTTCCCCATTTTCATGGGCCAGGAGACTATCCTGCCCCTTCCATCTGGAACAGCACTCCTATGCAACCCACTGGTGAAGGCAATCCATCTTGGTGCCCAGTGGCTGAGGCAGACTCCCAGGAAGAGCCAGGTTGCTGAGAGGTCTCCCTGGGGGTTCTGGCCTTTCTTTCTGGTTCAGGCTGCTCTCCCAGGGCCCCCCAAAAGGCTCCCTTCTGACTCTGTAAATTTAATTTTATTGCTCTACCTGCTCAGCTGAGATGTTTGGCCCCCAAGACCCACCTTCCAGAGACGGTAAGTATATACTCATGCCACCTGAAGGAGTAAGTCCCAGAAGCAGTTAATGGCTGGGCGAATCCCAAGTGTTTTATCACGAATGGTTAACTGGCGCTTGTGAGTGCCCGCTCCTTATGTTTAAGCACTTACTCTGTACCAGGCACTGTGCTAGTTGGTATGTGTATCTTTTCATCATCAGATCAACATTTTGAGAACCATTACTGTTTTAGAGATGGAAACATTAAGACTCAAACAATTTGCTCAGGTTGTCGGAACTGCAAAGCAGTGGGCTGGGACAGAGATCACCACAGCTGCAGGGCTCCAAACTCTTCGACCTTTACCTTTCCACCACGGAAGAGATGGCTGGGGACAGGGACCAGAACATTTCTCAACAGCCTACTAATACTGGCACATTTTGGGGAGCCTCACCCCAGCTGTCCCAGAACAGCCTCTTGGTCTTATGCCCTTAAGAGCACATCCAGCAGCGGGGGAGGCTGGGCAAGGAGCCGCCGATTTATACCAACTCTCCCCTCCCTTCTCCCAGACCTGGCATCTGGAGAATCAAGACGCACGTTGCCGCCTCGGCTGCTGCAACCCGTGCCCACAACTGCTGGTCTGAATAACGCTAGCCCTGCGCAAGGCACCGGACTCGACACTGTACACACGTGATCTCAGTGAAAACTCCCCCAAACTCTGTGAGGCTGATACGGTATCATCATCCCCGTTTATCCACGAGGACCTCAAGAGCGTCAGACGCTTGCTCAAGAACTTAGTAGACGTTCAATAAATGAGATCGTTGGGGATACGGGATTCCCCGGGGCGCCGCCGGAGCCCGGCCTTTTCCAAAGCACGTGCCCGAACCTGTCCACTCTCGCGAACGCTAACTTCACATCCGCTGGCCCCTTCACGTGGAAAGGGGCCTGGAGCCGGCAAGAGGCGAGCGGAAGAGCGGCGGGTAGAGCCCGGCCCCCCAACCTCCGGTCTCCAGGACACCCCCGCCCTCCCAACCCCCTCCCCGGCCCGGAGGTCTCCCTCAGCCCGGGCCCACTCAGCACTGCCTGGTCGCCGGTTGCTCAACGCGGCCCACGCGGGCCCAGAGGAACCGAACACCCACCTAGATCCATGGCGGCGACGCTGGCTGCGGCGCGGGTCGCCCCTCCCCCGCCAGGCCGCGAGGGCGGCGCAAGCGTCACGGCACAATGGGCGGCCCCGGGGGGCGGGACAATGGGCGGCGCCTCGGCCCCCGCCCGCAGTCTCAGCTCGGGCTCTGCGCGGACCCCGGCATATGTCCGCCGCTCCGCGCGCACGCGCGGTCCCACCTAAGCGCCCGCGGCATCGGGGCCTCCAGGCCCACAGCTCCCCCTATCGGCCCGAGGCCTCCAACTAGGCAACAGGCAGGTACCCGCGCCTCCATCCCACGGCGTGCCCCTCCCCGCTCTACCCGGGGCCCGGCCCCCAAACGACCGCCCCCTCCCAGCCCAGGCTCCGCTCGGCCGCGCGTCTCTGCAGTTCCCTACTTCCTGGGCCCCAGTCTGTCCTACCTATAGCTCCATCCCTGGCCCCGCATTCTCCCGCACCCAGTAATCCCCAGATTCCTCACACCCTCGCCACAGTTCACCCTCACTGAATGCCCCTACCCAGGCTGCCCACTAACCCGCATGGACTCACCACTCCCTGAGAGGCTTCCTCCCCCGCAGCGGGTCTCTTCCCATCAACTCTTACCATAAATTTCAGTGGCCGACGGGGAGTCCTCCTGGAAACTCTCCGACTCACAAGGACATTGTGGGACAGGTGAGATGGGCAGAAAGTCATATTAAGGAGCACTAAATGTCCCTGGCTTTGCTAATTCCATTCAGACGTCAGACACACATGGATTTCATACTAACTTTACAGGCTAACCTAGGAGAACTCCACAACACAGCCATTCTAAATCTCTCTGGATTTAAACTCAAGAGATATTTGAACTTCAACTTAATATGCTAGGACCACAACCCCTCAAGTCGAAAAATAAAATGACTACTCTGAAAACACAACTCTGGAGAAACTGAGGAACTTCCCAACTTCATCTGTTTAAAAACACCAGCTTGGGCAAAACTATCTTTAAACCTTGTTTTGTAGCTGATTATACCATTCCCATAGATGGGAAAGTAGTAACTTTTGGTTTAAAATTACTAGCTGCCCTGTGCAGAGGTAAACTTTTGGATTGCTTGATAAAAGGCCAAAGTGGTACAGTAAATGGTTTTAGGATGAATAAAATATTAAAGACTGCAACAAAGGAAAAATGACAGGCAATGAGAGAAATAAAAGGAGGCTGATATCATGAAGCTAAAATGTCCCAGGTAGATAAACAGCATTCAGTTCTCTCATGCATAGCTGTACATTTAAGAGAAAAAATTGGGGGTATGTTACAACATAAGATAAGCAGATAAAGAGGAATCTGGCATGTGTTTAGTACTTACATAAACCACTTATTTTACTATAACAAACTTAGAAGGCCACATCAGGGACTTCCCTGGCAGTCCAGTGGTTAAGACTCCACCTTGCAATGCAGGGGGTGCGTGTTCGATCCCCGGTCAGGGAACTAAGATCCCACATGCTGTGCAGCGCAGCCAAAAAAAAAGAAAGGCCACATCACAACAGCCTAATACACTGGGAGAAGTATAGTTTCTTTTCAGGAGAACAGTATTACCAGAGATAAACATCAAGAATTAATAATCTAATTATTAATTAATTAGAAAATCTGAGAATTAACAAATCATAGTCTAAATAAGACAGAGGCATTTACTTGATTATTCAAAATTCATATAATAATTTCCCCATGCATAGGAAAAAAAAAAGTGAACCAACTGTCAACAGGAGGAACATAGCTTGATTTGCTTTGAAACTCACAATTGCTTCCCTAAGATAGAGAATTTAAGTGGAATGAAAAGTGCTGTGGAGCTGGGAAATAATATTTTCCTTTCAGTGAAGGTTAAGATAGCCCTATCAGAAGGTGAGCTGAAACTCACTCTGAAATTTCCATACCCTACCCTGCCAGCAAGGGAGAACAGCAGAGGCTATGATTTACAAGTAATTTCATGTATATTGTACAGGAACAGATATCTTCTGAGTCAATCCTTTCCAATCTCATCAGTTTCTTCCCTATAGTTTGAACCTGGCAACGACTTTAAATAATGAGTCTTACAGGTTGGTTGTAACAGCTTGATTTCAGAAGCATAATTTCAAAAAACATTTCATAATAACTATGCCCAACATAATTCTATTTCCAGTGATTAAAACTGATTTGTTCTGCAGAATCAAATAGAAAACAAGAAAATATTTTTAAAAAGTTTTTCATGCTGAAGAAATCATCTAATCCATCACTAAGAAATCTAACATGGTCTCTTCTTACGAGGATTAAAAGAAAAAAATATAGAGCGAGAGAGAGGGAGAGAGAGAAACTAGCGCAGAGCCAGGCGTGTAGCAACATTAATACATTAGATCCTTTTGTCTGTTTTCTCTGGCTACTCAAAAATTTAAAGCAAAAAATGTGGGAACGTTAACCAAGTCTTTTGGTTCAAGGCACAAAATTTCTTTAAAAGTTTTTATTGGTCAAGGCCTGCCAGAGTTAAGACATTAGAACAGCATACTGTCACCAGGTACTAGAAGTACTCCTGCTGTAAGCAATTGATTTGGGTTTATTTGTTCTCATTAAATCTACATACTTATCAAAATTCCCTCCATTCCCAACCAAAGGTCCTGTTCAATACAGCTGTCCCAGGCTGCAGAAGAACTGACTACTAATGTAATACAGTTACACAAAAAATGTACCCTTCCAGGGATGGCACAGATGACAGCAAGAGCTCTCCTCTAGATGGACTGATAATGATAGGATTTTCTCTCTAAGATATATCAGAGCTCTCAAAGATAAAAATACACAAATCTTCACCACCCAGCCTCTCTGCCTATACAGGAAACCACCAAGTTGTGAGAACATTTGTCACATAATGCACACATCAGGCCTCACAGGTGTTCGACAGGAATCACTAATGCTTGTTCCACGTGATGTCTTCCGTTAACCTGAAGCCTTTGGTTTATTTTGTGCAGCAAACCATTCATCACTTTTATCTTTTGCCATTGCCTATAGAAACAGAATTGGAATATTTATTTATTCTCAATCCATAAAATAAAACACATAGTCTACTTCATACCTCACTGCACTGCCCACAATCAAGAAATTAACAATTAAAAGATGTTCAGGGACTTCTATGGCACAGTGGTTAAGAATCCGCCTGCTAACGCAGGGAACATGGGTTCGAGCCCTGGCCCGGGAAGATCCCACATGCCGCGGAGCAAATAAGCCCATGCGCTACAACTACTGAGCCTGCCCTCTAGAGCCTACGTGCCACAACTACTGAAGCCTACGTGCCTAGAGTCTGCTCTGCAACAGGAGAAGCCACCGCAATGAGAAGCCCACGCACCGCAACGAAGAGTAGCCCCCGCTCACTGCAACTAGAGAAAGCCCGGGCACGGCAACGAAGACCCAACGCAGCCAAAAAATAAATTAATTAATTAACTAAAAAAAGAAGAAAAAATGTTCATTCAATATAGAGTCTTGTGTTTACTTTGACAGAGGATGCTGATGGGTATCAAGCAATCGCTTGTTAGTTCTCATTTTGCAGAGTAAAGGGCAGAGCCTGCAGCCGGAAAGTGTAGCTGACGCTGCCTGGAGAGCAGGCCAAGCACACCCCGCTGTGGGCTCTTTGGAACAGAAAGTGCTGTCATTCTCAGAGTCTGGGTGGGCTCTCAAGAATCTTTAGTGCTCAGGAGACTCAGTCTAATGATGAGACCAAATGTGAAACGCTATTTTGACGTCTTAGCAATGAGCCTGGAATGATTTCCTTTTTCCACGCCTCCTCCCACACCATTCCGCTGATGTTGGTACTGTTTGGTTTGGAACCTCTTAATTAAAAAAGAAGCCTTGTTAATAACAATATGTTTTGGTTCCACCAGAGTCCTTTTACCCTATCATTCCATGAGGTTGAGGTCATAGAAAGGGGCTTGTGGGCAGGGAGGGCAGGGGAGCCCAGCTTAAAACTGAAGTCTCTTTTTAAAAAATTTTATTTATTTACTTATTTAGGCTGCTCTGGGTCTTCATTGCTGCTCAGGGGCTTTCTCTAGTTGTGGTGAGCGAGGGCTACTCTTCGTTGCGGTGCGCCGGCTTCTCATTGCGGAGCACGAGCTCTAAGCACACGGGCTTCAGTAGTTGTGGCGCATGGGCTCAGCAGTTGTGGCTTGTGGGCTGCAGAGTGCAGGCTCAGTAGTTGTAGTGCATGGGCTTAGTTGCTCCCCGGCACGTGGGATCTTCCCGGACCCAGGGCTCAAACGCGTGTCCCCTGCACTGGCAGGTGGATTCTTAACCACTGAGCCACCAGGGAAGCCCCTAAACCGTTTTTTAAATTATTGGATTGATGCTTTGAGAGCTAGTGCTAGCAACAGGGATTGACTGGAAGGTGGGAGGAGGCTTTTGCAGTATTGCAGGTGAAAATGAGAGCTTTTTCAAAAGGGAAGTAGATAGACAAAGGATTTCAGAGGTAGAACTCACAGTTCTTGGTGACTAATTGCTAATAGAATGTAGGAGTGAGGAGAAACAGTATTCAAAAACGGCTCTGTTTGTAAATCTAAAACTATTCTAAAATAAAAAGCATATTAAATGTTAAAAGAAAAACTGGCTCTGAGGATTCTAGCTTAAACAATTGTGATAACAAATATATAGTGCTATTCAGGGGCGGGAGCAGAGTATAGAAGGAAAAAAGAACTGGCTTTGAAACTTGAAAGACCTCAGTTTGAGCCCTTGCCTGCCACTTACTGAATGTATAATATTGGGTGACTTACTCTTTTGAGCCTCAGTTTCTTCATCTGAAAAGGGAATGCTATCCACCTTGTAGATTATGGTAAGAGATGCAGAATATACATAAGGCACTTAAGAACATGTCAGTATAGGAGATGCTTAATAAATAGTAATTTTTATTTTTCTATTATACTAATGAAGACTGGATTTGAAGTAGGATAAATTAAGTTATAGGCATGTGGAGTTGAAATGTCCATGGTCTATCCAGGTAAAAAGTTTCTCTGGCTATAACACTAGTCTGACAAAAAAAGCATTAAGCATAAAAGAAAAAGTTGATAAACTGGACTTAGAGAAATGTCTGTTCCTCAAAAGCCTATATTAAGAAAATAGTCAAGCCATTGAATGGGGAAAGTACTTGCATTTGCAGATTATCTAACAAATGACTTGTATCCAGAACTCCAACACAACAACAAGAAAGAGAAAAACAGTCAAAAAATTTTAAAACAGGAATTTAAATGGGCCTTGAAATATAAGCAAATATTCAAATGAGAGAAGGGACATTCTAGGAGAATAAAATAATGTGAGCAAAGACACAGAGAGTGAAAATAAATTTATATTTAGAGGTTAGAGAATGGCTAAAATGTGAAATAGATCAGTGGTGTGTCTTCCAATTAGTTTGTCATGAAACTCAATGGATCAGATAAATTATTCTGTATTGATATAGTCCAATTATATTAAAGCTAAATAAAAAATACATAGGGCAGTAAAGAAACAAAAGAAAATACACAGGGCAAACCAACTGTATAAAACCATTTTTTAGGTGGTCAGGGAAATTTTAATAAGAACTGAATTTTAGGTGACATTAAGGATATGCTGTTGGGAGTTCCCTGGTGGTGCAGTGGTTAAGAATCCGCCTGCTTACTAAAGGAATAAAATACCTAGGAATAGACCTACCTAAGGAGACAAAAGACCTGTATGCAGAAAACTATAAGACACTGATGAAAGAAATTAAAGATGATACAAACAGATGGAGACATACCATGTTCTCAGATTGGAAGAATCAACATTGTGAAAATAGACTATACTACTCAAAGCAATCTACAGATTCAATGCAATCCCTATCAAACTACCAATGGCATTTTTCACAGAGCTAGAACAAAAAATTTCACAGTTTGTATGGAAACACAAAAGACCCCAAAGAGCAAAAGCAATACTTGAGAAAGAAAAACAGAGCTGGAGGAATCAGGCTCCCTGACTTCAGACTATACTACAAAGCTACAGTAATCAAGACAGTATGGTACTGGCACAAAAACAGAAAGATAGATCAATGGAACAGGATAGAAAGCCCAGAGATAAACCCACGCACATATGGTCACCTTATCTTTGATAAAGGAGGCAGGAATGTACAGTGGAGAAAAGACGGCCTCTTCAATAAGTGGTGCTGGGAAAACTGGACAGCTACATGTAAAAGAATGAAATTAGAACACTCCCTAACACCATACACAAAAATAAACTCAAAATGGATTAAAGACCTAAATGTAAGGCCAGACACTATAAAACTCTTAGAAAAAAACACAGGCAGAACACTCTATGACATAAATCACAGCAAGATCCTTTTTGACCCACCTCCTTGAGAAATGGAAATAAAAACAAAAATAAACAAATGGGACCTAATGAAACTTAAGCTTTTGCAAGGCAAAGGAAGCCATAAACAAGATGAAAAGACAACCCTCAGAATGGGAGAAAATATTTGTAAACAAAGCAATGGACAAAGGATTAATCTCCAAAATATACAAGCAGCTCATGCAGCTCAATATCAAAAAAACAAACAACCCAATCCAAAAATGGGCAGAAGACCTAAACAGACATTTCTCCAAAGAAGATATACAGATTGACAACAAACACATGAAAGGATGCTCAACATCACTAATCATTAGAGAAATGCAAATCAAAACTACAATGAGGTATCACCTCACACCGGTCAGAATGGCCATCATCAAAAAAATCTACAAACAATAAATGCTGGAGAGGGTGTGGAGTAAAGGGAACCCTCCTGCACTGTTGGTGGGAATATAAATTGATACAGCCACTATGGAGAACAGTATGGAGGTTTCTCAAAAAACTAAAAATAGAACTACTATACAACCCAGTAATCCCACTACTGGGCATATACCCTGAGAAAACCATAACTCAAAAAGAGTCATGTACCACAATGTTCATTGCAGCTCTATTTACAATAGTCAGGACATGGAAGCAAGCTAAGTGTCCATCAACAGATGAATGGATAAAGAAGATATGGCACATACATACAATGGAATATTACTCAGCCATAAAAAGAAATGAAATTGAGTTATCTGTAGTGAGGTGGATGGACCTACAGACTGTCATACAGAGTGAAGTAAGTCAGAAAGAGAAAAATAAATACTGTATGCTAACACATATATATGGATTCTAAAAAAAAAGGGTTCTGAAGAACCTAGGGGCAGGACAGGAATAAAGATGCAGACATAGAGAATGGACTTGAGGACATGGGGAGGGGAAAGGTAAGGTGGGACAAAGTGAGAGAGTGGCATGGCATATATACACTACCAAATGTAAAATAGATAGCTAGTGGGAAGCAGCCACATAGCGCAGGGAGATCAGCTCGGTGCTTTGTGTCCACCTAGAGGGGTGGGAGGGAGATGCGAGAGGGAGGAGATATGGGATATATGTAAAGCAATTATACTCCAATAAAGATGTTAAAAAAAAAAAGAATCCACCTGCCAATGCAGGGGACACGGGTTGGATCCCTGGTCCAGGAAGATCCCACATGCCGTGGAGCAATTAAACCCGTGCACCACAACTAATGAGCCCATGTGACTAGAGCCCGTGCTCCGCAGCAAGAGAAGCCACAGCAATGAGAAGCCTGCACAGAGCCCACGAGCCACAACTACTGAGCCCGCACGCCTAGAACCCATGCTCCGCAACAAGAGAAGCCACTGTGATGAGAAGCCCACGCACCGCAATGAAGACCCAACGCAGTCAAATAAATAAATAAGAGGTTGATATAAGGAGGCAATATAACACTGTGTTAGCTGTAAAAAAAAAAAACAAAAAAAGGATATATTGTTGATTTTTAAGATGTGATTATATCAATATTGTATATATGAAAATTCCTTAATTTTTGCTTTTTCTAAAAACTTATTTTTATTGGAGTATAGTTCCTTTACAATGTTGTAATTTTCACTTTTCAAATCATGTTAAAATGTGTAAAATACTTAAGTATTTAGGGTTGAAATGACATGATGTCTGAAATTTGCCTTAAAATTCTCCAACAAATATCCCCACTGCCAAAAAAACAAGTGGGGTGGAAAGGAATGATGAAAAATTATGGCAGAGTTGACTGGTGACAGTCACATAGGGATTTTATACTCTTTTGTGTATATATGGAATTTTAAATCATGAAATATTAAAAATAAAATCTGTTACAGAAAGAAACGGACAAAAGACAACACACAAATGTTGGTGAGGACGCAGAGCAGCTGGAACTCTTCTATACATACATGGCCAATAGTGTAAAGCAGTTCAATCACTTTGGACAACTGTTTGGCAGTTTCTTAGAAAGTAAAAGCAATTCCCCTCCCAGGTATTTACCCAAGAGAAATGAAACACATGTCCACAAGAAAAGTTACGTGAGAATGTTCAGAGCAGTCTTCCTTAAAATAGATAAAAATCTGGAAAAAACTTCAATGTCCACCATTGGAAGAATGGATAAGCAAATTGTTATATTCATAAAATTGAATACCACTCAGCAAAGAAAAAAGAATTCTGGCATGTACTATATTTTGAGTAGTGGTTATACGAGTATATGTAACTGTCAAAAATCATCAAAGTGGACACTAAAATTTCTGTACACTTAAATTCTATGTATATTTTCCCACAGTAACAACAATGAAAAATGCTCATTTAGAGCTTAGTGGGGAGTGGGAACTAGAAGTTAGGAAGTTGAGAATGGATGATGGCTGAAGCTCTGCGCAGAGATGACCACAGTAACAGGTAACTTCTACTCAGAGAAGAGAAAGAATGTATAATGAGAGAGTAAAAGACAGCCAAAGTGGGACCGTGGGCAAAATCATTTCAGGATCAGTCACAGAAAAAGATGCCTGTGGCTGAGGGGAAGCTGTCAGAGAGATAGGAAGATGGCAGGATCCCCAACGTCAAGGGAGAAGAGAGCTCAAAAGAGGAGGAAGTTGGGGACTTCCCTAGTGACGCAGTGGATAAGACTCCGTGCTCCCAATGCAGGGGGCTCAGGTTCGATTCCTGGTCAGGGAACTAGATCCCACACGCATGCCACAACTAAGGAGCCCACGTACTGCAACTAAGCAGCCCACAGGCCACAACGCAACTAAGGAGGCTGCGAGCCACAACTAAGGATACCGCCTGCTGCAACTAAGACCCGCACAACCAAATAAATAAATAAATATTTAAAAAAAAAAAGAGGAGGAAATTGGTCAGTGATATGAAAGAGCAAGAAGAACAATCTAGCCAATTTGTCAACTAAGAGGTTGCCTGAGATTCTATTTTCCTTTATGGTAAAATTTGTAAACGCTATATTTTTTGTACATTTCCAGCTTTAATGAACAACAATTGAGTGTCCGTTATTATGTCAGCAGTTTGCCAAGCTCTATAAACAACACAACAATCCTATGAGGTGGATAATCTTATTTCCTCAAATTTTTGGATAAAAAACTACAGTTTAGAGACCTGAAGTAAATTTCTTAAGGTCAGTCACATAGATCCTAAGCGACAGAACCAGGACAGATTGATTCATTCCTTTCAGCAGCAGCAGCAGAGTATTCACTGAGTTCCAGCTACATATGAGGTATGTGCTAGAAGCTGGGGTACAACACTGCGTGCTGCTAAAAGATCGTGTTTGATGAGGACAGAAAAACAGTCACTGGATTTGGCAAGAGGAGGTCACCGATGACGTCAATGCGAGCGTCTCACTGCGTGACAGGAGCCAATGCGGAACAGAGTGAAGTGTGAATGGGAGGTAAGAAGTAGAAACGGCGTGTAGGGAGATTTTTTAAAACAAATCTGGAGAAGGGATATGGGGTCAATAAAAGATTTTTAGAAGATACTAGAGTTAGTTTGTATGCTTATGAGAACAATTTGCTAGGAAGGAAGAGAACGATGCTGTAGAGTGGAGAAGAGATGACCAAGGGGCTAAGGTAGTGAGAGGGGGTGGCGTTGGGGCACTTCCGATCACCGAGCAGAACAGTGATGTATTTAGCAGCAGTGGTTCTCCAAGGCAGCCCGAGGTGGAGGGAAGGCACACATACTGCACCCAGGTAAGAGTCACATAGGTGGCAATGAAGTTGACACAAGCCTCTGGCTCAAAAAGTCACCTCAAAAGGACACGGTTCTGAAAGTAAGAACTGGCCCTGATGCTTGGGTCCTTCTTCATACACACTTAACAGCACCCCCTTGAGCTGAAGGTGAGATAAATTTAGAAAAGAGACTCACGTCATCCAATAATTTGCTTCCTTCTGGATCCATCTTAGAGAGTTCTCGAAATGCTTCATCCCCCACAAAGCAAATTTCATGTCCATCCTACACCAAAAGAGAGAAAAGAAATTTGGCAAAAAGACACCTCAGAAGAAAGCCCTGGTGCAGCCTGTCCTGTTCCTAGGTAATACTTACAGGGTCGGCCAAAATGATAACTTGCACTGTTGCTTTCCCTGGAGTGTCCAGACTCACCAGGGGAGTCAGAATCTTCTGGTTCTCCCTTTTCATCAAATCTTCTAAGTCTGACAACTTGAGGAAAACAAAAAAGCAAAGTGAGCAAGGGGTCCCACACCACTCTTGGGCTGTGGTCTTCGAAAGCCCCAGAGGAATCTCAGATCAACCAGAAGACTCTGGCACCACTTGTTTGATTTTATATCTCAGCTGCTCTTGAGACAACTGCTGAACTTGATACCAAAGCCACAATCAACATGAACCTAGAGAAGGGAGGGTCAAGTTTCCTAGCTGTTTGAACTAGCTAGTCACAGAGTTTAAACAAAAGACCTGGTACCAAACATTACCTCTTTCTGGGGGCAAGAAAAGGCAATTCGTCCGAAAGCTGTTGCATGAACAACTGCCCCTTGGATGCCCTGTAGCTCCAGCTTACACTGAAAAGACATGAGAAAGCGGGTTTATTTTTTGGAACAGGTTACGTGGTAAAAGAAAAAAATTCAAACAGGGCTAAAGGAATAAGGCAACCAGTCAGCAGGCATCCACAGGCATATATCCTTTTTTCTTTTTTACACAAATGGTAGCATAATTTATGCACTATTCTGTCCCTTGTTTTTCTCCAATTAATGTTACCATCTCAGCACATAGAGACTCGCCTCATTCTTTTTGATGGCTGCTTACTAATCCATTCTATGGATGAACCATAAATGGTTGAACTATTGCTTGAATCCACAGGGCATTTAGGTTATTTCTTATATTTTGCTATCACAAACAATGCCGCAGCAGATAACCTTGTACATACTTCTTTGTGCACGTGTAGGATAAGTACGTTTGTAAAATAAATTCCTAGGAGTAGACCTTCTGGCTCAAAGTAAAAGGACTAAATCATGCTCAAATGCTAAGTTATTAAGAGAAAAAAAAAAAAGATTATCATTACAGCATTAAATCTTGCCTACATCTCTTCTGACTCAGCAAATCCACTCCTGGAAGGACACATTCCCCCAATATAAACAAAGGTAATATCTGGGTGGTGAGCTTACCAGCAATTTTAATTTTCTTCTTTCTGTCCTAAATATTGAATTACTATGAAGAAACTATGAGAATAACCTTCATGTTAACTTCATTTATAAGCCAAACTCATAGTAACAATTACTTCTCTCCAAGATTGCTCACCTGGTTATCAGCATAGCCCAGCAAAGCCTTCTGCTTCTTTTCATCTTTTTCATAAATTTTCATTCCCAGTAGATTAGACCAGTAGTTCAAGGACTTCTGAAGATCAGACACTGCTAGAGTTACTTTTAATACAGGATCTGTAGGGTAACGAAACAGCAGGAATGAACAGGGCAGTGCAAAGGAATGGAACAGAAGGACCCAAACAGGCTCAAGTATATATAAGAATTTAGTTTATAAGAAAGGGATTTTAAGTCAGTGTGAAAGGGCAGATTATTCAATAAAGATAAATGGCATTAAGATAACTGGCTTCCGCGGAGCAACTAAGCCCATGCACCACAACTACTGAGCCTACGTGCCGCAACTACTGAAGCCTGCATGCCTAAAGCCCGTGCTCCGCAACAAGAGAAGCCACCACAATGAGAAGCCTGCGCACCGCAATGAAGAGCAGCCCCCGCTCGCTGCAACTAGAGAAAGCCCACGCACAGCAACAAAGACCCAACGCAGCCAAAAATAAATAAATAATTTTTTTTAAAAAAAAGATAACTGGCTTCTTATTTGGTGGGAAGAAGCTACACCTTTAAACTAAATGGCAAAATACATTCCTAATGAGTTAAAGGATTAAGTTTAAAGACTGAAACCATGAAAATACTAGAAATGGGTGATTATTTAAACAATTTTGGGGTGGAGAAAGCCTTTTTTTTATAAATAAGATTTTTAAAATATTTATTTTATCTATCATTAATTTATTTTGGCTGCGTTGGGTGTTTGCTGCTGTGTGCAGGCTTTCTCTAGCTGCGGTGAGCGGGGGCTACTCTTTGTTGCGGTGCACGGGCTTCTCACTGCGGTGGCTTCTCCTGTTGTGGAGCACGGGCTCTAGGTGTGAGGGCTTCAGTAGCTGTGGCGCACAGGCTCAGTAGCTGTGGCTCGCGGGCTCTAGAGCGCAGGCTCAGTAGTTGTGGCGCACGGGCTTAGTTGCTCCGCGGCATGTGGGATCTTCCCAGACCAGGACTCGAACCTGTGTTCCCTGCATTGGCAGGTGGATTCTTAACCACTGTGCCACCAGGGAAGCCCAGAAAAATCTTTTTTAATCTGACACTAAAGATAGAAAAACCATGAAGAAAAATATGTGCTAGGTTAATTACATGAAATGGAAAACCCCTAGACAACAATCAAAAAAAGAATTACTATCAAAATTAAAGAATAAAACAAAGTAGGAAACATTTTTTTAACAACATATATATTTTATATGTTTAAAATATTTAAATATTAAAATATTTAAATATGTTAAAAATATTTAAATCACCTTTAAACATCATAGGCAAAAGATGCACGTCCTGGAAAAATAAGCAAAAGGCACGAAGCAGTAATCCACAAAAGGAGGAACTGGAACAGTCAATGAACATATGAATGCATGTTTGACCTCACAAAGAAATTAGAATTCAAATAAGGGGCTTCCCTGGTGGCGCAGTGGTTGAGAATCCGCCTGCCAATGCAGGGAAATGGGTTCGAGCCCTGGTCTGGGAAGACCCCACATGCCGCGGAGCAACTAGGCCTGTGAGCCACAGCTACTGAGCCTGCGCGTCTGGAGCCTGTGCTCTGCAACAAGAGAGGCCACGACAGTAAGAGGCCCGCGCACCGCGATGAAGAGTGGCCCCCACTCGCCACAACTAGAGAAAGCTCTCACACAGAAACGAAGACCCAACACGCCAAAAATAAATAAATAAATAAATAAATAGAATTCAAATAAAACATTTTGTTATCTAATTAGCAAATAATTTTAAAAGTTCACAGTGTTAACTGTTATAGTACAGGGGGAAAAACCCACAATCATGTAATAATGGCAGAGTGTAAATTAGTACGTTTCTGAGCAACAATTTGACAAAATGTATCTAAAAACCCTCCACTGCTTTTGAAAGAGCAATCCCATTTTCAGCAATTAAAGAAGTGACTGCAGATGTATTAAGGCCTTTTGTCACAAAGACATTCATCACAGTGTTGCTCATAACAACGAAACACCAGAGACAACATGAATATCTAACAACAGACAACTGTTTCTCTTCCTACAATGTCACACAATGGAATCCCATATATATTTAATTATATATTTATTTCTTTTGATAAAAGATTGGAAAGATATACTCTAAAATGTTAACAGGGACTACCCTGGTGGTGCAGTGGATAAGACTCTATGCTCCCAATGCAGGGGGCCTGGGTTCGATCCCTGGTCAGGGAACTAGATCCCACATGCATGCTGCAACTAAGACCCAGTGCAACCAAATAAATAAAATAAGTAAAATGTTAACAGTGGTTATCTGTTTTCTTCTTCCTTATTTTTGCATATCTGTGTGTCTAGGGGAAAAAACATCTATTTTTTTGTAAAAAGAATAAAAGTTATATTAAAACACTTATCATTATTGGAAACTTTTATATTGCAAAGTGACTTTTTAAATTTACATATTAATTCATTTAAAAATAATAAGAATATTACATTTTTTGTGTGAAAAATAACTTGTGTTTTCCAAAACAAGCAATGACAAGAACAGCATCATTTTACGTTTTTGTGAATCTCTTTAAGGTCTGGATTAGTAGAAGATAGCTGGATTCTTACATCTGCTTCTGTATCCTGTCTGTTGCAATATATTGTTTAGTTGAAGCATATGAAGAAACTCCAGCTTCTGAGACATAAGTTGTTTGAGGAGTATCTTAAAAGTCTTTTTGGATAGTCTTTTTAGATATTATACTAAAATTTTTCTTTAAGGAGTTTGTAAAGTGACTTTCTGAAGAGCTGTTCCAAGTCTGTATCTGACTAGGATAAATTCAGTGCATTTTCCTTCAGTTTTCACTGCCTTAGTCCCGTTTTCTAGACAAGCAATACCATGGCTAAAGCAAGGTGTTTCTCACAGGTGCCTCTACCTGGCAGACTGTTTTAGTTTTCCCCATTCACTGAGACATCAACAAATTCCAGGTGATTCAGACCCTGAAGGGAAGTAGGGGCAGGAACAGTCATAGTGGGTGAAACTACACACGAGTGATTCATTCAAAGAAGTACGGACACCAGGCTAGACTTACAGATTTGACTATATCACCAACCAGAAATTAATGCCCCAAAGGTATTATCATTCCAAAGAACAAAAACATCTTATGATGAATCTAGCGACTGTCATACAGAGTGAAGTAAATCAGAAAGAGAAAAACAAATATCGTTTATTAACGCATATATGTGGAACCTAGAAAAATGGTACCGGTTTGCAGGGCAGAAATTGAGACACAGATGTAGAGAACAAACGTATGGACTCCAGGGGGGGAAAGTGGCGGGAGGTGGTGGTGGTGTCATGAATTGGGAGATTGGGATTGACATATATACACTAATATGTATAAAATGGATAACTAAAAAGAACCTGCTGTATAAAAAATAAATAAAATTCAAAAAACAAATAGTGACCAGTGCTTCCCTGGTGGCGCAGTGGTTGAGAGTCCGCCTGCCGATGCAAGGGACGTGGGTTTGTGCCCCGGTCCGGGAGGATCCCACGTGCCGCAGAGCGGCTGGGCCCGTGAGCCATGGCCGCTGGGCCTGCGCGCCCGGAGCCTGTGTTCTGCAACGGGAGAGGCCGCAGCAGTGAGAGGCCCGCATACCGAAAAAAAAAAAAAGAAAAAAATAGTAACCAAAAAAAAAGATTCTATGGGGCTTCCCTGGGGGCGCAGTGGTTGAGAGTCCGCCTGCCGATGCAGGGGACACGGGTTCGTGCCCCGGTCCAGGAAGATCCCACATGCTGCGGAGCGGCTGGGCCCGTGAGCCATGGCCGCTGAGCCTGCGCGTCCGGAGCCTGTGCTCCGCAACGGGAGAGGCCACAACAGTGAGAGGACTGCGTACCGCAAAAAAAAAAAAAAAAAAAAAAAAGATTCTATGGAAAACTTTTCAAGTTACTTGGAGGTACTCAAGATGATGTCATTAGAAAATATTTGAATTTTAATGTCAATACCCTAAATTGATATCTTTGGAATATAAAAACCAAATCTAGAAAGCAAAGAAAAAAAAAACCCTTATGATTGTGAGGCCCTGTATTATTTTATGTACTGAAACATCATTAAGACTAGGGAAAAAATGTATAATGGAATGAGTGGCAGGAGTTAAGTTTCAAAGTTAGTATATAAAACACCTATCACCTATCAATAAAAATACTCACAGGAATCCCTTACATTACCAGTGAAGTTCAGAAATACCATCTCTCAGTACGTCCCACAGTACCAGCCTAACCTCCCACACTGGAACATCGCTCTTTCTTTTGCTGAGCTCCAGATGAAAAGCAAGTAGCAGTAGGGACTTCCCTACTGCCTTCTAATGCAGGGGATGAGGGTTCGATCCCTGGTCAAGGAACTAAGATCCCACTTGCTGCGGGGCAACTACAGAGCCCGCCGCGCCCTACAGCCCATGCGCCACAACTAGAGAGAAGCCTGCCTGCCACAACTAAGACCCAACGCAGCCAAATAAATAATAAATAAATATTTAAAAAAAAAAAAGAAAGAAAAGCAAGCAGCAATAAACACAACTGTCAGGCTCAGTATGAGGGGCCTTGGGGACTTGAGGCAGACCAGCAGGGAAAGAGAATGTCTTCACCTCAGGTGCACTTAGGGGCCTGTGTTCACTGATTGAATGACAGGCAGAAGTGCCCTTGCTATTCACCAGTATTTTTTTTTCCCCTTTTCTTGCTTTTGTTTTTCTCTTGGCAGAGCAGGTAGCAGAATTTGCAGGGATTAAATACATGTGTGACGAGGATGCCTCGTACGTGAAACGTCATGCAGTTTCTCTCCCACTCACTGCGGCAGTCAGGGCGGTGGGCTGCTCACTTCATTCACCCACACTGACCAAGAGCCAGCACTGTAGTCTGGGAAACTGACCTTAGCTGCAGGATATGACTAACCGGTCTAAGGATAATCCTATTTCTCTTGCCTGCCAGCGATTGGTTCAGGAGCAGGCATGGGAATCAATTCTGACCAGGAAGTTGCTGGAAGATTCTAGGAAAGTTTTGCTATGCTCTTAAAAAAGAGCCACAGGAAGTCAGTTTCTCTTCCTCCTACCAGATGAGAATGTGGAGGCAGGTAGCCCCAACTGCTACTGGCAGCCACCCTACAACCCTGAGGGGGAGAAGCAGACCCTTGAGGACAAGAGGATGCAGAGAGAGAAGATTTGCGTTCTTGATGCCATTGCTGAGCTGCTGAATCAACTAACCCTGAAGTCTTTCCTACCCAGAGAATGCCTGCTCTGTGAACTAAAACATTTTCTTACCGTTCAAGCTACAGTTGGGTACCTAATATCCGCAGCTGAAAGTATCCTAAACAGATACATTACCAGTAGAATAGATAGAACCAGTCCAGAACCCCTACAGTCAAGCACTCAAATTCTGATATGAGAATATAATTTCTTAGAGGACAAATAACAACACTGGCTTGGGAAAGATGTGTCATGTCAATATAGAAAGACTCCACAGGAGACAGAAATTGAGCTCCCTCTCTCCTTCCATCAGAAGCCTTTAGACAGAGGGCTTTTGTCAGTGTGGGGATAATTACCTGACTGAGGTGGACTGCGGTTCTGCAAATAGAACTTATATCCTCCTGGAGCTTTGGTTTCAAAAACACCTTCTGCCACTTCACTGAGTGGCCACTCCAGCTTCCTGGCGTTGCTGACAGCCTGGCTAGAAGCGAGCGTGATACCCTATGGCAAACAACAGTATCACCCAAGTGCGTAATCACAACAGATCTTTTATAGAAGATAATGAAGCAAAACCCCACTGCCTTTACATCAAATCACCTAAGATTTAATTGGCATTCAAAATTTTCTGCTAGTAATTTTGAAGTAGGTTTTGGACATTTTTCTCCCACAAAGATTCCAAACTTTGTGAATTGTAGGACAGAAACACAAATGCCAGAGAAAGTTGATTCATTTAATACCAAAGATAATCTCTCCTCACTTTCGAGATCTGGTCAGAGAAATCTTGAACTTACCCTTGGCTCGCCAGCTACTTATTTAAAATGTTCTCTTTTTAATTTTGCTTTTTAAACCAAAATACATAAACCAACTGTCGAGACATTCTTTATTTAAATTAATCAAAATGCCTAAGAATGCGCACTATGCCTTCCGATGTGCCCGGCCTCGTTTCTAGCCTGGACTGCGGATCAGCCTCTCTCTGCCTCCAGTCTTGTCAATCCATCACCCACTCTGCAGCCGGAGTAAACTTCCTGAAACCCACCCTACAGTCTACCTCAGGACGGCAACCCCATGCTGTTGTTCCTCTGCTTAAAACCCTTGATAGCTCTTCATTCCACTCAGGGATGGCTTACGATGGCCTGAAAGGGCCAAGACAATCTGACCCATGTCATTTCTGAGCCCCTCTCCTCCCCCTCTCCCCTGGCTCTATTCCAGCCATGCTGGCCTCCTCACGTTTTCTAAAACGTGCCAGGCGCTGTCTGAGGGCTTTTGCACTGGCTGTTTCCTAGCTGAAATGCTCTTCCCTGAGATATCCACACGGCTAACTCCCTTATCTCCCAGACTTTGCTCAGATGTCACCTCCTCACAGAAACCTGCTCTCAACGCCCCACTTAAAATTAAAACTGGGGGCTTCCCTGGTGGCGCAGTGGTTGAGAGTCCACCTGCTGATGCAGGGGACACGGGTTCGTTCCCCGGTCTGGGAAGATCCCACATGCCGCGGAGCGGCTAGGCCCGTGAGCCATGGCCGCTGAGCCTGCGCGTCCGGAGCCTGTGCTCCGCAATGGGAGAGGCCACAACAGTGAGAGGCCCGCGTACTGCAAAAATAAATAAATAAAAAAAACTGGTCATTTGCCCCATACTCCCAACCCCCCTTATCCTGTTCTGTTCTTACCCCATTCCAATAATCACCTTTAAAATATTCAATAACATATATTACATTATATTATTTATTTATTTATTCATTCATTGAAATTTATTTTTTTATTTTATTTTATTTTTTGCTGTATGCGGGCCTCTCACTGTTGTGGCCTCTCCCGTTGCGGAGCATAGGCTCCAGATGCGCAGGTTCAGCGGCCGTGGCTCACGGGCCCAGCCACTCCATGGCATGTGGGATCCTCCCGGACCGGGGCACGAACTCGTGTCCCCTGCAACGGCAGGCGGACTCCCAACCACTGCACCACCAGGGAAGCCTCATTGAAATTTATTATTTGTTGTCTGTCAGGCCCTGGGCCCCCTCCCCTACCAGGCACAGATTTCTGTCTGTTTTGTTCACCACTTATCCGAAGTTCGTGGAACAGTGCCTGGCACATAGCAGGCACTCAATAATAAATAATTTAATACACAGGTCATTTCACATATTTGTTAACATATGCATAAACTAAACTCCTAGAAGTGAAACTGCAAGGTCAAAGGGTAAAGGCACTAATTATTTTGATACTGCCAAACTTGAGGCTGTACCACTTCACACTCTTATTAGTAATGCATGAGTGTGGCAGTTTTCCCACACCCTTCCTCACAGTGTGTTATCACACCTTTTGATTTTTGCCAATCTGATAGATGACAAATGGCAGCTCAGAAGTTGAACATCTTTTTCAATGTTTAAGAGACTTCCTCTTCTTTTCACTATACAGGGGTTCTTTATACATATGGGAGTTCTATTTAACCTGTTTTTCTTTGTGTTCCATGAACTGAGGAGCAGCACAGAAGGCACCTTTCATCAGGGCTCTCTTACTACCAAAGTCTCCTGGGAAGACCCACAGTGGAGCCACCAAGCTGTTCTCCACCTACATGGCTTCTAGTACCTGCAGGCCCACTGATCAACATTTGACCTGAGCCGATTAAATGTTTATGGCACCAAGATGGTTTTGCTCTTTTTTTTTCTCCCTGATTTAAATTTGGAGAGTAAAGAAAAGAAAGATAAGGAGAAACACAGAGACCCTCATATACACTCAATCACCAAATCCTATGAACTCTACCTCTGACATCTCTCAAATCCATCCTCTCCCTCCCTCCCCCACTACTGCCACATTTGTTAGTTACGGAACTGCAGGTTGCTGTGTATCCTGTGTGCTCATGGCCTCACTTCCAGTCCTGCTCCCTGCCAACCCAACCTCCCCGCTCTAGCCACGGATTCTTGTACAGGGCAAATACTGCGTCATTCCCCTGCTTAAAAGTGGCTCCACTCTGCTTTCAGAATAAAGTCTGAACGTCCTGATATGATGTGGCCCCTGCTCACTCCTCCAGCCTCAACTCTACCCACTCCCTTCTTCACACACTAAGCTCCAGCCAGAGTGAGTCACTCACAGTTCTCTTGGCGCCATGCTCCCTCTCACCTCCAGGCCTGTGCACATGCTGAGGACAGCCATCTCACCCTCCCACCCTGCCCCCCTCACCCTGCTCAGACGTCACTTCTGGGAAGCCGTTCCTGAACTCTCATCTGTCTGAGCACAGGCTGGAAATTCCTCCTGTGTGTTCCCACATTCCCCTGTTCTTATCCCTATCTTAGAACTTATCACACGGTATTCTTGTTGTCTCTTTACCTGTTTCCCCCATCAGACAGGAAACTGCTTAGGCCAGGGAACATGCTCTAAATGGTATCCCCAGGACCTAACAAGGTACATGGCATAGAGCAAGTCACAATAAATATCTGTTAAATGAATAAATTAGTGAGAGGCATGGAGAGTGAGAAAGAGAAATGTATTAATATGTTATATCTGAGCAGTCCTTTCCATTTACAAAACACTTTATATATATATATATATATATATATATATATATATATATGGTCCTACAAACTTCCATCTAGGTACCGTTATTTTAACATGAGTTAACAGGAATAGTGAGATCAAATGAGCAAAATAACATCTAGCATGAGGTAGAGTTGCTCAGTAGATTCTGGGTAAGAATCAGTTACTCCTCTCTTGCTATGTATTTGGGCCCAGTGACATTCCCTCTCGCACACAGTAACTGCTCAGCAAATGACAGATACTATTACTATAACAGGTGCACAATAACTTGAATTCTTGAATGCATTAATGAATGCAGTGCATGCAATGACACCTTCTTTCTATCCTTAAAACCTTCTCAGATTTTTCTCTGACTAGGATTGACTGCAATCGCTCACCCCAATCACAACTGTCCACTAGAGAGAAAATATTTCCCTGGATGGTGATGAGGACCTGACGAACCATTGACTCTGGCCCTTCCACCTCCCGAGATGCAGTCATTCCCCCAGGGGAGTCTTGTCTCCTTCAAACCTGTCTCTAAGTCTTGAGCTTTATTCCTAAGTGGTGGGAGAACACATTTCATCCTGAGCCAGCTTGGAGACAGGGGCCCAAGCAGGTTTCTTGGTTTTGTTCTTTTTTAAATAGAAAATATCAAAAAACTAATCACTAAACTGCACCCCAAAGCCATCAATCAGCAGTCATCGTTATCTACAGCTGTATCAGTGACCTCTCTAAAAGGTACAGCCAAAAATCTGCTAGAACAAAATGATATTTACCATGAAGTCATTGCCAAGCTTGTAGTTGCCAATGCCGTAATTGTAAGTCAGTTCTGCAACAAAATGATCATCCTCAGGTCCAAATCCCACCATTGTTTTACTCCATTTTCCATCATAAGGCCTAGAAAAATGAAAAAAAAATGAACCCAGTGACCACAGACAAAATCTGCTTCAGGCTGCCCCCAAAGAACTATTGGGACAAAGAGGTGGGCAGTCCCTTCTGGTCCTCCAAGTACCCGTAAGGATGAGATGACCTCAGCCGGTGCTAAGAGCAGCTGTGCACAGCGCTCACGGGCCCCATCACCAAAGGCTCAAAAGACCATTTGTCTGGCACTTACTTGAGGGAAAGATTCGTTTACCTTTTCTTTAAAGTAGGGAGCTGAATCCTATAGGGACAGTCGTCCCACCTGACCTTAACTCATTTTTTGCCTATTGTCAAGCATGCAGTTCCCATCAGGCCTTGGAATTTCTCAGCTTGCCATGGTTACTGAGCTTAAGAGATACTCCATAAGACACTGCTTCATCCACAGCATATACTTATTTGTGACCCTGAAGCTGCCTCCCTAATTTATTGCCTCCTTAATTTATTCTACTGCCTTCTACTCGCTTTGAGAAACTGCTTTCTGTTCTTCAGGGGTATTCAGAGACTAAAGAAGATTTTAAGAAACAAGGGGTCATACCCATTACAGGCAGCTCTGCAGCCTTCCTCAAATTCCTCATGCCGAAGAATCTGGTAAGGGAATGAGGATTAATGGCAAAGTTGTCCTAGTAGTACACACAGCATATTTAGCACAGACTAAAATGTGAAAACACAGACATTATTATCTGTAAGCTTTCTGTGTAAAACAAACAAAAGATAACGAGCTGTATATCTTTCCCAGGCTGGAAGTAGTAGAGGTAAGAAAGATCGGCTTGATACCAAGGGTCAGGCAACCAACCAAAGTTGTAAAATCTATTATATTTAGATCGGGAAGCAGTACTGTGTAGTGAAAGAAGTGTGGCCTTCACTTAGTAGCTGTGTAACTCTGAGAACAACATATTAGGATCTGAGTCTCCTAATATGTTGTGAAAATAGATAATTTATTAAAGCATTTGACACAGAACCTACTACACAGTAGGCTCTCAATGTGTCAGTTTCTGTTTTCCTTTTTAAGTCCCACAGCTACTGCTCCAGTTCAAGCTCCCATCACATCTCTCACAGACTATTTATTAGAAATCATCTTATTGATCTCTTTCCTTAATACCACCATAAAATTAAGTCCCTAAAGCACAGCTCTGATCACACCACTGCCCTGTTCTAAAATGTAAGAGAGCTCCCCACTTTTTATGACATGAAATCCAAATTCCTTATCATATTATTCAAGATACTACCAGGGACTTCCCTGGCAGTCCAGTGGTTAGGACGCCGCGCTCTCACTGCCAGGGCTGGGGTTCGATCTCTGGTCAGGGAACTAAGATCCCATAAGCCGTGTGGAGCAGCCAACAACAACAACAACAAAAAACCCAAAAAACTAAAGGCACATAAAACTAGTGGTGCTTCCCAAACATATCTTAACTTTGCATTGGCTGTTCAGTTTTTCTAGTATACTCCTCCCTCTAATCTAGGTCTATGGATATCCCACCTATCTTTAGAGGTCACCTCAAGTACAAGGTCTCCATGAATTATTTCCTGAGGACCAGGTTAGAGTCAAAGCTCTCCTACTGTTGTACTTTTATAATAATGGTAGCTAACACTTACATAATACATACCATGTGTCAAATACTACACATATAATAATGTGTTTAATCTTTACAACCACCCTTTTATCAATGAGGAAACACATTAAGAGAGAGCTCTGTGGTTTTCTATCATCAAATTTCAAGTACCGTTACCATCAGCAATGTACAATTCCCACCCCCATTCCAAGCCAGAAGCTTTAATTGAGGACAGATACCAGGGTTATTTTCATCTTTGTCACCAAAGCCCAACACAGAACCATGAAGCGGGTGATGTTTTTTAAATGACTGATGAATTCAGGTAACTCCCTTTGTACTCCATGTCTCCTGCGGTGTCTCTACATTAAATCGCACTCTTGCACACTGTAAACGAAGAATGTCGCCTGCAACTCCATTTCTACAAGGACCAGGGCATCAGCTACTGCAGTGGCCCACCAACAGTGCACCTTGAAGGGAATTCAGGATGGAGAAAAACAAGAAGCATTCCATGCTTTGGATGCTGGCCCTAGATATTTAAGATGCATATCTAAGGAATAATTTCAATGAATCCAGAACCCATCTTCTGGGACTTCCCTGGTGGTGCAGTCGTTAGGAATCCGCCTGCCAATGCAGGGGACCACTTCCTGGACCGGGAAGATCCCACGTGCCGTGGAGCAACTTAGCCCATGCGCCACAACTACTGAGCCTGCACTCTAGAGCCCCCAAGCCACAACTACTGAAGCCCACGCGCCTAGAGCCCATGCTCCGCAACAAGACAAGCCACCGCAATGAGAAGCCTGCGCACCGCAGCGAAGAGTAGCCCCCACTCGCCGCAACTAGAGAAAGCCCGTGCTTAGCAACGAAGACCCAATGCAGCCAAAAATAAGTAAGTTTATTTTTAAAAATCCCAAGTTAAAAAAAAAGAAAGAAGCATTAACTTGAGATGTCTGTTTTTGTGATTAGCAGTCATCTTTTGATGTTCAACTACGTGGTTTTGGTTTTTTTCCCCCCCAGAAAAAAACTCATATATATTCTAGCTCCGCCCTTGCCTCTTCGGGGCAGTTCCTCAGAGCTATCTGAGAGGCTGTCTTCCAGGCTATAGTCCTCAGTAAGGTTCCCAAAAAGAACTTAACTCGAAAATTTTAGGTTGTGCATTTTTGTTTCAGTTGACAACATCTAAAGTCCCTGCTTATCAGGAAGCTCCCCAATAGCTTCCACCAGCTCTTGCCACCCAGGTGATCTCTGCAGAATCACAGCTGCTCAGAGCTGGAGAGAGGCGACTTCCAGGTGTTGGAGACGAGGATGGGTTCTCACTTCACACTTAGATCTGGACTATGGAGAGAAGAATTGGAGCACTCACCCAGAGACTGAATATCCAAGAGACCATTCAAACCAGCAACAAGAGAAGCAGAACTCTGACTAATGCTGATATCTAAACCGAAAGGCTCCAAACCAGAAGAGAGTCATTGTTCACCGGAGGAGTATTATATATAACTTTTTATTTACTACCTTTCCCACTAGACTAGAAGCTTCGCACGGGCAGGAATAAACATTCGTGAATAAACTTAAATGAAAGGACGTGTGTGGGCACACAATCGGCGATTAGTAAGTGTGACCCCCTTTCAAAGTCCATCTAACCCAAGCCGCGACTCACGACTCTTCCTGAAGTTGAAAACCACAGAGCTAATGGGAAGTCTAGGGGCTAAGGTCGGACACCCGGGTTCCCGCTGAAATCCACATCACACCCTTTTCTCCCCTCCCTCGGCCATGTGGGGCTCAGCCTCCCGCGACCCCCTCGCGCGCCAGCCCCTCTCCGCCCCGTCTCCACCTTCATTCCCAGGACATCACGATAGAAACACGCCGTCTGGAAGCGGTTTCCCACTTTGAACACGAAGTGCAGAGACCGACGAGTCGCCATGACCAGCCGTTACTCTTACAGCGCCGCACTGCCCATAGAGGACGCCGGCGCGGTAGTGACGTCACTGATCGCCGCCGGCGCGCCTTCGTGACGCAGCTCACGGCGCAAGGGAAGATGGCGGTGCTGGGGGAGCGCGCCTGTTGGGCCACGCGACCGTTGTTGCCGGTGGTGCAGACTTGGGAACTCGATGCGCGGCGCTGGGTCCGGGCGCTGCGGCGCAGCCCCGTGAAAGTGGTGTTTCCATCAGGTCAGGTCGTGGAACGGAAGCCCGGTCCCGGGAAGCAGCCTCGGAAGGCGGCGGCAGAGGCCACTCCCCGCGAGCAGCGACTGAAGCAGTCGCGTCAGGTGCCCCCATCCCAGACCCCCAGCACCTGGGAAGAGTCGGGGCTTCGCTATGATAAGGCTTTCCCTGGAGACAAAAGGCTGAGGTGATGTGTTCCTGAGGCTTGTCGAGTTTTCTCGTTTCTCTTTCCCCTCACAACGAGACCTTGACCTCTTTCCTCTCGTTGGAGGACTTCTTGAAGCACAACTCACTGGTTTTTATTATGCATGGAGGGCAGATAAGTGTCTAACAGTTCGTTTCTTTCCCTGCGAAGCTCTTCATGTCTGTTAGAACTAGATGTGTCTCCGTAACGAGGATGTTGGTAATTACCCGTCTTTTTGTTTCCACCCACAGCAGTGTGATGACAGTAGTTAAGTCCAGGCAGTTTCGGGAAAAGCAAGGGAAGATCCTGTTGGAAGGTCGTAGGCTGATTGCAGATGCTCTCAAGGCTGGTGCTGTGCCCAAAGTTTTCTTCTTTAGCCGTCTGGAATACATAAAGGAGCTGCCCATTGAGAAGCTGAAAGGTGTTAGCCTCATTAAGGTGAAATTTGAGGATATCAAGGATTGGTCCGACCTAGTAACACCACAAGGAATAATGGGTCAGTGGTTATCCAGTGTGTCTCTAGAAGTAGAGACTTGGGATTATTTGTTCATATTTGTCTCAGGGCAACAAATTTTATTTAAACCAAATTCAAAATATTACGGTGCCTAACCTTTTCTTAAGACACCCAGAAAAATACAGTTCTCAAATCTGTGCATCTTGTATCTTCAGTGGAGACTCAAGCCATTTTTTTGTCATTTGTATTGTGGTTTTTTTATAGTCTCTAGGGGATAATCAGTCTTCCTCAGATCTTATTTTTGGGGGGGGGGTCACTTCTTCAACCTTAAGTGTTCAATTAAAAATTAAGAAAATGTTGGGGATTCCCTGGTGGTACAATGGTTAGGACTCGGTGCTTTCACTGCTGTGGGCCCAGGTTCGATGCCTGGTCGGGGAATTAAGATCCCGAAAGCCACGAGGCACGGCCAAAAACAAAAAAATTAAAATGTTTACCAAAAGATTTACCCTCTATTTTCACAAAACCTTTGCCAGTGTGGTAATACCTATATATTGTTGACCCCCTTATTCTAGAAGCAGGTCTGAGCAGTAAGCTGCAATTTATCACCCGGTTTAGCCTGTTGAACAGGAAACCTTGTCTTCATTTGATTGAATCCAACTCAAGATTCTAATAGACTGTCTGTTAGCAGTTAGAAAGTCTTTTTTCTAAATGTGGAAAGACTAAACTCTTTGTACTTTTTTTGCCATTCAAGATATGAGAATCAAATGTGTGAGTGTAGAGATTTCTGTTGGATAGTAAGGGATCGTTGGGGCAGGGAAGGCGTTTTCTTCAAGATTCTAATGTTTAGGCCAGGGCCTCTCACACCAGTTGTACGTGCATATTCCCTGTAGTGGGCTCACTGTATAGCTGTTAGTTGGGAGCGGAAATTCTGGGGACAGTCTCTTGTTTCTGTAACCCAGCAAATCCTAGGAATCTTTGCCCCCGTGCCCAGAACTCTCCCATAGGGTGGGGACTTGGACTACTAAAGTCCTCCACTCAGTCTAAGTAACTGTGCTCTTATTAGCTATAGTTGTCCTTGGTAAGGACCCGGGTTTGATCTCTGGTCGGGGAACTAAGATCCCACAAGCCAGGCAGTGAGGCCCAAAAACAAAAAAAAAAATAACTAGGTTACAGAATAATTTCATAGAGTGTGATTTTTTTTTTTTTTTTTTTAGGTAAAAGAAAAAGCACTTATATATGGGTAGATGGACATACATGTAGGGAGATGCATGGAACAAGTTCTGAAAGGATACACTCCAAGGTTGAAAACAGTTATGAGGGAGAGGAGGGCACTGAATTTCTCGATCAGAATGTGTTCATCTAGTATATAATTAAGAATACACAAAGAATGATAAATAAATGAAAAGTCAAATTACTCCCCATGCCAGACAAATGAACCACCTTTTTTGTTTCTTTAGGGATTTTTGCCAAACCTGACCACGTCAAGATGACATACCCAGAGACTCAGCTTCTCCACACACTGCCCATATTGTTGATTTGTGACAATCTCCGCGACCCTGGGAACCTGGGGACAATTCTGCGATCTGCTGCTGGCGCAGGCTGCAGCAAAGTGTTGCTCACCAAAGGTAAGAGCACCTGCTACTGGGTGGATTAGGTGGCTGTTTGTAAGTGAGATGGCTCTGTGGGCAGACATGTATGTATCTGAATCTTGGATTTGTCCCTTGGTGGCTATGTGTAAGCAGTATTCTGAATGTCAATTTCCTCATCTGTAAAGTGGGCATAACAGAATCTACCTGGTAAGGTTGTTCTAAGGATTAAGTGAGATGATGAATATCAAGTACTTAGCACTGTGCCTGGCACACTCATTCATGTTGATTATCTTTAAAGTTATTTTGACACCTGCTACGTTATTAAAGAACTTATAATTAATCAGGGAAGAAACAGATGCTGGTTTGAACACTTGGTTATCTCCTCTCGTCAGAAACGGGAATTAGTAGCCTTGGTTCCAAACAGACTTGCCTAACAGTTGGGACATGCCTGAAAGGGCTGTTACAACCCGGGGGGGAGCGGGGAGGGAGAGGATCATTCATCAGAAACAGTCAAGCTACCATTTGGTGTAAACTGAAGTGGTCCCATTGCTGAGACTCGCCTGAATTGCTCCTGACAGCTCCTCCTCCCAGTCAGGCCTCGCTGGGATGCATCTCTCCGCTGGGATGAGTGAGGTGTGAGGTTCCATCATCAGTACCCCACTCACCTGCCTCACTGTTGAGACCTTGGGGAGCAGGTGTGGTCTGGGAATGCACCTGTATAATCCAGGCAGTGTGGTTTCCACATTGATGCTGGTGGATGGTGTGTGAGAGGTAGGGAAAGAGTAGGAACACTTGGTGTGGTGGCCAGTGCTGAGGACACCAGGATGAGGGGGAGTCTCACCTTGTCCCTTGCTCCCCACCGGTGGAGGGGTCCGACTAGATGGCGCCCCTCCAGTCTGGGCCCCTCTTCTGCCCGCCCCTCCTGCCACCTCTTGGCACACAGCCCACTTTCCATGCCTTGTTCCTGTGGTTGGGGATCCATGTGAACAGTGTACATTCTGCATGTCTTTTTTTCCTTTATAAACTTGGTTTGCCTACTTAACCTATCCTGAAGTTTGACAGGCTAACTTCTAATATAACTTATAATGAGGAGACTCGTGCTAACAAGTCAGGGAGGATAGCAGATATGTGGTGCCCTGGTCCTGCTGTCTCCCGACCTGTGGGAAAGGCCAAGTGTCTGGTGATGCATAGAGGTGGTTGGGTTTAGCACGACTGCACGGAAGGGAGAGGAAGTGTGTATGGAAGAAAGGGCTGTGGCCTTGGTTCTCCTTGGATTACTGTAATTGCCTCCAGTCTAATTTCCCCATTTCTAGCATCTTCCTTGCTCTGATCCAGATTCAGCATGGAAGCCAAATGGGTCTTTCTAAAACATAAACCAGATTTTGTCACTACTTTGCTTAAAATCCTTCAGGGTCATTATATTGTCTTCTGGATAAAATCCTAAACTCCTCAGCCTGGCATACCCAGCCTCCTTTAAATTGGTCCTTTCCTGCCTCCGGTCTCATCTCCCACCTCACCCCCATCCCAACCCCACTCAGTAATTGGCCCAATTACCTTACTTAGTTTTTCTTCCCACTTCTGTAACTTTGTTCTCTGACCCGGTCATTCTGACAAAGCCCTCCTAACCTTCAAGATCCCGCTCAGTGTTGTGTTCTCGGGTGGTTTTTCCTGCTTCGATAGCCCTGCTCCGTACGAGAGTTTTCTATTACCTTGTTCATGCTTCTTTTACATCAGTTATTACTGGTAGTGTAGTCACCTGCTGAAATGTCGTCCCGACGCCACTGCCCACTCCATCCTGAGCTCCTTGAGTTTGGGGACTTTAAGGCTCGCTCATCTCCCGTCCAATGTCTGGCACGTGTGTGGTAAATGTTTCTTTTGTTTGTTTTGTTTTTTGTTTTTGACCTCACCACATGGCTTGTGGGATCTTAGTTCCCCGACCAGGGGTGGAAGCACCGAGTTCCAACCATTGGACCACCAGGGAATTCCCTGTGTGTGGTAAATGTTGAAGGGATGAATAAAATCTGTTTCTGCACTAGCAGGAATGAATCCTCCAGTCCCTTGGCTGGACACCGCCATAGCTGGGGAGGCAGAGGTCTCAGCCACCAAGAAGGCCACACTAGGACATTTTTTGTTTTATCTCCTGATCCAGAATTAATCTGATTTACTTCAAAGTCCCCATGTCTGGGAAGGTTTGTAATGTTAATTGGATCCTTTTATTTTCTAGGCTGTGTGGATGCCTGGGAACCCAAAGTGCTGCGGGCAGGTATGGGCGCACATTTCCAAGTGCCCATCATCAACAACCTGGACTGGGAAGCAGTGCCCAACTACCTGCCCAATGACACCCGCGTCTTCGTGGCTGACAACTGTGGCCTTTACACACAGGCCCAGGCCCAGATGTCTAATAAGGCCAGTGACTACGGCTGGGTATGTGACCGACGACCCCTAAAGTTTCACAAGTATGAGGAGGAGGAAGAGAATCTAGAAAGTGCAGCCAATAAAGGCTGGCTCCCTGAACTTGAGGTCCAGAGTTACGACTCAGACTGGACAGAGGCACCTGCAGCTGTGGTGATAGGTGGGGAGACCAGTGGCGTGAGCCTGGAGTCCCTGCAGTTGGCTGAGAGCACGGGGGGCGGGAGGCTGCTGATCCCCATCGTGCCTGGTGTGGACAGCCTGAACTCGGCCATGGCTGCGAGCATCCTGCTCTTTGAAGGGAGAAGACAACTGCGGGTGAGGGCGGAACACTTGAGCAGGGACGGGAGTTACCACTGAGAGGGGACGTGGAAGCCAGTCCTCAGTTTTAGGTTGTCTCTGTGGTTATTGGAAAAATAAGAACTTCCCTGACTTTCTGCTTAGCCTCAAAAATAACAAAGGCCAAAATTCCTCCTGAGATCTCCATCTTCCCACCGACTTTTATATATGTGTATATGTACGTGTGTGTGTGGGTAAGAGAGAGACAACATAAATAAATGCTCCTCATGGCTGTATGTTTTTAAAAACTGTCCACCATGGAGCATCTTTGTGCCCAGAAAGTTGCTGAGGGCATCACCTTGGGTAGGGAGGACCCCTCCCTCCACAGCTGGGGGTGCTCTGCAATCATGGCGTGCTGGTTAGAGGCCAGCCTTGGTCACTCAACTCCTGTGATCATTGGTCAGTGGAAGTTGACTTCGCCCCTGTGAAGAGTAGACCAGCAGATTGCATTAAAAAGTTTCATTTCAGTGTGGTCAGTGGGTCTCAATGCCTGTCTTTTCATCTTTGGCCTAGTGATGAGGACATTGCTAAGAGGTTAATGACCCAGGAAGCTGAGGGCTACAGGTGATGGCGTTCAGTAGCTGGCTCTTCTTTTGGCTTGGCTGTGTTAATCTCTGTGATTGTTAATTCAGGCCATGACTTAAACACTGTTTATGTATGACACAATTTTTCCCCCCCATTTCTGGTGAAAGAGCTGATACCACCATTTCAGGTGGTATTACACCTTCTTAGCACCTCTGCAGATATCTTTTTGAGAACTTGGTTCAGAAAAGGAGGAAACAGTTCTTAAATCTTCAGCTTAATCCTGCATCTATCTGTCAGCAAAGCTGTACCCTTTTTACTAGCTTTCTGCTGTTAGTCCTACTTTGTATAACACTTTTGGTTAAATGTAATGACTTGTTTACATTAATCCCCCATCCTGCATAAACAGAACTGTTAGGAAAATGCCACTGTTCCTGGAGGCTGTGTGAACAGAGGCTTCTGTGAGGGGAGAGGCTGAGGTTCTGAGGATGAGAGCTTGGGGCCCTTGAGCCCACAACTCTGCAGCAAGACCCTGCTCTTCTTCTCTCTCTCAAACCCCCAGGGGACCAGGGCAAGCTGGATCCTTACTTACCAAGTGCCAGTGGGATGTAGCCAGGGACACGAGGGCAAAGGCAGATGGTAATCGATGTGTGTGTAAGTCACTGTGCGTGTGTGAGGTGGGATGGTGGGAACCAGAGGATGGGACCTAGTTCAAGCAGTGCTTTTACCACCACAGCGAATATGGTTGGAGTTGAGGACAAAGACACTAGCAGTGTAGTGTCACCACATCCCTTCCATACAGTGGCGCCTGTCATGGTTGGGGTTCCTTGGGAGCCCTTCAGCTGCTCATCACAGGGAGGTCCAGTGAGTTGCAGCATGCCCAAGACAAACCGTGGACCCCTCCCTCCTCCCTTGGCTCACCCAGCTCCCTGGTAAGACCAAAAGGTCATGCATGACCGTGCCCCAAGTGGTGCCCCAGTGGGATTGCTCTGTTATGTTTGAGGGGAGGGGTTTTTAAAGGAACAATCTCTTTGGTTGGCTGTGCTCTCTCAGGCTGACTGGCCAGAAGCTGCTCTGGTGTCCTACTCTGGTCTGGGGCTGCCCAGGGCCCCACACAGATGTTGGGTGACAGTGGCCCCCAGAATGTTCTTGAGACTCTCCATCCCCCATCAGCTTTTAAAAAGTAGAAAAGCCCACAGCCTTTATGCTGTGTTGAGCCCACAAAGCCTGGGGCCCTCTGCCAGCTTCACAGCTATAATGCCCGTCACACCAGCAGGTGAAATTGGGGGTGGTGGACACCGGAGAACGATACCACTCTATTGACAGTCTCCCAACACCTTGGAAAAGTGCTAAAGAAACATGTCACTAAAAAGAGGCTCGCAGAAACTAACAAACACACCATTGTAAAGCAATTATACTCCAATAAATATTAAAAAAAAATAAAAAGAGGCTCATGCCTTTTCAGTGTGAAACCAGTCTCCTGCAATTTTTTTCCCCTGGGTTATTATTCCTGCTGACTTTTATTGCAAAGTAAAAACCAATGAAAGAACAACAAACCCATACCTTGTCTTTGTTTAGAAAAACAAAGCACCACAGAAGAGCACACCTAGCAAGTCATTCTGTCATCCTGGGTGTAAGAAGGAAAAGACATTTACATCCCATTCACTTTATAGTCCATGACTTGTATACCATGCCTTGTGAGTTCCTTTTGTATGTTTGTGGGTATAACTTAGCAGAGGGGAGGGCAAATTTTCCTTTCTTTAAAATGGTTACAGGGGAAGCAAATGGTGGTGAAGTTGTTTGCCTAGTGATGGAAATTAGCCATCTGGAAATTCTTCTCAGTTTCGAGGCCAATATTTATGTCACCATTTCCCCAGGAGACAGGATGAAAACTGAGCAGTATATGACAAGTAAAACACATTGCTTGGCTGAAAGAGAAGCCTTCAGAAGGTTGGCCAAGCTGCCCCTTGCTTTTGTGTTACATGTGGCTTTAATGGTGATTTCTGCCACAAGGGGGCAGTCACGCCCCAACCACTCCCAACCCTGAAGGGAAGGGTGGGGATTTTTCCTGGATATAACTTGTGAAAGAGGATGGAATCAAAAGTCTCCCTCCACCACAGTGGGCCTTTTACAAGCTGTTTGTGCTCAGAGGTGCTAAAGTTGAAGACCCACCCACGTTGTCATTCATTCTCGGCAGAATCTGAAGTATAGAACACTGGACCAAAAACTAGGGAGGAAATGGACAGAAGTGGGAAGTAGCTGCCTCAGAAAAAACTAGCACATCTTTTCCCCTTGAATGGAGCCTCTGGGAAAGCAGCTCTGGACTAATGCTGATGTCCCCAGGTGCCTGGAACTCACACTGAGAACCCACTGCCTCGCCCCGTTTAGAGTGTCAGGGCAGGGGAGGCAGAAAGGTCCTCTTCCCTCCCCCAGCCGTGGCTACTAGCTCATGTTAGAGTCTCAGTCATTAAGGCCCAGAGGATAAACAGACCTCGGGGGACTGGTTTCCACTGGGGCCTTCTACCACCTGCCCCAGGGCTATTAGCAACACCCGGTGTCACCAAAAGCTGAACTGCTCCACTTCTGTTGTTCCACCACACGAAGACTCCAGGATCAGCACCTCGCCCAGGGTTCCCGGACTGGTGCTGAAAACCACGGCTGTGCTGTGGGCCCCTCTTGGCCAAGCCGCCTCCACCCACTGTGGGAGCAGAACTGACTGGCCCACCTGAAAAACGTGTTTTAAAGGACACACTCACGTAGACACCTTTAAACTCCAAGATCTCACGTCCTCTGCATCACTGAACACGCAAAAGAAAGAAGCTAGAAGCCAGATGTGCTGCTGTGGGTGACTGACAGTCCCTGAACCAGGGTCCCGCGTTACCTTGCAGCAGCTGCAGGCGCTCATAGCCTCAGGAAGCCAGGCCGCTGCTCAAAGGCCAGGTACTGAAAATGTGCATACATCACGCATGGTAGCAGCTCTGTTCTCCACGTTTTGTAGGGAGGAGCCAGTTTTTTCAACTAAGGTCTCATAGTTGGAGAAGACCATCACCAAAGCTGATCCTTCCTCAAAATGCAAGAAGAGAACTAAGGTTGGGGAGAGACGTGGCTGCAGCAGGGTCTGGCCTCCCAGCCGCCCTTGCACCTCTGTGACCCCAGGCCGGCAGAGTGGCTTGACTGGCTGGGGACTGCGTATCCTCTGATATCAAAGGAGATCTGTTTGGGGGGACTGGGTCCTAATCATGCCTCCTCCCATATCCCACTTGTAGCCCGTGTGGGTGACTTACTTGTGTGAGGCAAGAGCGCCCAGGAGTCAGACCTGAGACTGGCTGCCTTCCTGGGGCTGCACACTGGCCTACAGGCCTGGGGACAGACGCTTTCATGAGGTGGCACATTGTTGCATGGAAACCCTACAGCCCCTCAGAACAAGTCCTACTCAAATCTAGTCACACATTTCCTGACTCGGGAAGTGTTCCAGAAGGCCAAGAGGGTGAGGCATACTTAGGCTGAAAAATGCAGCAGAGTTACTTCTCTTCGTGCTTTCACACTTAGGCATACCTAGAATGTCCTGATGTCAGATCTACCCTCGTAGGAGAAGTCCCGGCCATAGAGTAGAGCCAATATAAGATTTTCCTACATCCGAGCTTTTTGTTTCCTGGAAAATATTCTACCCTTCACACATACACCACTTGCTAATAATGAACAATCAATAATGAGGCGAGGGGCTTCCCTGGTGGCACAGTGGTTGAGAGTCCGCCTGCCGATGCAGGAGACACGGGTTCATGCCCCGGTCCGGAAAGATCCCACATGCCGCGGAGCGGCTGGGTCCGTGAGCCATGGCCGCTGAGCCTGCGCGTCCAGGCTCCGCAACGGGAGAGGCCACAACAGTGAGAGGCCCGCGTACCGCAAAAAATAATAATAATAATAAGGCGAATAGACAACAGCCGTTTGTCCCCAAAGCATTTTCCCTTGAGCAGCCTGCTCTCTCGTCCCTGTTGGTGTCAGCAAAGAGGGACTTAGGTTTGAGTGCTCACTGAACACAGCTGCTTCTGGACAAATGGAAGATGCTGAGCTCCGGGCTGTCCTCGGTTCATGCCGCAGCACCGGAGAGAAGCTGCAGGGGCACTGCTGGACCTCCCACGATCCACACCGCTCGCCGATCCACACCGCCACCGCCGCCGCCGCGCTCAGCTCCTGCTCCCAGCGGGCAAGGGACCTGGCTGAGGGGGAGGCGACAGTGAACAGAATGCTTGCGTGACTGGAGGCGCTGGACCAGCTACTCGCTCGGGCCCTCCCAGGGCTGCCACTCCAAGCCCGCGGGCCTCTCCACGTGTACACGCACACGCGTGTGTAGTTCTCCTCCTCCGATGACCTCATTGGGTCCAGCTGCTCCGTTCCTGGACCACATTCTACTATGTCTATCACTGCAGAATTCCGTTTGCTGCCCTGGAACAAGGCCGCAGGAGGAGAGAACAGCTTTTCAGTGGCTTTAATTAGGCAACAGGAAAAAACACAGTCTGGCTGAAAATTACCACTTGAAGCTTGGCTGATGCCAGAAAAGCAGAACAGGCTCCCTGCGCTTGGATGAGTGAGAGTCATTGATTGCGAGGACACACTTGGAGCGGGGGTAGCAGGCAGCCCCCTCACTTCTGGAAAAGAAGCTGATTCTCAGTCGCCCTCTGGCCTTTACACCTGCCCGCTGTACATGCCAACCCCACACACATACTTTTTTTCTTAAGCAGATCTTTATTGTTGGGGACAGGTAAAAAAAAAAAAAAATCTCATCTCTGTTGTGAAAATGGGTAGAATCGGATCTGGAAGTCATTGTGGTGAACACAGATCTGGAACCCCAGGGTGGCATTTTTACAGCCACCATCCTGCCTCATCAACCTGCAGGACATGGTTTCCCTTGCTGCTGGCGGAAGACCTTGAGTATGTCACAGCTGGTGGTTTAACCTGCTTCTGATCAGCGACAAGATAGTTTGGAGCTGCTTAGTGGGAATTAAGATGCCACCCACTTCGTCTACTTCAATAACATTTAAGATCTCTCGCACTATAGAGACCGGGATTTTTCACTGGTGAGGTGATCCTCCCCCAGCATTTTTCCCCCAAAGTTGCCACCGTATAAACCAAAAGCACCTTTTTGGCAAACCTTCCCATTGATCTTAACCTCCACACCCCCCTCCAGAAGGGGAATTCTGGTGTCAAGGGTCCAGTTGACATTAGTGGCAAGTAGTTTAGTCAGCCCTGTATGGACCGTAGAAGGATCAAAAATGACCTAATTTTTCTGCTGCAGTGACTTGCGAGGACGACTCCTCAACTGGACTTTGTTTCTTTTGCCCCAGAAGGTTAAGTAGTTGCTAAGAGAGACCACCTTTGTTCCAAGGCCATCATGGTACAGGGCACAGACAGAAATCCCGACCATCCTCCAAGTGAGGGTGACCTCCCCTCTTCCCCACACACCCCGCCCCCCAGGGAGACACTGGCAGGGCTCCCAGAGCAGCCCCTAGCCCTAGGATGGAGCTAGGTTTGAGAGTCTCCAACTACTGCCCCATTCTTCACAGGAGGACCCGTGCTGGGCTCCTTGTGTTTCTCCAACTGGCCTTCTCAGGCTTCTGAGCACGTGTTCCCGTGAAGGGGGGGAATGAACACGTGTCCACAAGGATGTCTGTAATCTGAGACTCCACCCCCTGCAACAGCAAGTCAAACTCGGAGAGGTGGTGGCCAGAGCTCCAGCGGGGGATCTGCCTCTGACGCTCTAATCCAAACGAGAATCCCGGCTTCCAGAGGATTCGACAGATGACCACGTTAGGGCTTGGTTCTCAAAAATTCTGAAACATAGCTGCCAAATATCCGGTGAAAGTCAAGAGGATCTTGTGTGTTCCCCCCCCCCGCCCCCCGCCACTGGCCACCCCATGGAGCACAGCACAAGCCAAAAGATTTTTGTTATGAAGGACAGGAATGGCCAAGTGGTTGATAACGTCCAGAGATGCCTGTTTTATTTCTTACTAGGTGACTGCATTTCAGGCTGGTAACAGTAACAGTCTAATTACCAACTAAATTTGTACCTCTGAACTACAAATCAGCAATCCCACTCAGCAAGGAGCAACATGTCAACAGCTAATTGGAGGGGGCTGGGTTTTCCAAATAAATGGTCTTGATTGGCTGTGAGTGGAGCCAGGGGTGAGGCCTGAGATTATTTTAAAGGCCCTGACTTCTGACTTGAGATAGGCTGAAACCCTGTGAGGCCCTAGGCAAAGCCTTCCATCCCAAATCCTAAGAGCACAGCTGTTAGCTTCCTTTCTGTGGTCAGTTCAGCCCAAACAAGGAGCTGAGCTGGGCCCGGCAGAGCGGACCCAGGGCCTACTCTTAGCTGACCTGTCTTTGGCCTGCACTCCCACCTCAGGGCACAGCCCTTTCTGTAGGTTCTTAGGAAAAAGCTAGGCTTCTGGTAATTTTTTTGTCTCTTTTAAGTTCTGCTTTGAGAAGAAAAGGGAATGCAGGGGTAACCAAGGGTGGGCAAGGGCACCTCAGCAGAGCTCCAGCGGCCCCAGGCCCAGAGCCGGGCTGAGTCAGGTCTGAGCTGGTGAGTGGTGCTCCTCCGGGAACACAGGACCACCGTGTCTTCTTGGGAAGATGTCCAAGGGGGAGAACTTAGTAACAACATTCCAAGATTGTAGGGGCTGTTCATCTGAGAAGGTAGAAACTGGGAGAAGGTCAAGATTAAGGAAGAAAGAGCTAGAAGGAAGGAATGAGCAGCTCCTTCTTATCACATGGGAGGCGCTCCATCAAAGTAAGCAATTAGTACGTGAATCATTACCATAGCTACTCTCTTCCTCACCAGAAAAGAACACAAACTTCCTTTGAGGGCTGGAGAGCCCCTGCCCAAGAACCGGCTGACAAGCTGGTGTTTTTCCCTCAGACCAAGGCAGACCAAGTCACTTAGGAAAGGACGTCCTCGCCAGCAGCTCTGCACGGGGCCTCTGCGGCTGCCGCCCTCTCCCTGATCCACCCGCCGCGGGTGCGCCTCTGAACCCTCGGGCTCTGCACGTACGTGCCGGCACCTAAGGCAGAGCCAGAGCACCGATGCTCTGTCCCTTGGTGCCCACTTGACAGAAGAACACCCTGGCAAATACCTCACCAAGAGCTAGGGACCAAGAGAACGCTGCAGTCCCAGTTCGGGCCGGGTTATGCCAGCCCCGCGAATCCCAAGCAGAGTCTCCAAACACGGAGGTTCTTCTGCTGCTGGAGAGGATGCGCACCCTAGGGTGCTAGCTGAGGAGTTAATGCAGAAAACAAGGCACCACAGAGAGGTTGGACACTTGGGTTGTGTGATTCGGGACACCCTGGAAAAGTCCAAGGGTGGAGGGAAGGGCAGGGGAGGGGGAGGAGAAGAATGCGTTTTAAATAACATCCCGGGAAGCCGGAGCCCGACTAGATGGGCTCTGGTTTGAGCTTTTCTGCTAGGAAGTCATTCACAAAGGCCTCCACAATGGCAGGGGTGATCTCCTCCACGTCCATCACGTACTTGGCCCGGGCTGACATGTCCAGAATGGTGAGCAAAGGGGCAGCCTCGGGCAGGTTGGTGTAATCTCGCAGGGAGTCGGTCATGTCATCCTGGAAGTCACCGGAGGGAAAAAAAACCAGTAAGTTTCCAAGAAAGAGGGTAGAGAGTCCCCTGGGCCTGGACTCCCCAGATGGCCTAGGGATGGAGCCACCACATCATCCTGGAGCGAGGCCGGCCTCCAGGAAAGATGGGCTCTCAGAACGGGGAGCAGGGTACCCTGCCCTGCCAGGAGGAGGGGCAGCCTGGTTCATAAAATTCTCTCTCTGCATCACCCCAAACCCCAGGCAAGCCATCTTTTCTTATTAGCATGAAAGCAGCTTTAACTTGTGAAAATGGGATGTCCTTTGATTACTTACTTTTGCAACCAACCCTCAATTACCTGCAGCCCCACTGTGGGCCCAGGCCAATCTGGACTTCAACTTCAGAATGTTTTTAAGAAAACAGCCCACTGCCCCCAGCCCCACAGCTGCAGCAGGGGCAGGAGTTACACCGCCAGTTCAGAAGCCGGGGCCCCTGAAGTGCTACTGAAGTTTACACGGGTCGCTGTATTTATCATATGTTCCCAGTGACTGCCCTGAGGAATTTCCCTAGTATCAGATGTAGCTTTAAAGTATAAAGGCAAAGAGAAATCCAAAGACAAGGAGAAAGATTTGTAAGGGAGCAACCACCTGAGATTACCTTTCACGCTGCTGATACAGGAAATGGACTGTCTATACCCATCCCCAGGTTGTCTTACCATAAAATGTGCAAAATTCTCCACTGAATGAAAAGCCCTGAGTCGCCCTGCGGAAAAAGGACTCGGGGTATTCCTGGCCTTAAGTGCGGGTGAGCAGGAGGCTCACCGGGCTCTGAGGCAAGAAACATTTCTTTCTGAAAGGGCAGTTCTTTAGGAAAGATGGTTAGTTATTGTCTTTCTTTCCCCCACCCTATAAAGAGCACGCACTTCCCAGCAATGCCGGGTGATTCAGCATCTCTGGCAGCATTCACCCAACTCAGGACCTCCATCTGGGTTAATAAACAATCTTCACGATAAACACAGGGGAGACACCTGGACAAATACTATACATCCAATTCCCGTTAGGAGGCCAAGCCAGAGCCCGCTGCCCCCCAACCCCTTCACTTTCCCTGGAGCAAACACGGGGAGATGAATTTTAACGTCTGTTAAGGCTTCAGAAGGGGCAACTTCTGCCTGCAGGAGAGGACAGGATCAAGACAAAGCCGCGGCCCGCTCAGCCCTGGGGGATCGTGAAGGGCCTAAGTCCAGGGCTCAGAGGCCCCCAGTTGGTGCCTGATGTTCCTGCGCCCTGTGCTCCTTCCTGGCTGCCTTGCTTCCGAGGTCAGACCAAGAGAGCTGCCAAGGCCAGGAGCCCAGGTGCAGAGCAGGGGAAGGCCTGGTGGTGGGTGGGAGAGCTGGAGCAGCGGATGCCCCCGGGTCTCTGCCCAACCTCCTGGTCCAGGCTGGGCGGCCCGTCTGCCAGACCCACACGGACAGAGGGAGGGAGAGCACTGCTTCTGGAGTCACTCCTCATTTCACGTTCACTCCTCTCTCTGCCACCCACTTAATGCAGGACTTTGGCAGAAACTTCTCGGAGCCCAGGTCTCCTAAAACATGTGAAACGGATTCAATAATAGCTCACGTGGGGCTCCGCGAGCATGAGAGCCAGCCCACACGCACAGCCCGCCCAGGCGGGGCTCGGAGCCGTCTCACCCTCTCTGAGCCTCACCCTCCTCATCTGTGGGTCGGTAAGGACGATGCTCCCTGCCCACTAGGTGAGGAGCACGTGGGTGGTCCAGGTGAGGCACCTCGCTCGGGCCTGGCCTATAGGAAACCTGCCATTGCTCCTTTTCAGCCACGTTTGTAACGCGGCCACCGGAGCCCTCCAGCCCTGCCCCCGCGCTGGCTCCGCCCTTTCTCCTCTGCGCCCATCTTTTTTCTCCGAGCCGTTCGAAAGGGGTTAGAGTTTAATACATTCAGAGCGGCTTCCATTTGTGCTTTGTGTGGAGCGGGCTGGGGACCCCCAAGGCAGGGCCCTGTGAACCTGCTTTGTTCCCTCCACCCCACGGCTGGGCAGGGTGACTTCAGCTGCCTTCCAGGGGCCCGCGGAGTAGGGGCGGCTACTGAGGTGATGAATGGGTGGTTCCGGGTGTCGCGCCGCCGCGGCATCCCCTGGGATCCAAACACAGCGTGAAATGAGCAGGGGCTCGGACCAACTGGAGGTCCAGATGGGAGCAAGGAGGGCACGGGGGCTTCAAAACGTGTATCCGTCAGTAACTGGCTTAGGCCGGTGCCCGGGTGGGGGAAGGCAGCGGCACCTGCGCGGAGGGTGGCTCGGGGTGGGGACCGGGGAGACGTGGCTGCGACCATCTTGCAGATTCCACGTGTGCGGGACCCAGGCTCCCAGACCCCCGGGGAGGCGGCCTAGCTTAAGGGCCTGCACTTCGTCCCTCCCCTCCCCCTCTCCCGGTGGCGAGCCTTCTGCTCGGTCCAGCCCAGCCGAAGGCCCTCCAGGGATAGGCCTGGGGTGGGAGAGACAGGGATGCCAGGAACGTCAGCACTCTCCCCGGGCTGGAGGGGTAATTGCAGGTCGGAGTGGTGGTCGGATCCCCGCCGGCATCCCATGATGGGAAAAGGCCCCCTTGCGGCCAGGGGAGGGGACTAACCAAGAAGACACTCTGTAAAGCATCAAGAGCTTGGTTTGGACCCAGCCCAGAGGAAGTAAGTGTTGATCGCGATCTTTGTGGCTCCCCAGCAGCCGGGGTGGGTGTAGCCTGGGTGCAAGGGGTGGGGGGGGGGGGCCTCTGTCATGGGAGGGCCTCCTGCAGCCCTGAGGCTGCTGTGTGTGAGAGATGGCAAGAAGGAGGCGGCAGGGGCCAGAATTGGTTTTCCTTGACATCTTTTTATGCTACATTTGTTTGTGGAGTCTTCTGGAAGCACGGTCACCCCAGACCCCCTTCAGACATCCCCAAGGGCTGTTATCACCGGTGTTCTAAAAGCAGGCCAGCTGAGCCAGCCCCGGGGCCAGGCCACAGCAGCACTCACCTCCCCCGCCACAAAGAACAGAAGCGGTGCCTCCTCCTCTTTGGCTTTGTACTTGGCGATGATCTTCTCAGCTATGGGCTGGATCAGCTGCTTGGCCGCCTCGGACTCCCCGTCATCCTCAGAATCTGTGACAGGAGAGAGAAAGACACAAAGACGCACTGGCTTGTCAATCAAGATGGAGTGGTGCCTGGGTCCAGGGCCTGACTTGCCCATCTGAGCAGCCCCTGAAGGGAAGAGAAGCCTCCCCTGGGACACCAGCCTCGCCTCCTGGGTGCAGGAGCGTGTGTCCCCAGGCATAGGCCAGCTTGCTCACTGCTCTCACACACAGGCTGTCCTGAACCATGCCCCCAGGAAGAACCAAGTAGCGCTAATGCCCAGGCAAATGCAGTCCTGTTCACTGAGCTCTTCACAAACCCACCTTGGAAGCTAAGCCTCCCCTAAGCCAGGACCTGAGGTCCCGGCAGGTTTTCCTCACAGTCACAGAATGAGATGCTGTGACCGCGGATCTCTGACTTCCTAATGGAAGTGGCAGAACTGGTGGTGGTGGGTCAGGACTATGGTCTGATCAGCAGCTTTGGTGGCGGCTGGGAGGCACCAGGGCACTGGCAACTTCACAGCTGGCAGCGGGACTTGGCTGGGAAGGGACAGGCTGACTGCAGGGGAGAACCCCCAGCCGGGCTCCCAGAGCCTCCTCTGGGCATCTCTTGCCTCCAGTGAAACAGCAGCATGGGAGCAGCTCACTCCTGCTGAACCCTGAAACCCAGAGCAAGCGCAGACCGGGGGTGGGTGGAAACAGGTGCCCGCACAGGACCTTCACCCGGAAGTGCCACACTGCCCGGGAAGCCCAGTGTGCAGGCTCGGCTCCACACACTCTAGATCCACAGTTAATTAGCTCCGTGATGCTGGGAACTCGCTTTGCCTCCCTGCCACCCTATTTTCACATCTGCAAATGGCCAGTGAGGTTCCCTACGGTCCCTCAGTTCAGAATTGCTTCCCAGGCCCCAGGATGTGGGCGTGTGAGCCTGCCCAGGAAAGCCCCAAGGTGAATGGTCCCCCAAGGCCAGCCCCTCCCAGGGCCTCTGCCCTCCAAGCGCAGGGCCAGCCTGCAAGTCAGTTTGCTTCAGGATTCTCTCAAGTCTGCATGTTGGCTCCCGCCTGGGGGCCCCCAAACCAGACTCCCAGAGAATGGGGGTCGGATGCTGCCTGCCTTCTCCAGTCCCCTCACCGTGGTGCGTATGGCAGCAGCTCAGCCATGATTCCGGTACCCATATTTACTTTAAGTTGGAACCAAGCAACGAGTCCCAAGGCAGAGGGCAAGGTGGACCTTGGCCAGCAGTTGCTCCGTTTGCAGAAGGAACCAGGGTCACCCTATGGGCCTGCAGGGAGTCCGGAGTGGGTGTTCTGTGTCCTCCTGCTGTCACCCACTGAAAGTCAGAGTGGGAGAGGCAGGGAGACTGAGGGGCTCTCAGCCCCGGAGATGCCGCCCGAGGCCGGGCCCTGCTCCAGCCACCCTGGGGCAGCTCCTCAGAGCACAGGTGAGCGGCAGCAGCAGCTGGGGACGAGCCTTGGCCTAAGGGGCCCAGCCCCCCACAGCTGCTGTGCTGCAGCCCGGCCCCCAACAATGGGTCTGTTCATCACGGGGCCGAGGGCTTCCTCCCGGGCTGACCTCTTCCTCCCAGCTGGCAGCCGGGAGCAGCTAGGAAGGAAAGCACAGCAGCAGCTCCCAGAACACCACCCCCCACAGGGGAGAACCACGAGTAAATCACTGGGGTCAGGAGCACGGCAGCCGCGGAGACAAAGGCCCAGGCCCTGCGTTGCTGGTGACAGAAAGAAGGTGTGGGGACAGACTTCCCAGACCCCCACCCAGTGAGCTCTGCCCATCCCGTCCCACCCTGGGGCTCCCGCTGAGCTTCATACCTACAAAAAGGACGAGGCAGGGGCCCTCGTTGAGCTGCACGGCGTTGGAGTCGGAGAGCTCCAGCACGGGCTTGGGGTGCCACGGGAAGCCCCTGCAGTCCTCATCGTTCAGCACCTCCACCCGCCCCTGCCGCGTGATCACCTCCCCCTGTGGGTCCAGCACAATGAGGGTGGGGATGCCTGCAAGAGAGGGCGCGAGATTGGCCACAGACCCACAGTCCACGGGACGGCCCCCTAGGACACAATTCAGCCAGAGAGCCCTGGGATGGAAGCTGGGCTCAGCCTCTGAAGAGCCAGGGAGCCCCCTGGGTTGGCAGGTAACATCTCCACGGGAGCCTAATAAGCAAGTCACTCCCCCGCCCCCCGCCTCCTGGTGAATGCGCTGAAGCTCCCACCTTAACCTACCGCCACGTAAAGATCAACAAGGCTGTGCGTTTCAGAACTCAGCACGGGGGCTTGGCACACAGAAGCAGAGAAGTCCTAGAGAGATCCCCAAGAAGCAGGAGCTGCTCCCATACCTGCAGGGAGTCTAAACCTCATGAGGTGGTGTGAACACCCACTCCCCTGCAATGCAGACCAGCACAGGTCAAGGGCAGGAGGGCCCCACCCGTGCAAGCACTGGGGGCCTGTTGCGGGGAGGAGCCTGGGACAGGGGCTGCCAGGGGCAGAAGGACAGGAGGAGGACAGCTGGCCGCCATCTCCAGCCCTGCTGCTTGGGGAGGTTCCAGCATTCGCTCTGAGGGAGGCAGTCCCTGGAGGGAACATGCTGACGGCAGTGCTGTCGCCCTCATGTTAGAATCCTGGGCTGGGGTAAGAAACGCAACACAAAGCACCCCGCAAACCACAGCCCGCCTCTAACCATAAAGCCTCCAGTGGAAAATCAGAGGAGATCCCTCCCGGGTTACAGTCGCATGTGGGTTTTCCACCTCCCTGTTCTTTGTACCCCATTCCCCGCTGCTTCTCCTCCAGCCACCACCCACAGAGGCAGACTCGGCCCTGCCCTTTGGGGACACTTGTCTCTCCACTGGCAGCTGGTCCCCTCCCCCCTTGCACCAACCAGCTGCCTCCCCTCTGGAGCTGACCGGAGCTTTAATTTTATATGGGCCAGGGAAAGCCAGAGCAATTTAATATTTATAGATTCCACAGCATTCAGTCAGTAATTTGCTCCACTGACATTTTACTTCACCACGGGGGGCGATGCTGAGGTACCAGAAATACAGCCCTGGTGTTATGACCTGCATGGTGGCTGGGGCAGCGGGCATGCAGTGGTGAGCCTGTCTGAAAAAGGAAAAACGAGTCTATTATGTTCACACCTATTAGAAGGAGTGGCTTGCCATGTTGGGGAACAGGTCCAGAGAGAAACAGACTCTGGGGACTGCCTTTCCCACGACGCACAGCACATACAAACGCACGTGGCTGCAGCCGGCACACTCGGGCTTTCAGGATGCGCCCAGAGCTGTTGGGGCCTCCTGAGTTGTCTGGGTCTCCTGAGTTGTGTGTCAGAGTACAAGAGACTCGGGGCATTTCCAGCCTCATCCTCACAACGGCATGTCATCCCCCAGAGGCCTGGGGCTCACATCAGGTGTGTCCCCAACCCGGATCGGGCTGGGCTTGAGTCAGAAGCCTGAAGGGAGCCTGGGGCTGGGGCCCACAACATGACAGTCTGGCCATCTGCAGACAAATGCCTCCCCAGCACCATGCCTCATCTCAAAAATGCCTTGGCCAAGTTCTTTAATCAGTTTCTGAAATTGGGCAATTTCAAGTGTTGGGCTAAACCAGGGCCTGCCCACTGCTATGATTAGACACTGCAGCAGGCCTGTTTGTAGCTCAGACATGGGATGCTGAGTTGGTCTGTGGAGGGCAAGCAGGCACAGAGGACGGACAGAGAAGGCAGGAGAAGTAAAATCCAAAGGCAAAGAAGCTCACTTCCTGGTTTGGTGCCTCGGTTTCTCCAAGTGACTACTCTAAGAGGCTTCTTTGTTACCACGGCTGCAGCCTCTCTCCAGTCATGGCTGGTGGGGACCAGGGCGGCAGGGCAGGGACACAGGCCCCCAGCTGGCCGCTGTGGAGTCCTCGCCAAGTCAACAGAAGAATAGCTCCCCTGGGCCCCCGGGTCTCCCCACTCCTCCCCCACAGCTACGTGAAAGCGAAGTCCCCCTTGTATTTGGTGCTTTGAGCCCAAGATGATGAGGTGCATGTGCCTGTGGAGTGTAAACAGAAAGTGACTCGGTACAATGACCACAGACTTCAACCAAGAGAAGCCCACTTCCGGCACACGGACAGAGAAAAAGAATCAACAAGCATCGGGCCAGGCCGCCTTCCCATCACCGGATCTTGGGTTAGCTTGGCCCCGGAGCCCTAAGTGTGTATGTTCCTCCAGAGACGAACCAGCGGGCGAGAAAAGGAAGCTTGCTCTCAGGGCATCTGCTCTGTGCTCCGCACAGGGCGTGGGACCTCACTCACTCCTGGAAGTACGATTATCCTCCTCCTGCAGATGTTCAAGTTGCCTGCCCAAGGTCGTCTGGCCAGTAAGTGGCCACGGTGGGACAGGAAGCCTGGTCTGCCTGCTGGAAAAGCTGCTGCTCTTTCTACCAGGCCGGCCACTGGCGGGAGCTCTCACAGCCCCGGGCTGGGGACTCTCATCCCCAAGGAGGAGCTGGGCAGGGCGGGCCCTGCATCGGCACTCTCTGCGCCACCCACCTCCCTCTTCTCCGAGGCTTTGGGGAAGGAGGCTGAGATACGGTCACCTCTCCCCTTTCTCCCCTGCCCCCCGCCCCATCAGGCCTTTCCTGCTCCCGCCTCCCTTGAAGCAGGTTCCCCGAAGCAGAGACTTCTAAGGAGAAAATAGGGCAGAGCCTCTTACGGGAAACTTAAAGGGAATGGAAAATTTCTAATCAATGCCTTTGTACAGAATAACTACCACCCCAGCAAGGGGCTCGCTTCCCTGACGGGAATGAAAAGGGAGCAGTTCGCCTCTGCTTCTCTTGAACTTGTCGTTTCCCAGCTGGGATGGCTGGAACGGCTGGAGGGAGAGTACAGTAAGAATTCTAAGGAAGACCCAGGAAAGTCACTTAACTGCTCAGAGCCTCATTTCCATACCGTCAAATGGGGGTAGTGATAGTTTCCTGTCTTACTTGGGGGCTGGAAGTAAAATGACAAGTAGAAAATGCTTTCGAGCAGACCATCTGGCACACAGTAAGTACTCCGTAAATATTAGCTCTTATTATAAATAAGTTCTTCATTATTTTTTTTAATCACCCCTAAGTTGATCATTTGGCTCGCGAGAAGGGACAGAAGACTGGTGCCTTGCTCTCGTGAGATAAACAGAAACCTCCATGCTGGCTGGAGGGAGTTCGCTAAAGAAACAGAACACCGAGGCGACGTCAACACCACAGGGAGGGTTCCGGGGATGGTATAATGCTGCCACGTGTGCGGTTGGTGCTCTCTCGGTTGCACCACCCCAAGCTTAACCTCTGCGAGTAGAACACACACTCTGTGCTCCTAGAGAGGGCTTCAGCCCCAGGCCCCCGCCCAGGGGAGCTTGGGTGGACCACAGCAGTGCCTCAGAATCCCCTTCAGCATCTCCCCGAAAACCTAGAGAAGAAGGAACAAGGCCTAAGAAGCCGGCGCCACACTGTTTCCTCCTGGGAGGAGCCGATTTGTGAGTATTTAAAACCATCTCAAAGCCACGTGCGGGGCTTCCCTGGTGGCGCAGTGGTTAAGTATCCACCTGCCAATGAAGGGGACACGGGTTCGAGCCCTGGTCCGGGAAGATCCCACATGCCGCGGAGCAACTAAGCCCGTGCGTCACAACTACTGAGCCTGCGCTCTAGAGCCCACGAGCCACAACTACTGAGCCCATGCACCACAACTACTGAAGCCCGCACGCCTAGAGCCCGTGCTCCGCAACAAGAGAAGCCACCGCAATGAGAAGCCCGCGCACAGAGTAGCCCCCGCTCGCCACAACTAGAGAAAGCCCACGCACAGCAACGAAGACCCAACGCGGCCGAAAAAAAAAAAAAAAGCCACGTGCATGGACTGTCCCACAGTTGCGTTTGGTTGCTTTCCTATCACCAAGGAAAGAGGGAGTTTCAAAGGAGGTGGTGGGTCTGGGGCAGCACCTGGGGGTGCGAGAGGACCTGGTCAGGGCCGTAACCCAACTTTGTTTCTCTGCTTCTAGATGGCAGTGTGATCGCAAAGATTGCTGGCAGTGGGGAAGAGAAAGGGGAGGAAAAGCAGACCCCAAGACAGGAAGAGTGGGTTAGGGCACGTGGCAGGGCAAGTGGTTACGTGATCACGGAAATAAATGGTCATCATGAACACTGTAGCAGTATGGAAATGTTTGTAATACATGGATGAGTTGAAAATGCAGAATACACAGTGCTATGTGTACAGTTACAACTATGTAGAAATATGCTTGAAGACAGAGACCAAAAGGACTCAGAAAAGTGAAAACAGTTGTGCTAGGAAGGCAGGAATGTGGGTGAAATAGATACATATTTGAGTTTTGTTAAATGATATTATGATGAATGCACTAACATTAAATAAAAATCAAACAGGAACCGTAGGGCAGCAGGGGTGGGATGACAAATACAGACCACGCCTTGGCAACATCAACCCCAGTTCATCACATCCCTCTTTTCCTCCCCCTCCTTCTCCCTCAAACCTTCCCCTACTGGGAGAGTTAAGGAAAGGAAGAAGGCAGCTGGTTTGAGTGGTGAAGCTCAGAGAAACCCAAAGGAAGTCAAAGGGATGAGTCTGGGCCCACTTGAACTCGGCCAGAAGGCCCGCGTCAGGAGGCACAAAGAAGACTTTTCTTTTTTGACCATGCCACGTGGCATGCGGCAATCTTAGTTCCCGGACCAGGGATTGAACCCGAGCCCCCTGCAGTGGAAGCTCAGAGTCTTAACCACTGGACCGCCAGGAAGTCCCAAAGAAGACATTTAAAATGGCAGCGTTCTTGTAATACAGAAAAGCCAGAAATGACCAAGTATCCACTGACAGTGGAACTGATAAACAGGCTGTGGTACAACAAAGCACTTCACGGCACTGAAATAAACCAGATGTAAATATCAACAGGGATAAATCTCAAAAACATAATGTTTAGTGAGCAAAGCAAGCTGCATTATGATATTACAGCATGTCAGCACTTAAGTACACTTCTAAAAACACACCCAGCACGACTATACATTACTCATGGATTCAGGACGCAGTGAACATCTGAAGACAGATGAGGGATATTCACAATGAATGGATGACAGTGTCACCGCCCTCCCCCACTGGGGAGAAAGAAGGGGCAAGGCTCCACCGAGGAGTAAAGGGAACCCCACTTGGTCTGTGTTTAATGCTCCCATTCGTTGATAAATACCTCAGGCAAAGATGTCAGTTCTAGGTGGTGGCCACATGGGTGTTTGTTACATTATTCTTTGTCCTTTCCTTTTTTTCCTTTTTTTATGTTTTCAGAATGAAACAAGACGAGCAGAGAAGAGCACTGAGGCTGCTCTGTAGGCCCCAAGACAGCCCCCAGCCGCCCTCCCCAGGCCCAGGGGGCCAGCTCCACAGAGCCTGCGCCAGCCCTTTCAATACTGAGATTTGCCTACAAAAAACACCAGCGTGGGCCCCTCACCCTCTACTCATTGAAAAGCACAATGGCTGAATGTTTCGTTTCTATAGAAAATAAAGACACTCTGCCTCAAGTCCATTTTGTGAAAGGGGCAGGGAAGAGGGCAAAGGAAGGGAAAGAGAGAGGAGAAGGGCGGGAAATGGATGAGAAAGGCAGGGAAAGGGGAAAAGGAGAAGAAAAAGCCAGAGGATAAGGCTAAGGAATAAGAGGGCAACAGAGAAACAGAAGATAAATAGATCCTGGGAGAGAGACGGGCCTCACACAACTGCCTCCTGGTCTTCCCTGCTGCTCTCCTGGTGGCAGGGCCTCCGTCCACCCTGGGCCCTGTCGCTGGCCCCAGAGGCGGGGGCGGGGGTGGGGAGGAGAGGAACAAAGCCAGTGAGGGCCTCTAACCCAGGAGAGAAGGGGCTCGGAGCCTCCCTGCGCAGAACATGGTATTCTCCAACAGCCAGCATTACAGAATTGCTAATGGAATCTGCCTTTTGCCAAGTGTGTCTAAACCCTTTCCTTAGAAAGGCATTTGTCAGCAGCTTATAGGGCTACAAATTCCCCAGTCTGCACAAAGTGCTGGGAGGAGGGAGGCCAACCCAGCTACTCCCCAAGGCAAAGGAAGTGGATGGAGGCCACATGCCAGGCTTTGGTGAACTCAAGCGGCCCCATGAAGACTGCTAGCTAACACGGCCCGGGCTCAGGCCAGAGCACCCGAGGGACCAGCAACCAGCCTGGGAGCAGATGCCTCCTCAGGGCCTGCAGCAGGTCCTGCCATCTCTGAAAGGGGTGACTGGAGGGCACAGCCTCAAGACCCAGACTCTCCCACCACCATCTGGATGGACACCTGAACGAAGGGGCAGCATCTTATGCGAGGCCTCCTCGGGATGCTGGAAGATACTCAGAATCCGGGGGCGCTCTGAGCCCAGCTCCCAAGATGCTCAGAGGATTCCAGGTTCTTCTGCACTGCCCATTTTCACCCAAGCCTGTCCAGGTGACACAGAGCGGCTCTGCCCTCATGGGCCTCAATATGGTCTGATGAAGTCATTTGCGCGCTATAAGGCCCAAAGACAGGCCAGGTGGAGGTGGCTCAGCTTGGGTGCGGGCAGGGGAAGGTACCTCATACTGCTCTGTGAAAGCACCCTCATCAAAACATTCAGGAGGAGACAGAAAGTGGGGTGAGAAACCGGGACACAGAGTCAAGCAGGGAGCAAGAGCTCTCCCAGATAGAGCGCTGCGGGATTTGCAGAAGACCAGACAGTCGCTGGAACCCTCCACTGACTCTGCATATGTATGGAGTGTATGTACGTGCACATTGTGATACTGTAACATAATGAGGCGTATATATTTGGCCTTCATCTCCAGCTCCTGGCACAGAGCTCCTAAAACCCCTATAATTTCCTGAATGATTGGGGTGATAGGAACATCTTTTGTTATCATATTTGGTCTTAGTCCCAGATCCTGACACAAGAGCTTCCAAGACTGTTGGAATGGAAGTGGTAAGAGTGAGTGTCTTTTTGGATGCTCGCGAGATGACGGGTCTAGGTCACCAGAGAGACGTGGTTAGAAGGTTGGAACATTCAGCTCCACGCCCTTGACCTCAAGAGCTGGGGAAAGGAGAAGGGCTGGAGGTTGAGTTAATCACCAATGGCCAATGATTTAACCACTCATGCCTACATAGTGAAACCTCCATAAAGGCCCCAAAATGATGGGGTTCAGAGAGCTTCCAGGTTGGTGAACATGTGGAGGTGCTGGGAGGGCGGTGCACCTGGAGAGGACATGGGGGCTCTATTTGAGCAAGATAAAAGAAAGGGGATGGAGAGACACACAGACATTCTGAGTTACAGACCTGATGCTGTAAAACATGCTTCATGGTGGAGAGGAGGGAGACTGAGGGAATTCAGGAGAGCCGGCCATACGCCCACTAAAGCAGGTCTGCTGAGGAGACACTCACCCAGGGGAGGAGTCTGGGCCATGGGAGATGCCGACAGGGAGGAAAGTGATGGCCCCGGGACCTCGGAACCCCGCCCCCTTGAACAGGCTGTGGATTTTCTCTACCTTATATTTTGGTAGTCAAACGCAGTGGGATGCTGACTGGTAAGATCAATGGAAATGCTGCCAAAGAACTTACTAACAACTAATGCACCGGGGAACCCAAAAACTGCCATGAAGCTGAAGTACCCTGTGAGGCTGGAAGGAGGCAGAGGCCGCCTGGGCCACCTGCTCTAGAGCCCAAGGGAGCAGCCTCCCTCTCTCTCCCCACAGGTAGGCCTGTCGTGAGCCACAGCCTGAGGTCTGGCTACAGTGGGAGCTCAGTGAGTCCATCAGAAGTATCAGAGGGTAACATGCCTCTGGGATTTCTCTTCCAGTCTAGCTTACATGTCACTACTGCACTGATCTCCCCTTAATCAAATTTTTCAAAAAGCTCTAAAGCCCAAAGCGCCAAGTTCAAGGACCACAGCCTGGTGCTCAAGGCCTTCTGTGATGTGGCATCACCAGCCTTATTACCCAGTCTGCCCTACAGTACACCATGGACATCCTACTCTGGCCTTTGCCCTGGAATGTCTCAAACCCTCTACCTAAATCCCATCCATTCTGTAAGGCCCTGCTCTAGAGTCACCTCCTCCAGGAAGCCTTCTGGGCTCAAGAGCTCCAAGCCGGAGTCTCGCGTGAATTCAGACTATTCCACTGTCTGCCCTTCATTAAATGCTGCCTTGAAAAGGATCCTGTGTGGCTCTTCCACACTCTCGATTCACCGTGCTTTAGTGCGTCTCTGGCTTCACAGGGCCAGAGGCGGACAGACAGATCAGGGTCAGCCGGCAATGTCTGACAGGCTGCTTGCAGGAATGACTCCTAAGGCTTAGCCAAAGGGGTCAGTGATCAAGTGAGCAGTTGGCAGAAAACACTGTGCCAGAGAGAGGACCCAAGAGTGAGGCAGCAGGAGGTAGAGAGCTGGGAAAGCAGGCTGGTCCAAGCTGAGGAGGGACTAGTACAGATGGCAGGGAGTGTACACCGTGGAGCCAGCAGACAAGGAGCAGCGGGACGGGCCAGGTGCAGGGCTGGGCTGCAGAGGACACTTGCCGGCCAGAGCTGGGTTCTTTTGTGTGGCTGCCCGGCCGCTGCTTGCCTGGGCACAGGGCCTCTCCAGATCAGCTTTCTGACTCTCAGCTGAGGGCTCCTTGAAGTCTGGGAACCACATATGTACCCATCCTCACACTGCCAGGCCTTAAGAGACTGAGCCAAATGAATGCATCTCTGAAAACTCTCCATTCTCTTCCTGCTCATTTGTGGTCACCCGCATCCTGGCTGTCTGGGCCACACCTAGCAACCAGGGCTCCTACTGCTGTAATATTTACATGTCGATAGCTGGAGAATCCACAAGGAGAGTTCCCTTCTCTGCTCTCTGAAGGCAGACAGAAAACAATCAGTTTAATTTTTTTTCCTTTTTTGTTTTTTTGGCCACACCATGCAGCATGTGGGATCTTAAGTTCCCCAACCAGGGATCGAACCCACACCGCCTAAAGTGCAAGTGCGGAGTCTTAACCACTGGACCGCCAGGGAAGTCCCACGATCAATTTAATTTTTTCGTGCCCTGCCAATGTCTGACAGAAGGGTACCTTCTAGCCTCAGCTGTGTGCCCAGAACTTGTGCGGAATCTTACAGGGTTTGTGATTTCTCCTTAGGAGATTGCTATTCTGTGCCTACCCCGCCAACAAGGGCCCCAAGAAGCATCTCACAGAGCACAGGGAGGGTAGAAACCCCCACCCTCAAACTGGCTCTGCATGATATAGACTGTCCTTTGGTAATTTATTACTTTCAGGTGACCTCAGGGCCTTAGCATCAACCACTAGAATATGACCTGCACCTCACTGGCCTCCACCCCCAAGAAAGGGCAACTCCCTTCCTCAGAGAGGAAAAGGCTGTGCTTCACTGAGGACATGTGTTTGGAAAGAAGATGCCTCCATATAGAGAGGCTGCCTGACTGAGCAGAGTGGCCAAGTGAAGCCCAGCACCCACTCTGCTTTCTGGGACAAATTCAGTCTGCTGAGCCCTTGTACAAAGTGACACCTATTTGACCAACACTTTTTAGTTCTTCAGAAGATATCATCCTACTGTAGTTATTTCCCAATGTAAATCCCATCTTGCCCACTCAAGGGCAGCACTGGGACACCCTTCTGGTTTCTTATTCCCCACCAAGCTCAGTGTACAGTATTGGTGGTTAGCTGGAGCTCAAGAAATAGAATCCTGTGCATTTAAATCTACTCCAGCTTTTTTCCAAAAAGGATTTGAGGCTGCTTAAAAAGTGCATGATATAATCCAATAAAAAATTGATGAAAACATCCCACTGAAAGGAAAACAAGGAAGGAAGAGAAAACCAAGCTAGGGTCAAGGGCACGCAGAGAAATGGTCAGCTTTGTAAAACTGCTAAAGGTGGCTACAAATTCAGCTCTGAGTTTTCTAGGGGCTACAGCAAGGAAAGAACTGTGGTCTGTGATGAAATCCAAAGTATACGAAAGATGAAAGAAAAAAACAAAAAACAAAAATGCACCTCCAACTGCAAAAGAAGTTCAGTTTTTGCTGGGTGCTAGAGGGTAATTTCCTGAACATAAATTCCTACAAGTGGGATTCTGAAATTAAAGGCTTTATAGATTTTTAAGGCCTCTGGTGTACACTGCCAATTTCTCTCCTTGAAACGTTGTCCTGATTTAGATTCCCACTAGCAGTCTGCTCTCTTTCCTATACTGGGGATTATCTTTTTTTGGCAAGTAGAGTTCTTTGCAAATGTGATAGACACAAATTCAGTGTTTTAATCAGTAAATCATGAATGAAAATTATTCTGAATATTTTTCTTATCCATTCTGACAATATGCATCAGGTGAATTGCCCACCTCATATCTTGTACATATTTTCAACTAAATTGTTTGTCTCTCTCTCTTTTTGGACTGGTATCTGGAAAGAGCTCTTTTTCTATGAAGGATATAGATTCTTTGCCACATGTGTTATTAATACTGTTAGTTGCCTTTCTGTTAGTAAGCTTTTTGACATCCAAAAGTTTATCTTTTTTAGGTTGTAAAATCAAATATTTCCCTTTTTTCCCCTAAGTCAGTCAGTTAAATATTAAGTGCCTACTCTGTATCCAACAGTGAAACTGCCCAGTTTTACTGAAAAAAGTTAGGTTAAGTAACTTGCTCAAGGTCAGTCAGCAGTAGAGGGGTAAACCCTCAGCAAATACTTGTTGAATGAATGAATAAGTGAACTGAGAGACATGAAGTTTTACTTATCCCCACCAAGTGGCAATTCAACCCTCTGTTTAGTACGACTGGCCTAGGATCATCACTTTTCTCAAGCAATACTGCTCCTACCCCAAGGCACACATGCTTTAAGGCTCTCTGCAAGCAGAGTGCTGGAAGGAAATACTCCTGGGCCATCTCCTTTAAATTAACCAACTTGGTACCCGTCCTTCTGGACCAGTAAACCATGTCATGTCTCTCCACTTCTGCTTGGAAAGAAAACTGCTTTCATCTTTTTTATTAGTAGGAGGCGTAAGGCTCCAAAATTCTCAAAGGATGAATAGACCTAGACTTAATGCCCAAAGTGTGGTCCCTGGACCAGCGGCAGTGGCATCGCCTGGGGGCTTTTGCTAGAAATGCAGGATCTCAGCCACACCCCAGAACCACTGAATCTGAATCTGCATTTTCGCAAGATCCCCAGGGAATTCTTATGCACATTTGAAACTGAGAATCACCAATTTTAAATGAAATATTAATTTTTTGAAACTAGCTCCTAACAAGGCCAAATGCTTACTCTAAATGGTGAAGAAAAAAGGTTAAAGAACCTGATGAGTTCCCCCACAAGCTGTGGAGTTGGTGGGTAGATCTTGATTTGTCTTTTTTTTTCCACTTCCTATAAACCAAGACACTGAGAACTCAAATACTAGCTGTTATCTCTCTAGGGCTGACCAGGATCTGGTACCACTGATACAAAGACAATGAATTTAACTCTTAATAGGCCACCAAGAAAAAACCTGGCTGGGTGAAGGCTGGGAAGGAGGTATTCACATAATAAAGAATAAAAACACAGATTGTCTCACTAGTAATCATTATTTCTGAAAAACACCATGATTAGTACTTCAAGTCCAAGTTTTCAACACACTCAGGAAATCAATTTTCTTGCCTAAAAGGCAATACCCCCTCAGCCAGCCGTCACTATGACACTTCAGGAACGTGCGAAGTATGGGATTTGCATTATCCTATTAACGCTCCCAGCGACTCTTTGTGGCAGATATATCATCCAGTTTACAGATGAGGAAACCAAGGCTCAAGGAGCTTGAGTAACAGAACCAAAGGTCACCCTCAGGTCTGTTTGACAGAAAGAACCTTGGGATAGGGTTTTGGCCGAGTCATCGGGCAGGTGTTCTCCATAGCCCAACCACATTAGAACCCACTAGGCCAGATGGTGAGAAGTAGCTGTCTCACTGGGACAAGCATTTAAAAAAAAAAAAAAAAAGGCTTTAATGAGGGATAATCTACATACCTTAAAATCCACCGCATCTTTTTAAGATGCTAAAGAATGTGAACATTCATGGAAATAAAGATGTTCTTTTCCCTCTAGAAGGAAAGCCAAAGAGGTGGTGAGCCCAGACAGGCGAGCAGGATTCCAAGGAACCCACGAGTCGGGCACACCTACCTTGGATTCCATACAGCCGGTTGAGGCGCGACCGCCGGGCCTCGTCGGTGTAGGGAACTGCGAGCCACGGCATCTCACTGAAGTACTGTTTGAATGAGTCCTCTGACCTACAGAGACACACACAGGGAGACAAAGCCCTATTACCCCACAAGGCACCACCACTGGGTCCTCCCCACCTTCCACCAAGTCGTGCCCAGGGCCCTACAGATGCCGGGGCTTCTAATCATCGTGCTGCTCGGACACCAGGCCGGAGGAGGACACTGTCCTACCCATTCCAGCGCACACCCCAAAGCAAAGCTCCACACAACAGGTGGACGCCAAACTGAAATGCCAGGCCACTTCAACATCCCGCTTCTCTGCACCCTACACATTCAGCTCACGCTTAACTTCTCCTTTTTCAACATTGACAGGTCTTACTTTTATGAGGAGTCTAGATGTTCAGATACCACATTCCCCGCAATGTTTGTTATCTGTGCACATAACAGTGATGCGTACAGGACACTTAACCAAGCATATACCTACGACTCCGTGTCTAAGAAACTCTAGGAGTGATAAATCTAATCAAGTGATAGAAAGCAGATCCGGGGATCTGTGGGGCTGGGATTTGGGGGTGAGGATTAACTGAGAAGAGGCACGAGGGATTCTTTTAATTGATGGGAATGTTCTACACCTTCACTGTGATGGTGACACGGGTACATACATTAGTGAAAATACATTGAACTGGACACCCAGAATGTATGAATTTCATTGTATGAAAATTGTACTTCAATAAAGTTGACTTTTTAATTATTTATTTATTTATTTTGGCTGCGCCACGGGGCTTGCAGGATCTTGGTTCCCTGACCAGGGATCAAACCCGCACCCTCAGTAGTGAAAGCGCGGACTACTAACCACTGGACCGCCAGGGAATTCCCAAGTTGATGTTGTTTAAGGCTTTAACAAAGTGACTCCTCCCTGTGGCATGCCTTCAGGCTTGCCACACTCCATGCGGGGGGTGGGGGTGGGGGGGTTGGGGGGCGCGGTGTAGTGGGGTGGGGCCCACGGGCCAATAAACTGAGGACAGCATCATGCAGACATCAAGGGTACGACAGTGGACACAAGGCCCTCCGTGTGTTGCCATCTCAGAGACCCTTCTGTGAACAGAATACCTGGTGGCTCAGTCTGAACTGGGGCTGGAGTTTTGAGATGAAGGAAGGTCACCGATGACTAAAGCCGGCAAGAGGGCAAGAAACAGAGGAGACTGAGGCTAAAAGGCCCTGACGTACTCCAGGAAGAATGTCTGTTCTTGTTTTGAGGAGAGCCCCTAGAAAAAGCACGTGGCCAGAGCTACGAGAAATGACTGCAGAGCCCACTAGGATAGGTGCCACATTCCATTAGTCTCCGGCTCTTTTCTTTCCATCCTCCCCCCTCCACATCCTTTCACCGCCATCCACAAAGCTGAACTAATCAGAAAAAAATGCGCGCTAATCTCAAATGCCCCAGGCCAGAATTGGGATGTCCCGTAATGATGACAGCGAGGACGGGTTTTTCTTGGCTCCCCTTCAGACAATTACGTGAGTAAATATGAAACGTATCTGTCCCTCCGATAATCATCCCTGATATGTCTTCCCTGATCCCTATCCCCCAAGCTCTAAGCTTAAAGAGGCGAGATGTGTATGGCAAGAGACATCCACCTAGAGAAAAGGGGAGATGCACCGCCGCTCTCCCCAGCACGCGTTACCTGTCTGCACTAACAAAGATGATCTCGAATTTCTGGCCTGCCTCCTTGATCTTCCGGTAGGATTCCACCAGGACCCGGGTGAGGCTTCGGCAGGGTGGACACTGGAAAACATGAATGGGATCCTGCAGCCTCACGTTGCGCCTTCTCCTTCCCAATTCCCAGCCACCTGCCCGTAGAGGCCAGGTCAGCAACACCCAAGCAGGATTCGGATCGTGTTTCCAGTTTATGGAAGAGGCAGGAACAAACGTGCCTCTCGTGACAGCGTGTATCCAGCACAGGCCCTGCCCCATCCACGTGGGTGCCAGCAGGCAGCAGTTAAAACGGGCTCCCGCGGGGCCCGTGAGGAGCCTCGTCAGAATGGGTTAGGAGGACTCCTCTTTTTATTTATTTATGTTTTAGGGGGAAGGACTACCCTTTTAGGCCAGTCCAAAGAAGTCGTTTTCTTGCCGCTAATATCATTCATGACAGTAAGCGCTGGCAGCATGCCAGCAATGCATCGGGCACAGGAGAAGGCAAGGATGCCGGGAAGTGACACCTCCAGAAGCCAGCCCCAGCTGGGGCTGGTGGTGACATCACTGCTCCCTTCTGTCTGGACTAAAGAGGGACCAAACACTCACCCAGTGTGCAGAGAAATAGACTCCCACGTGAGACCCCTCCAGGCTGCTGCTCTCCAGGGACTGCCCATTATTTCTAAGCAAGGGCCCTGCAATGACTTCCCTGAAGGGTTTAGGCCCCCAAGGGAATTCCAAACCTGAAACAGGCAACAGATAGCGAGAATGTTAAGACTCTTCCTCGTGGCCTCTGACCCAAAAGGCCTCAGGGCTGCAGAGCATGACAACTTTATCACCAAACAGTATTTTTTAACATATCCATAGAATTCACAGCTAAAGCAGGAATAAAAGCAGGACTCATCCACGGCAGAGCCCTACCTACCTTCAAGGCAATGGTTCCTGAACCTGGATGACCACAGGACCCATCTCCTGGGGGGCTTTTGAAAAGTACAGAAGCCCAGGTCACCCCCCACCCCCAGTCTCAGGATTCAGGGGCAAGGCCGAAGATGCATGTCCAAAACAAAGCAAAACGACTCCCCGAGTAATTGTGATGATGGGACAGTTGGGAAATCACTGCCTTGGGTATTAACTGTGAATTTCTTCCGTTCCAACCCTGGACTCTCAGTGGCTCTCAACTCTGCATTTTAGAATCAGCTGGGGAACTGTAAAATTCCCCACCCCCAGAGATTCTGATTCAGCTGGTCTGGGTTGGGGCCCAGGGAACCAAGTGAGATGAGAATTTCAGTCTACTGAAAGGAAAGCGTAAAACCACTCAACCCAGATGGTCGACATTCTGGTGACACGTAAGCCCCAGGCAGGAAGAGCAAATGATATGCTCCCCCACTCAACAGAACAGCGTTTCCTTACAGGGTGGTCCAGGGACCACTGCCTCAAAATCGCCTGGGGCGGGTGGGGGATGGGAGGGAGAAAGAAGCACAGCCTGGCTGAAAAAGCAGGTGGCCAAGCCCACCCTGAAACAAATGGATCCAAAAATCTCTGGGGGTGGAGGCAGGGAAGCTGGGTTTTTAACAAGTTTCAGAGTGGAGTGTGTGTGTGTGTGTGTGTGTGTGTGTGTGTGTGTGTGTGTGTGTG
>NW_021703786.1:51403308-51474479 GCF_005190385.1 Monodon monoceros
TGTGTGTGTGTGTGTGTGTGTGTGTGTGTGTGTGTGTGTGTGTGTGTTTATATTTCAGAAGGTAAAGACTTGGTTCTACCTGCCCTGGTTTTTACTGAGGACAATTCTTTGAAGCAGGTGAAATTTTTACTGGGAAAATTTGTGACCCGGGTTGAATCCTCCAATTGGATCTTGTAACGCTTCTATGACTTTTATGACTCCAGTGCACAGGGCTGGGGGGCGGGGGTTGAGAGAAGGAGAGAAACAGGCCCTGGACAGCCTCTGAGCAGGGTGATGAGAGCCACCCAGGCACAGCCAGCCACCCGGCCAGTCAGCAAGACCAAGGCTTAGGACTTGAGCAGCCCCAAGAACTGAGGGGCCCTCACCGCCAGGCCAGCAGAGCAATGCAGAGATTGCGACTTCGCTACGGTAAAATTTTAATGAGAAAAAACCCCGAAACCACACAGCCTGCCTCTGATTGTGAAGGTGAGAGCTGCCGTTGAAACAGCACTAGGAGTCGGAATCTGGGCTCAAGCCGCTTCTCAATGGCCTCCTCAGCCCTCAAAGCTAAACTTCCTCTTTCAGATTCCATCTCCGCTGGCCCACGAATTAAAGCCCCCACGAGGGACATTCTGATCTCCGTAAAAATCTTAACCACGACCTGGAGAATACTGTAATTTCATCAAGACAATATTCTCTAGCCAAATAAACCCACACTCATATATTTCCTTTATACACTCTCTACCAACAGGGAGGAGGGCAGGGCAGGGGGGTAGAGCAGGGAGTACGGGTGGACAAAGCAAGGTCTTACCCTCTGGGTCATCGCGGATCACCAGCAGCCCATTCCTGCACACGACCTTCCCGGTGGTGGCGTCTAAGAATATTAGTGATGGAATGTTGGAAATTCGATATTTGTTCCAAAGTTTAAGCTATAAGAAGAAAAGTAAAAGAAGGTGGTTAAATCCAAACCAGATTAATTGCAGAGTTCTTCGGAGCCTCCCGGGCCTCAGGGGTAGACAGGCTGGAAAACACGAAAGTACAGATTAAATGAATTACTGATTGAAAGCAGGGCTGGCTGGGCAAAAGGGGCAAGAGAAGCTACAATCCCACTTGTCCCTGCGGCCTGAGACAGTGGAGCGGACCCCAAGTCAGAGCCACACCCAGGCTCAAGTCGCAGCAGAGGCCGACAGAGAACCACACTCGCCCTGGGTGAGCTTTTCTCTCCTACCTCCCCCATGGGCACTGTCTCTAAGAAGCACAAACATGAAGATGGATCAGGCATCTTTCAGATACAGTCAGACCTCCACCAGGTGGCTAAGGCAGGAAGGGAGGCTTTTTATTGGTGCCTCTCCACCCTATCAGCAGGCAGGTGTTCGGCCGTGTCCCCTTGGCCCCAAGGGAGAAGGGACAAGGGCATTCAACAGATGACCAAGAGTTAAAATCGGCCCCTCTCCCCACTTCACCAGGTCCATGCACCGAAATATCGGTAGTCGCTCTAAGTGTGTGCCACTCAGCCTGCAGACACTTGGGAAGCACGATCCCCAGCCAGCCCCAGCCCTCATTTCCCTGTGCCACTTAAAACAATCCCCAGTCCTTGGCAGGTTCCTGCAGTCAGCTGTGCCAGCTGTCAGAGGGCCAGGGTCTGAGAGCCGAGGCTGAGAAAGTGTGAAGGCGACGGCCCAGGGCTAGGAGCCGAGTGTGTGCTGGCTCCTTTGTAAGCTCCTGGCCGTCTGGGTGGTGCTGGTCAGGTGGGCTGCTGAGAGCTCTGGAACTGAACTGCCAAGGCCAGAAAGTGATGTAAAGAAATGAAATGTTGAACTACCAATGCACCTCCAGAAAAGAAAGAAACAAGGGGAGATTGCAGGATGGCCCACTGGTGATTCAGCTGTGAGCCTCCCTTCCGGGGGCCTGGGGCCCAGACAGGAGGGGCTGGTCCTGTGGGCACTGGTACAATAGGGTATGGAGGTGTCGAGGGAAACAGGCATCAGAAATCCAGCTGCATAAAGCAGAGGAAAAGGCATGGGTGGCTGTGATCATTGTTTTTAACTCAGTCCCAAGCAGCCAGGGAGTTGGGCAGTGTATCTGCCAAGAAATGTGAGGCCTACCCAGCCTATGGAGACCTGGGTCTTGGCAGGAAGGGTTGTGGGACCCCACCTCTAACTGGGTGGGCCCCCCTTAGTGCTGCATGTTTTTCCCAGTCTCACGTTTCCATTGGGCTCCCCAAACCGGCCAGGACCTCAGATCAAGGGTGACTCTGCCCATAAAGTTTCCAGTGACCGATTTTGCACTATTCCCAAGAAACCTGATACAGGATTCAGATTAAACATTCTTAAGAGATTCAACAACAAAACAAGACCATCCTACCAGTGGGATTAGCTTTACAAGTTTGCTGGTACCAGGATCCAGCCAGGTTAAAAAAAAAAAAAAGTTGGGGTGGTGGGGGATTAAGATTATCAGATTTTCCTGATTTCAAAAGTAACTACTGGGGGGAAAGGTAACTATTGGGAAAAATGGGAAACATAGCAAACCACAAAAACTGAGATAAAAATAACCCATGACTCATCACTTATGAAAGCTTAGACAATTTTATATTCCACCAATGGCAAATGAGAGCACCCGTTTCCTGGTACTCTCACCAACATTATCACTACCATTAGGTTTCCCAATTTGATAGGAAAAAATGATGCTCATTTTTGTTGCTTATCTTTCTTTTACTTACTGATGTTTAGGAGATACACATCTATCTCACTGTTAAATACACTGTTTTTCCCAAGATATTTTTTTACAAGTGGTAAGTGCTGCAATTCATTGAACAGATATTAACTGAGCACCTACTATGTGCCAGCCCAAGGGACAAGATGACGTGGCTGCCTTTGCAGAGCTTCTATTCTAGTGGGAGAGACAGACAATATAAGCAAGAATATATAGAGAAAAATAATTTCAAGCACTTGTAAGCAATAAAAAGAAGCCAGAGCAGGGTAAGAGCGAAGGCACACTGGGGGGAGTGGTACACGTTTTAGTGAGTGCTCTGGAAGGCATCTTTGAAGAAATGGCATTTGAGCACAGATAATGACATGAAACAAGTCACGTGCACACGGGGGGAGGCTGAATGGGGAAGGTGATAGTGGACGCAGCCAGACAGGGAGGGGAGCCACGATGAGGTCAGAAGGGCAGTCGTGGACCAGATCTTCAAGGCCCTGTAGACGTGTAAAAATAACGGAATTTTATTCTAAGCATACAGTCAGACCTCCATATCCACAGGTCCTGCATCTGAGGATTCAACCAAGCGCAGATCAAAAATATTCGGGGGAGGGCTTCGCTAGTGGCGCAGTGGTTGAGAGTCCGCCTGCCGATGCAGGGGACATGGGTTCGTGCCCTGGTCTGGGAAGATCCCACATGCCGCAGAGCGGCTGGGCCCGTGAGCCATGGCTGCTGAGCCTGCGCGTCTGGAGCCTGTGCTCCGCAACGGGAGAGGCCACAACAGTGAGAGGCCCGTGTACCACAAAAAAAAAAAAAAAAAAAAAAAAAAATATTCGGGGGAAAAAAAATCAAGAAAGTTCTAAAATGCAAGGCTTGAATTTGCCAAGCGCAGCAACTATTTACATAGCGTTTACATTGTAGGTATAACTATTTACGTTATACGCACACTGTATTAGGTATTGTAAGCAATCTAGAAAAGATCTGAAGTGTACAGGAGGATGTGTATAGGTTATATGCAAATATCGTGCGATTTTATATAAGGGACTTGAGCATCCGCGGATTTTGGTATCTGTGAGGATCCTAGAGTCTTGGATGACCAGGTGAGGTCATCCAAGGAGAAGACACGGCTACAGAGGAAAAGGGACCCCAGGGGAGAGCCTGGTACCACCCACAGCAGGCTGAGGAGTGATGAGTGACACAGGAAAACAGGGAGACTCCAGTGTCCCAATAGGCAGGTGAGCAAAGTGTTTTGGAGAGGACAGTGTAGGCCACTGTGTCAAATGCCCTGAGATGTTGAATAAGATGAGGACAGAGAACTGACCAGTGGATGTGGCACCAATGGTCACATATGACCTTGATGGGGTCGGGGAGGAGTCAGCGCAGGGGTGAAGCTGACAGACACGCTGGAATGAAGAGGGAAGGACGGGGCACAGCTCTGTCCAGCACACATGCCTACAATGGGCCTGGGACCCAGACAAGTCCAAGTCGTCCCGACAACACGTGAAACATCAAAAGGAGAATAACACAAAGAAGAAACGTTATAAAAAGAGGAGAAAATAGCAGATAAGGGGCTGAGGTAGTGACTCCAGGCAACTCTCTTTAAGAGTTTTGCTGTAAAGGAAGCAAAGAAATGGGATTGTAGCTGGAAAAATGAGGTCAGATGATGACGTCAGAGGGAGGATATTTTAAAGATGGGAGACACTGTAATATATGCAACTGGGAATCATACAGAAGAGAAAGAAGAAAACTGATGAAAAGGAAAAGTGTAGAAGCAAAGTCCTTGAATAGGCAAAATGGTGGGATCCAGGTCACAAATGGAAAGATGGAATTGTAAAAACAGCTCATTTTTAAATATACAGTCATTCCTCAGTATCCACAGGGGACTGGTTCCAAGACCTGCCGCAGATACCAAAATCTTGGAATGCTCAAGGTGGCCCGCCATATTCTCGGTTCCACATCTGCAGATTCAACCAGCCACAGATAGTGCAGTACTATCGTATTTACTATGGAAAAAAAACACCAAAACTGTGTATAAGTGACCCACACAGTTAAAACCCATGTTGTTCAAGGGTCCACTATACACATTTCAAAGCAGTTCTTTAGTCTGAATAAAAAAATCACGCCATTTGCAAATAAAAACAACTTCATCTTATTTTTTCAATATTTATATTACTTATTTCCTTTTCTTGTAGAACTATTCTGGCTGGAATTTCCAGAACAATATTAAGTAGCGAGCATCCTTATCTTCTACCTGACTGTAATGGATATATCTGTAATATTTTACTATCATATGTAATATTAGCCATTGCGTTGAGACAGATATCCTTTAACATGTTCAACAAAACAGTCTTGAATATTATCCAGCCTGAAAAAGGAAGGGTATGCTACAATAAGGATGAACATTGTGGACATACGCTAAATGAAATAAGCCCGTCACTGAAAGACAAATACTGTATGATTCCACTTAAATGAGGTACTTGGAGTAGTCAAAATCATAAAGACAGAAATTGTAATGGTAGTTGTCAGGGGGTAGGGGGATGGGAGAAAGAGTTACTATTCAATGGGTGTAGAGTTTCAGTTCTACAAAGATGAAAAGAGTTATGGGGATAGATGGTGCTGATGGTACCACGACAACATGCATGAATATATTTAATACCACTGCAATGTACACTTAAAAATAGTGAAGATGGTAAATTTTATGTATGTCTATCTTACCACAATTTTTAAAAAAATAGCCTTCCTTAACACTTTGAACAAAAGTTTTATCAGGAAAAGGGCTTCCCTGGTGGCACAGTGGTTGGGAGTCCGCCTGCCCATGCGGGGGTCCCGGGTTCGAGTTCTGGTCCGGGAGGATCCTGCATGCCACAGAGCAACCAGGCACGTGCACCACGGCTTCTGAGCCTGCACTCTAGAGCCCAAGAGCCACAACTACTGAGCCCGCGTGCCACAGCAACTGAGGCCTGCGCGCCTGGAGCCCGTGCTCCGCAACAAGAGTGGCCCCCACTCACCGCGACTGGAGAGGGCCTGCGCACAGCAGCGAAGACCCAGCGCAGCCAAGGGTAAATAAATAAATAAAACAATGGATCTATTAAAAACAAAAAAAAAGTTTTATCAGGAATGGATGGTTACTTTAAGGTTATTCTTTTGACTTGTTGCGGTATATTTCATTAGTAACCACTCTACAGTTAAACCATCCTTGCCTTCATAGAAGAAATCTTCCCTGGTCACATGTATTGTTAAGGGATCACTATAATCATATCTCCCCAGGGACTTGGGACTCCCACAAGCAAATGGCATCTTGTAACAACAAGCTTTTTGTTAGCTAGTCTTTTTCCTAAACGAAACTGCAGCCTGTGAGCTTTAAATATAAAGATGGCAGATGTAATGTGATTGTAATAGAGCGGTTTGAATGTAGGCACCCATATTATACTTGAAACATAAGCATGTGATTGGCTCTTGGCTAGATATTTTTTGAGGAATGGTGGCTTATGGTACCTGGGCAACATAGCCCCTAAATGCTGGGCCACTTATGGTACCTGGGCAACATAGCCCCTAAATGCTGGGCCACCCAGTGTGAGTCAGGACCATCCCCCAGCTGATGTCATAAAAGGAGGACCTGAGGATGAGGCCTGCTTTAGTGTAGTACCTTTTAAGACTCTAAAAATAAAGGTGCTGTCCCCTCCCCCATAACAGATAAGGAAGAATTCAATTTTTTCTGGGTCCCTCATGTAGGCAGAAGGACTATAACACCCTCCCCTTGTCCTACCTCAGATCATCACAGATATTTCTTTTTTCCCAATATCCTCCTTAGAGAGGAAAGAAACTGTAGCCCCTATGACCCTTATCTTCCTCCCTCCCTAGAGAGCCTCCCCTTTCTTTCCCCCTGGATCTCAAGGAAGACAAGAGGTCATGGCTGTGTTTTGTCCATTGTTGTTAGACCTTGTTTCCAAGTAAAGACCCACTGGGTTAGTGGGAAAAAATTATGTTTCTAGACTCACATCTGACGCTGAAAAGTTGATCCTTTTGTAGACTAACATATCATGGCCTAATTTTATATGATAGTGATTTATTTAGGAACTTATATCATTCATCAGTGATTTATAGATTTGCTTGGGACTATCTGTCTCAGGTTTTAGCATCCCGATTACTCTGCTCTGAAACTGTGCAGAAGGCTTAAGAATGATCATTCCAACCATGTCAATTTATGTTAGAAAAGTCACACAGGTCCGCTTTGACGATTCTTTTATGCCAACTGGAGATGAGCTTAAAGAAATGATCACCAAGATTCACCTCCATGCCTTCAAGTGTGGCTGACATCTCAAGTCCACTAAAGGTTTTCAAAAAGGCCTCTTAAAACATTGGTTTCATAACCATTTTGGGGTCACAGACACTTTTGATGATAAAAGCTACATATAGATCCTTTCCCCAGAGGAAAATACACATGCACAAAAAAGTCTGTGTGTAATTTCATAGAGTTCGTGATTTCTTTGAAGCCAGATTATTGAACCTGTCTGACTCCAAGAGGTCTATGGACCCCGGAAAAAGACCCCCTTCTTTTAAGAGTTCACTTTAGTACATGGCTTAACCTTGATTCAACTGGGAGAACTGTGATATTGCCCCATCTTTACTCTTGTCATGAAAAATCTAATAAAAATCAGCATTTACCTAAACTCGAAGATGATGCAATGGTGAAGAGTGGGAGGTTAAAATCTCACTATATGCAGCTTCCATCTTCCCAAACTGATTCAGAGCTGGGTACCGCCGGTGGTCTCCAATTCATCCCTTTGCCTTCAGGATGGTGAAGATCAGAACCACCTGGGACAGAGCACTAATGCTGCTTATTTTTTAAGGATCCCTAGGAAATGAGCTCATAGTCTATCCTGGTATGATATTAGAGCATTTAACCAGAGTCAGGAGCATAAGTACTTCTACATTATCTCAAAGCTCTTCTTGGGAGGAAATAACGGTGGTGGAGGAAGCAAATGGGCTTCGGAGGGCCTGGGTTTCCATCCTGGCCCTGACATCTCAGTAGATGTCAGTAGGTGACACGGTACCAGACCTTGGGCAGGTCACGCCTGCTGGCCTAGCACGGTCATACCCACATCGCAGGATGCATACGGAACTTAAACGACGTAACGTTGTGTGGAGACACTCTGAAAACTAAAGCATTACACACATGAGACACATTATTAATATCTGAATCAAATTTATGCTTACTTCCCCCTTGTCTTGTCAGCATCCTTTTCAAAAAATGTTTTCCTGTCAACTCTATTTTAAAGTTAATCAATCAACCGCCTAGGCTGCATATAAAACTCCTCAGAAAACAGGGATTTCCTTCTGTAGCAAGTGGTCTTTTTGCCATAAGCACCTTCTACAAAACACGTACATATTTGGGGCCCAGTTAATGTGGTCCGTTTGCCTCCCCCCCCCCTTTCTTCCTCCCACTCCCATTTTGGATTTCCAGATTTTAAAGAGGCATCTGGATTTTTTTTCTTAAACTGACCCTGGATTTTGCTTTTCTCTCTTTTTAAGAGAACTCTGACCTCACGTCTGATTCTGGCTTGGAAGTGTGAAATACCATACAGTCTGCTACCAAGGAGCATAGGAGAGAGAGGAGCCATGCCAGGCGGTTCCCATTCCAGCACCTGAAACTGGGGGGTGGATTGAGGGCAGGAGCTCCTTCCAGGTCACCAGGACAAAAAAGGCTAACGGCTACTGAACAGGTTCATTAGAAGGGCCATGCTGACAGGCACTGCTGCAGGTGGGAGAGACCCAGTAACTTTTATTTACATCCAATGCCTGCTCTCGCTCAAGTGAGCATCCTGGCACAACGTCCACCCAGAGTTCATTTTGATGCCACGTCCCGCCTCCTTTCATAGCTACCCAGAGGCCAGGCAACTCCGAGAGAATGCGTCCCAGCAAACGCCCAAAGCCTAGAATACAGAAGGCAAGGCAGCAAAGATGAAATAGACAAAAAGAAAGAGGAGACAATATTAGCTAGACTTGGCCAAAAGCAAAAAGGATGACAAACCGGGCTGTCGGGTTACTTAAAAGTTCCCATTCCTCAGCCTGGTGGCAGGTTCTCGTTAGCGATCCCAAGGCTGCTGTAGGAGCTATCATCCCAGGAGTGCCGACCAGAAATGCTTTTACAGTGACCCACCGAACAATGAAGCAAATATCCAAAGGAATGGGATTGGGGACTGGTAAACTGTAAAAATGCAGACTCTAAAGCTGAGCTAAGCGGAAACCCTGGTGGGATTAGTCAGCACCCACACATGCCACAGGGAAATTCAACCCGGCAATTTCTGAGAAGCCCCAGCTCCTGAGGGTGACACAGAATCTGCCTCTCATTCTGAGGGCTGGGTCTTGCACTTGACTGGGGGGGTCTAAGTTTTTAATTTCTCAACAGCTGCTGAAAATCTGTGGGATCAAGCCAAAGCTAACATAGATGTAGGATTAACCAGCCAGCTCCTTGGCAAGGTCAGCTGGAACCTTCTCAGGCAGACCTTACTCCAGCCCTTCCACCGAAGGCTGACCACGGTCAACACCATCCTTTCTGGAAGCAGCATGTGAAAACAGATCTTCAAAAGCGTCCCTACCCTTTCTAACCAAACATGACCAAAGCCCATTATATATGCAGTGTGAGAGGGAAATCCCCCTGTCCCACTGTCCAATGTCAAGGCGGTATATACATACACTAGAGATTACTCAGCACAGGTTCTGGAGCCCAGGTCTAACTCTGCTCAGGCCACTTGTTAGTTGGTGACCTCAGGCAAGCTACCTAACTCCTCTCTTAGTTTTCTCACTTGCAAAATGGAGATAACAGTACCTACACCTCACTGGGCTGTTGTAAAGATTAGATGTGTCATATCATGTGCTTAGAATAGGGCCTGACCCAGGTTAGGTACTATATAAGTGTTAGCTGCTATTATTGTTGTGGTTGTTGTTGTTGTTATCCCAGAACCATTCTAAGTGCTCCAGCAGGCCCTTGTCCTCATAACCCCAGAGTTAAGACCAAGCCTTGCTGCTGAGGCAGGATTCCCAGTGTGTGATCTGGCCTGAGACTCCAAGTTTCCAGCCTGGTACAGCGGTTGGCCAAGTACAGTGCTTGCGGCACATGTTATGTGTTCAGTAAATGATGGTGAGCAAATGGAGGAATGACAATGGAAGGAAGGAAGGGAGAGAGGAAACACTGTCGACGGGTCAGCCAGACTAGATGCCCAGCTACACAATCAAGTTCAGCCGTTTAAAGGGCTTCTTGATGACCAAGACTCTTCCTCGTTCCTTGGCAGACTTGGGGGCCCAGAAAGCTCTTTAAACTGCAGAATAAATTACCCAAAACAAGTGCTGGTGGAATTAAAGCTCTTATCCCTTTATCTAACCGTGTCTCTGATCCCTTCCCTTCCCCAGCTCTCCTCTGTCTGGAAGCAACACAGAGAATGGACCAGTGAGATCAAGAAAGGGGCACAAGTGGACTGGGCCGGGCTGATCGGAACCTGCACCAGCTTATGAGAAATCAAAGCCCTCCCAGGGGAGCAGCTCTGAAACTAGATTAACAATCAATTTCCCCTTCACTACAGCTGTTTTAGAAAGAGGACCTGTGCCCTAAGGGTCCTTGAGCAGTGAGGTTTACAAAATAACATGTCCTCGCTGCTTCTTGCAGACAAAGGCACCAGGCCTGAAATACACCACACGCTCTCCTTCTGGGTCCATCTCTGCTACTCCAGGCTGCGGTAAAAGAAAAAGACAAGACTAGGTAGGAGGGATGTTATAAATTTACTCTTCATTTCCCCGAATCTCACAATAGTAAGTTTTCTAGCTGATTTACAGCTGACCTAGCTGGGCTGCGCAATCCAGCAGAGATTCAGCAGGTGTGATTCACTTACAGCAATAATCAAAGTGCCACAGGGGACATGAAGGGTGTGAGACACCAGGCCTGCCTTCAGGAGTCTTATGGTTTAGAAGTGGAAAATGGTAAAAAGGGTCAACGTTATATCTATTTTACCACACGCACAGAAGTGGAGCTATAACTACTTCTGTGCAGGCATAACACGCGGTAACTGCCAGGAAAAGTGAGCAAGAAGGGCCAGAAGGAAGCCTGGCTCCATCTTAGTTCAATGAACGTGCCAGGAATGGCTCTGTGTGTTCAATCAAACACGCTTACTGTTTCAAACCTCCTCCATAAAACCACTGTGATTCCATGCAGGGGCAGCCCCAAGAAGCAACAACAGCTCAGGGCTGAGTTTGGTCCTTGTTGGTCACTCAAATCTTTAGTCAGTACTTCTATCAGAAGGCAGTATAGGTAAAATGGTTAAGAACATGGTTCTGGAGCAGGCTGCCTGGGTTCAAATCGCAACTCTGCTACATCCCTGCTGGGTGACGTGGGGCAAGTTACTTCACCTCTCTGAGCCTCTATTTCCTCATGAGTAAAGTGAGGATAATAACAATACCTGCTCCACGTTGTTGTTGCTAGAATGAACTGGATTAATATACATATAAGGCTTAGAACACTGCCTGGTACACAGTAAGTGTTCGATAAATGTCAGAAATGATGATGAGGCCTAAAGAGGACACTTCCATTTCTCCTTGACCCTAAGTGGAAAAATGTGCTGACCCCTCTAACCCCCATCAAGCATCCATGTCAGCTGTAGGTTACATTCTGGCAGAGGCGGGGATGTAGGAAATGACTTCTTAGGCCTTGTGCAATGTGGGACACCTGCAGACATAGGAACCAGGCCAGGAGACAACCCTACAGAGTAAGTGCTGGGTACTCCCAGCCTGGTGCTGTGGGGACTTGTTAAGTTCTTAAGAGCCTCACTTTGCTCTGCAAGATATTCTTTTACAACAGGAGCCACTCTGCCGCTAGTATGAGGTGGAGGATCTGATACGCTGCTTCTTCCTTTTATCTCTTTATCCGAGAGACGTCTGTCCTTGTCAGCAGCCACCCTTCCACCACACACCTCACTGGCTGACAGCAAGCTCTGCTTCTGTCTTCACTTGTGGCTCCAAAGTACTGTAAAAGCCCTGCCAGTTCCCAGCATGAGGGGCGCATACTATGCTTCTATTAGGTCCAACACAGAACCACCGCTGCCCCTTCATCCTTCCTCCAAGCAGACTGCTGTGTTCTGGGGGCCTCCAAATCCTCACCGCATGAACGCGGGAGGGAAGCACGCATAGCAGCTGAGAGCACAGGCTCTGGGGGCAGATGGCCTGGAATCCTGGCTCTGCCCCTCAGGCAAATTACACAGCAGCCCCCCCAGCTTCACTTTCTTCAATGGCAAAATGGTCCCATGGTACCTACTGGGTTGGCCAAGAAGTTCGGGTTTTTCCATAAGATGTTACGGAAAAAAGCCGAATGAACTTTTTGGCCAGCCCAATACTTCCTAAGGTTACCATGAGGATAAATAAGACATATGACGTGCTTAGTAAACACTCACATGAGAACGCTTCTAATGTGTGTCCTTCCAGAGTCTATTGGTAGAGAATACGATGAAATCTCTGATGAAAGGCCATCTAGGGCAATGGGCCCTGCACATAATCAAACTGCAAGGGCACTTGCTAAGCAGTGTTTGAAAAATGGTGATCAGGACATCACAGGGCCACTGGCCCCTGCCAGGGCTGGGACCCAGAATAATCCACACAAATACAGAATAGATTACAAGAGGCCTCCTACCAGAAGGTAAGCAGATGGGCTCTGATGAAGGAAGGGAGAGTAGAGGAGGATCTGCTTCCCCAGCAGCGGCTCTGGGAGGGGCAAAAGCTCCACTTCTTCGTGGAAATGCAGATACTTTCCAGACCAGCATCCAGTCCACGGATGCTCCTTCCTGCTAACAGGGGTGCGGCAGAACAACTAAGAAATGGCCACTAATTCTAACCACGACCACCTGAGACGAAAGGGACGGATGGTGTCCATGCTAGCGGACATGAGAAGCTTAAACATTTAAAAAGTGGTGTTTCATGTGGCTAGGAGGCCTGGGCCTGGCTGCCAGCACTGGCAGTGGGCTGCAGCTTTGTGACTCTGGTGACAAAGCCACAGTGCGTTCCTATGAATGAAGCTACATCCCGTCTGCAACCAGCAGTCCAGAAGGAGCCGACACGTTCTAAGACACGGAGGCCACGGCCTCCGTCCGCTTTCCCTCCTTCCTTCCTGGGAGTCACTCACCAGGCAACTTTGCTACTAAAGGTCCTTTCGGAAAACTGCACCTTCGGACTGGCTTCAATCAACAACAAGAAAAAATTAATGAGATAAGAAATGATGTCCACAAATATAAAGACAAAAAATGTAAATGTCTTCTTCTTACCCTTTCAAAAGTGCTAAAATGCAAAATATTTCTTAATCCCTCACCTCGGGCTTGGAGAGTCCTGTTCTCCGAATATTTGGAACCTGGTCCCATTTGCAACTCCAATTAAAGAGGTTCGTTGACTGTGCCACACAACTTCCTGTCCTAATGAGTCAACAGGCCAGGAGATGAGCAGTTGCTGGGATCACAAAGGGACATATGGCTGCCAAGTTCTTTCTGGCCGTCACCAAAGACAGGAGAGGCTGCTCTGTTTCCCTGTGCTGCAGTTTTCACAAGCTGACAGAGGGATTTCCTAGAGCCCCATCTGGTATAAAAGCCTCTACTGGGCAGAGTGGCTTGGAACAGTAAGGGGGTGGCTAGTAATAACATATGCCATCAAGGGGGCATATGGGGGATGGCCGATGCAGGGGACACGGGTTCGCGCCCCGGTCCGGGAAGATCCCACATGCCGCGGAGCGGCTGGGCCCGTAAGCCATGGCCGCTGAGCCTACGCATCCGGAGCCTGTGCTCTGCAACGAGAGAGGCCACAACAGTGAGAGGCCCACATACCGCAAAAAAAAAAAAGAAAGAAGAACTAAAGAAGGGGGGTTGGGAGTTTTCAGAGGAGAGAGGACAAGGAGCCAGAACCACTCTGGAATTGGGGAGACCACGTCACAGCTCCCAAGGCACTCACTTCTGGGGGGGGATAGGGTTTCTGTGGCTTGTGCCATTGTGGATCCCTCTGCTGATATTATCGGGAAAGTTTGCCCACATTCACCCTGAGCAGTGTGTTTTTACTGCAACACTGGGATCTTGGGTCTGCCACCTCCTTTGAGAGACGTGTCACCATACAAGTTCAACCCAGAATGTTTAAGTTCATACCAAAGAGAAATAAATTCTGAGGGTCTGCACACCAGGTTTTTATAGGGCCCATAAGGTTAAAACAAAACAAAAAGGGAAGACAGGAACCCAAGGAATAAGGACTGTGGGGAAGGAAGGCTGCCGTTCCTTGCAGAGTTGGGGATTCTGCTGGAGGGAGTTGCTTGTCAAAGTAGTGGTATCTCCCACGTTCCCCCCTCCCGAGCCAGAAGATGGTAGCTGCCATCAATTCATACCCACTCCCCCCTGCCCGCCCCCACCCTGGCCCCAGCCAATCCATCCCTCACAGTTCAATACAAAATGTAAGGCCATCAAATTTGGGAACTGGCTATAGCTGATAAACGGACTTCTGCAAAAAAAAAAAAAAAAAAATGCCAGCAAGGTTTTGTTTTCATTTAAATTTTTTAAAATAAAAACCCAGGGACTTCCCTGGAGGTCCAGTGGTTAGGACTCTGCGCTTCCACCGCAAGGGGCATGGGTTCGATCCCTGGTAGGGGAACTAAGATACTGCAAACCGCGCATGGTGTGGCTAAGTAAATACAATTAAAATCCATACTAAGAAAACTTCTTCATCTGAAAACAGACCTTCCCCCAGGAGACGGTGTTAGTGCAGGTTCCTGAGGGAGGACAACAGAGCTCCCCCAGCCTCCTCAGTTCTCTATGACCTTGGAGCTCCAAGCTCTGATTTTCCACTAACTCTCAGACTCAGAGCTTGAATGACATGTGCAGCACGGACTTACTGCACACGACAGGACCCCTAGGGCCAAGGGGACACAGAGAAAAGATCCAATGAGAAAGAGAGGGAGATTTCACAAACTATGGGAACAAGGGAATTCAAGGAGGTGACGTGATCCAGCAAGTCAATAGCAAAAGAGAATTCCACCCGTCCAGGACCCTACTGTGTTCATCCTTCCAGGGCTCAAAACCACCTTGTGTCTCCTCCATCTGACGAGTCCCTCCAGGAGACTAAATCTTACGCTGCTTTTGCATCTTCAGCGCTGTGCACCTGGTAGGTATTCAATACATCATGATGACGACGACGACGATGATGGTGATGTTCAGGCCAAGAAAGTATGTTTACTAGCTTCTCACATTTGACTCTACAGATGCGGCATGAAAAATAAGCGAGCTGGTATTTCGTTCTCACACATTCATCATGGTTCCTAAACAGCTACTAAATAAGTTCTTATCCAAACAACAAATCAGGCAAATAGGCTCAAAACTTTCTGCAGCTTCCAGTAGATTAGGAATGCGATTGCGTAACACCTCCTAACCCAAATGCTGTAAATTACAAGTCAGCGGGGTGAGCATTTCCACGTCCTCTCTCCAAATGAAAATAGGGGCCGGAAGTATGGTTTGTGAGAATTTCAGCGATGTTTATCATTTCAGCACCACCCATACCTGCTCCACCGTGAGGCCATCAGCAGAGTACTTCTTTCAATTTCCTACCTGATTGTTATTTCATCAAGGTTTTTTTTTTTTTTTGCCCTGGCTGCACAGAAAGCTCTGTTTCTTGGCAGAACTTTCTGAGTGCCCAGTTAAACCCCTTGTTACCACTTTCCTGCTTCAGGAAGTCCCCATGGAGCCCCAGCCAAATGACAAGGGGAGGAAAGGAAACATTTACAATGATGTGAGAAATTCTCAGTCTGGAAAAAAAGATCAAAGAGGATAGTCATAAGGGCCCTTTCTGCGCAGAGCCGGGCACATGAAGGTCAGCCATAAATTGGACTGGATTGGTCCATGATGGGAACAACATTACCTCGCTGGGAACCCAGCAAGCCAGGCTCCTCCAGAGCTCTGAAACCAGGGTCAGCCATGCTGCTATGTGCTCTGGACCAGCAGTGTCCCCAGCAAAAGGAATCGTATCCTATATGAAGAAGCTATGCTCGCCATGCTCCAAGATGCCTTTATATAGAAATGGATTGTGTGGCCTGCATTGTTCCCCTCCGCCGGCTCTTGAAATGAAAGGGTTCCACGGCACAATGAAATAAATAACAGCAGGGAGAGAGAAAGAGGGAGGTAAATTGTTTGGAAAGTAGAAGACGGGGTGGAAAAGATGAAATTCAAGACAGATGTGTGAGAGCTGCAAACATATGTCCTTGAATTTATGCATCCAAGTGATTCATGTAGAATAAGAAAGAGCTACATACCCAATATAGAAATAAATATGGGAGCCAATACAGAACAAAGTATTACATCCCCCCATTCTTACAAAGAAAGATCCGTTTACATCTCTCTTTCTGCTAAATAAAGCTGTTATAAAACAGGGCAAGTGAAGGAACTGAGATGAAATTATTAATTAAGCCAAGGGTCTCTGTCACTCGCAGCAGGATGTCAACCACTACCAATTTATTTCCAGTGACTGAATGTTGATTTCTTACCCCCGAAAGGTACTGCTGCTGCTTGCTTTAACAGCAGCAGCATTTTAGAAAACAGTAGTATTTGCCAAGTTAATGTTTGACCATTAAGGAAAAAAATCAAGCAGGAAATTTAGATGGGTGTTTCCACAGAAACACAGAAGTCCAAGACATTGGCCGGAAAGACATTTTTACAATGCAGTATTAGTGTGTGTTGTTTAACTTCTAAACAGCTAACTCTAAGAGGCCACCACACAATTGGTTCCAAATGCCTCATTCTGAGCAAAAACACAGGCGGCCTGCCCCGTTGGTTAAAGGCTCTCGGTTTGAGACTTCAGAGGGTAATGAGAAAGAGGAAAACGGCATGAAGGCCCCGGTTGGTTGCGAGATGTCCTGGAGAAATGGGGGCGAAGCAGCGTCACACAATGTGACACAGGGGGTGGGGAGGTGGCTGAGTTTACAGAGATGTCAAGTGTCACGCTCGGCAGAACATTAGGTCTCCACCCCGCACGGGCCTAGGCGCTCATTCAACAATAGACATTAACTGAGTGTCCAAAACCTACCAAGTATTTGTGCCAGATGTCGTGGGACCACAGAGATTGAGGACAAAGGTCCCCACCTTCAAGGGAGGAGAGGAGCCTGCTCGCTATTTGGATGCTCCACCTGGGATGCCAGTCCCTGCCCCCCACACACCCCCATCGTCCCCATCGTGAGGACCCTGGGGACATGTCTGCTCCCCGGGTGCCGGCCTCAGGCCACAGGTGACTGCAGCAAGCGTGGACACTTGATCTGAGACCAACCTGTGGACACTTGATCTGAGACCAATTCTACTCTCTCCTGGGAATTTAGAAATTGAATACAAAGTTCAGTTCAGTAAGGGCAGGGCTCCCCAACCAGTGATCTATAAAGAGGTTAAAGGAGGGCGCCATATTGATCCTCTCAGCCCTCGGGGCAGCTGGGTCTCCACCCCACCCCCCAAGTCCTAGGCCTCTGGTGACAACCTGCCCTGTCCCTTTATCCCAGAAGACACACAACGATCATTTTCTAAGTGTGGCAGGGATGTGAAAAAGGTGAAGTACTGCTTAGGCGACAGTGGAGGTGGGGACGAAATCTCATGTAAAATGGAGACAGGAGTAGCCCTGCTGGACCAGGGACAAGAAGGTAATGACACAGTCCTACAGCCCCCTATCCTCCCAAACAAACAGATGGGACAGCGAGGAAGACAGACACTAGAGAGTCAGGGACCGAGAAGCAAATGAGAGAAACTGCACGGCAGGGAGAGACACCCGTTTCTGAAATCCCATCCTGGTCCCGCCGCATCCCAGCTGAACCCTACTTCCTGAATCTGGATGCCCGTGTGATTAACAACTGTATTCTGAGAGCCTCCCCCAACCTACTGATGCCAGCTTGAGCGAATTTCTGTTCTTTGTAAACAACTCCTAACTAAGACAGATGTGGGGATATGCGTGCTCGGAGGGCCCCTGTGTACCACAGAGTCCTCACTGCTCCAAAGCCCGGAGAAAGAAAAGCAAAATTACATTATGCTCTTAACCCTTTCCAATCTCTTTCTCATCTAAACTTCTTCTGTTGCCCCCACAGGATCCTGGGACCCTGGGGAGGAAACTCCTCCCTGTGCCAGGGATGCAGAGATGGGAGCAAGATAATTCACCTACGATGACACAGCAAATCAGTACCAGGGCCTCCGCTCTCTGCCAGCCACCAACTTAAAATACAGTACTCCTTACACACGAGCCTAAAATACTACATGCAGATGGGAGAAAAACTGGCCTGCCTCTCTGACTTGTGGGTCTAAGGGAAGGTGGCCGTGGTGGTCAAACTGTCACAAACTTGCAGAGAAGAGGCCTTTTTTTGGTTTGTTTTTTTTTTTTTATATCTTTGCAGATCTCTTTAGTTTTATTTAAAAATTTTTTATTTTATTATTTTTAATTGAAGTATATAAATTTATTTTTCCTTTGGGAAAAGCAACAAGTTACATACAATGAAGTATGTTTTTAATTGAAAATATTTATTTATTTATATTTTTTTAGTTCCCAAGGAGAGGGTGGCTCTCCCGCCAGGAAGGTTCTTCCTTCTCTTTGGCTCCAGGAGACACTGCCCTGAGATAAGTCAGGAGGTTGAAGGAAGCCTGAGGGTTTCCTCTACAGATAAGATGAGTGGCTACTTTTAAAAAAAAACCCGCGTAGTCTACATTCCGCAGGTATAACAGCACGTGTGGCATTCAGGAGCAGACACAGCAAGTCTTTACCAACTTTCATTCTCCAAATCCAGCTCAGTGAGGGGCGGCCCTCTGTGGACACTCCCAGGCCAAGTACCTTCTTGTGGGCCAATTCCAGAAGCCACCGGTGCCGCAGAACCAAAATGGACAGAGTGTGTAAAGTTTCTGAGGTTGTGACTGGACTGACTTTCTCCTCCAGGACGTAAATGTCCCAGTGAATCAGACCTTGAATATGCCACTAATCACTTGCTTAGGAAACGTAAACTGCTGAGGCCTTCTGAATAGAAACCACACACAAATTCATTCCCCAGGAGTGTGGACTTTCTGGGACATGCAGACCACTTTCAAGAGCACAATAATCCTGTCAACCTTTAGCAGAACCGAACTGTTAAATGTCAACAACTTTCAGACGGGGCTCCAGACCACCCAGAGAATCATCTGTGTCCAAGAACAGGCAAATTCAGTCAAGAGACCGGATTCCCGTGCCCTTGAGCTCTGTTCTTTGCTCGCAACAATGAAGACCCCGTGCTCCCCGGGCTGAAGCGAAGGAGGCCAGGACAAAGGGTGAGGCCCAGCTCCTCTGAGAGCAGCTCTGGCTACAGACAGCAGGAAAAGGCCCAGAGAGCAGGGGACAGCGCAAGCAGGGGAGCTGAGGGTCACAGAAGAGTGTGTATTTCCCCGTGTTCCCCAGTCACCACGAAGGGCAGGCTGAGAGAGCAGAGGGAAGTTGGCCAGGCCGGCCAGGTTAGCTCACTTCTCTGACTGTTCTTGCTTCACAGGGTTGCTATGAGGATTAAATGAGATGGAAAATCCAGATGGCTCCTTCCAGGCCCATATTTCCCAAATTCAGCTGTTCACATATATCATTTACAGTTTGTATCCCTAACTCTCTTATTTACTTAGTTTGCTTTAAATAAGGCTTTTATGTAAGAAAAAAAATATTTTTATTTTGAAAGGAAATTTGATATTGCTGCTGTAAACAGAAAACCAGTACCGCTTACCATAAATACAGGGTAAGCGTCAAAATAAAAAGAACAAAGCCCAAACGATTATTAAATTGGATCTAGCCCCTGTTGCCTGCAAAAGGCTCTGAGGTCTGCTTTCTCTGTTGAAAAGGAGACGAGCAAGTGTTCCAGAGCTTTAAAGAAGGGGTGCACATCAAGACTTCCTCCTGATATAACCAGAGACTTGAAATAGAGAATGGAAAAAAACATGATATAGTTTAACCAACGGCTCCGATCCCAGTAAGAGCCCTGCCACCTCAAATTCCTCAGGTCCAGTGCCAGCGGAGGTAGCAGCGAGAAGGGGGAAGAGAATCCGGTGGGCTCGGCTTACCCCTGCATGTCAGCCGAGGCCCCAGAGTCTCCAGAAAGCTCTTCGTCAGGAGGAAACCCTGCTGGCTCGGTCTGAGCTTTCCTGCCATCTGGGAGCATCACGATGACTTCTTCCCACAGGCCCTAGCAGGGAGAGCCCGCCTCGGCCATGGCCAGTGACGTCTCCGTCAAGGAACCTCATAAAACTCACCCTGACCAGGAAGCTGGCAAGGTTCCCCTGAACACTTGGGGTTACACTCATGCCAAACCTAAGTGCATCCACCCTTATGAAGGAGGCCTGGAGTTTAGCAAACATTGCACATTGGAGGGAAAGAGCGTCCCCCAACGTTTAATACAGTATTTCCCCAGATGACCTGCATCAGAATCCCCTGGGGTGATATAGGTTTGGGGGCCCCACCTCTGAACCACTGAGTCTGACTCTCTGGGGATGAGATGCAAACATGTAACTTTTAAGGACGCTCCCAGGTTAACACTTATGCCCACTGAAGTTTGAGTCCCTCTGCCTGTACTGCCCTCCAACTTCCCCGGTTATTTCTTATTCATCCTGGGGATCTTGGATCAAACATCACTTCCTCAGGGGAGCCCAGTGGCCCCTCTCACCCCCCCACAAGTCTAGACCAGGTTCCCCATGATACGTCTAAGCCCTGGTGCACTTCCTTCATAGCCCCGATTTTCATTATCTATTTTGTGTGGCTTGTCGAATCATGTCTGTCTTCCCCGCTGGCCTGCAGAGCTCCGTGAGGGCAGGGCTGACCATGGAGCCCCCAGCGTCCAGCATGGTTCCTGGCACAGAGTAGGCACACACTAAAAATATTTGTTGATTAAATGAACGAATCTGGAATCCCTGTTTCCAATTCTCATTTCCCACCCTACCTCACTCTTCTCACTAAGGTTTTTCAGATCCTTGAAAGTCATAGCAGGTCCTGGGAAGCGGGGGGGGGGGGGGGGGGGGGGGGGGGGGGGCCTCTTGCTGAGACCTTTTAAATGATTCCATCTGCTCGCCCGAGTAGAGTTTTAAAAGTTAAAAAATTTTCATACACTGACATATAGTAATAGGAGCGGCTGAAAGCCTTCACAGTGGCCCCTGCTCTTCTCAGCCCTTGCATCTCCTGAGTCCCACCATGTCCTAACAAGACAGCTATGCCCCAGGTTACAGGCAGAGGAAGGGCATCACTTTCTATGCAATCCAAAATACCTTCCCTAAGGCTAACAAAAAATTGACTGCTCCCCTAGAATAAATTTATCCCGTAAATTCTATTCATGAATAAGTTTGCTGAAAAGTTTTGTTTGAATTAGCACAACTCTCTCTGAAAATATGCCCCAGAAGGAAGCAACCCTCTCATTCTTCAACAAGTATAGACACGGCCCCATCGGATCCACCTCCAGTTCTGGCAGCCAAATACCCACAAGTGTTTAGTTCTGCCATGGGATATATAGAATAAATTAAGTTTAGTGGGGAGAAATCATAAAACAAGCCTCTAAGTCTAAAGACGCTGTGTACCTTGGCAAGGGGAATGAATGTGCTACAACAAATCCTATCCACTGTGCCAGAGAACTCAATCAAAACCAGCAGAAAACGATTCCTGTCATATGAGACAAGCAACTCGACAGCAGTCCCCGAGGGGAGATGGAGATAAGGGGGTCCAATCTAGCCTTGCATCTGCCAAAATTCTTTTCCATGATGGCTGAAGAAAGAAAAGGCCTAAAACCCTACATAAGAGGAGGCAGACATTTGAAAGTCAAGGCATTTGTAGGCACAAAACAAACACTAAACCCCTCAGGAAAGCTTTCTCACTGTGGTCTTTACCTCTGGGATTCTAACTGGACGTGCTCCAGTAAGAGAAGAATCTTAGGTCGTTGTGGAGCATGCTCTAGGCTGGGATCCTACCAGGTCTTCAAGTATGGCTCCACTGGTAGTGCTAAGCACTTGTCTTTCACTAGAAACTCCAATTTCCATGGCTGAGCCTGCCCTGCCATCTGGATGGCCAAGTTCACCTGGACCAAGGTAAACCTAAGCTAATTATTCTAGAAGGCCCAGCCATGTCATCTGCAGTAAAGTGAGCCTGACTCATCCCTGGCAAACAAGACAACACAGAGTACCGATTAGTTACTTTGCCTAATAAGTCAGGGTTTCTCAGGCCGACATTTTATACGAGGGGCAGGCTACCTCACACCCCTGTTATACCTTTTACCATTCTGTGGAGAAATCTACCAGAAACATCAGATTATCTGTGGCTTTGAGGGGGTCTCTGCTTCTTCAGACAGGAAAAAGGTCATAGGCCAAGGGCGTGAACTCAACTCTGGGCTATGGAGGCTCATGTAGAACCTGTACTGTAATAGTTCAAGAGTCACTATCAGAAATGTTTCCTGGGGGAGCAGTTTCACCAGATTAGAACAGGTTTCCATTCATTCTGGCTTCCTTCTCTTCTTTGCAACTTGTTCTTTTTTGGCCGCACCACAGCTTGCGGGATCTTAGTTCCCTCACCAGGGATGGAACCCACGCTGTAGGCAGTGTAAGCTCAGAGTCGTAACCACTGGACCATCAGAGAATTCCCTGCAACTTGTTCTTAGTGATCTAATAAGTGATAGCACTTTTGGATGAGCCGGGTACATGCCATCTCCAGAACAAAAACCACAGAAGCCTTCTTTTACCATCTGTAGTGCCAGTTTCTCATCTCCAATGGACAAATGACTTTGCTAATTCACTGTTGTCAGAACTATTCAAAAGCTAAAGTTGTTATTTTTGGAAGACACTTGCCAGCTTTTAGTTGATTTGTAAATTAAGTAACAGTCCCACGTGACACGCAGCTTCCTTTGGGTACCATCACCAAGACTTCACCAGGAACCAGGATCAAAGCTAGGTCGTCTGTGAGGTACCTGTGGAGAGTTGTCCTTGGCCAAGGTGATTGAACGGTTTTACACATTTTAAACTTCGTTCAGTCTCAAAACACCATATTGGGTGGAACGTGGGAATTCAATCACTCCCCCGTCTATCTGGGTCCTAGAGCAGATGCACATGAATTTCCAAGAGGAGTTCTTTCCCTACCCCACCCTCTCCAGTCATCTTCCCTCGGTGAAGCCCAGTGTGGGATGGCCTTTCAGCCTGTTCTTACTGGGCTCCTTGGCTTTCTCAGGAGGGCACCAACCTAACCTCAGCTCACCCATGGTCCAGGCTTGTCCGGGAAGTACAATATTAAACTCGTCGCCATTTTCCTGAGTTCATTCTCTCCACATTCAGGGAAGAATGCTTGCAGAATGCACTTGCAGATGACCTAAAGCGTGTGTCTACTTCACAGCAGAGTGGCAGGGAGCTGAACTTCATACTGACTGCTCTCAGAAGCAGTTTTACTGAACTTCTCTCTGGTAGAAGACACTATCTTCTTCATTTCTTTGGCCATCAGAGTCTATCTATCAACAGTTATCTTATGAAAACTACACACTTACAATAAGATATTGTTGAAGGCAACAGACGACACAAATTCCTCTCTATGAGGTTCCTAGAAGAAATGCTCATGTTTTTCTTAAGCAGTTGGTTTTATTTTTATCTTACAGATATTGGGGATTGTGGAATAGACACAATTTCCCTTTCCTCACTGGCCATTAGGGAGTTCATGCAAAATTTTATGTTTCTATGTGGCAGGTGTACAGGTCACCATGATATGAATTTTTAGTCTTACTGCTAATTCTATTTTGTCCTCTCCTTCCTTATTTTTCCTATTTTATTTCTACCTTATTTCCATGTTTATCTTATTTTGCTTCACCTTTATTTTATCCTGCCACAGTTTATGCTTCCTTATAAGTCAACTTTTTTGGAACATGGATTAGAATATGTATGCATGTATTCTGTTTCTAGAGGAAACCTCAGTGCCTTGATCTGAAATAAGGGTTTTTTGTTTGTCTGTCTTTTTAAGACATATGCCAAACTACTGTGAGACGCTTAGTTTTAAAGGACATTTTTAAACGTTGAGCATAGAAGCTATCTGTATCAATGGTTGCCACCTTCCCAAATACAACCAGAGCAGTCAAAATATGGCATTGGGCAATGTTTCTCTAAGTGAAATTCCTTACCTATACCTCATGGAGATCTTTTCTTAGGTGACACGAGTATTCCCCAATAAATAATACTGAATCAAAATGTTATTCCTTTTTTCAATTTTCTTTCAGTACTGGAAATTACTTTAGGGGAAAGTCTTAGTTTGATGTCAATAAGTGATTAACATTTTTCCAGCACTGGCTCATCTCCCTTTTTAATAATGATATAAATCTAAAATTTTAAAGTGAGTATATTTAAAGAAAAATATGAAGCAAATGGTAATACAACTGGTATCCTGACATGACAAAACCACAATGGTGGTACTGGAATGACTGATATTTGGAAAACACCAGTGAAAACCTCATACTCCCCTTTCTATCCCATTCTAGCCAAGAACAGGCAGTGGTCACTTTTCAGAGTTTATTTACTGTACTCTGAGCACCTGACATGATCAAAATGGGCTTCATCATCCAAGGGAGAACTGACAAAACGATTTAATGTTGGAAGGATCTGGTGCAAAGGCCGTCCCACCTCTACCATCTCAGAGAGTTTCTTGACCAAGAACATTCACTGTTTGAGAAAAGGACCGAATCGTTCCAGGAAATGCTTTCAGATCCAGTTTCCTGTCCAGCTCTAGTTTTCAGATTAACTCTTCTAAGTCTCCCCCCAAAACCATGTTTAACGGAATCTATTAGAGTGTTTATCCACGTTTACCCAGAGTTCACAGTTGTCATTTGGAAGTGGGACAAAGAATCACTCCCTAAACTTACTGAGGAGCTAAGACCAGATATACTGGAAGTGATTCCTACTGAGGTCATTTGGAGTTTAGGGGAATTTTTGGTTTGGGTTTTCTCCTAGTTTTAATTGCTTATAAAAGCTCCTTAATGTCAAGTAAGGAACAATAACAACAAATGTGAAAAGTTAACTTCCCCAAAATGTTTATTCTAAAGAAAAAATTTGTTCCCAGCAACTATTATGCAGGAGGGGATTAAAACTAGATAATATTATATGAGAAGGAAAGGGAAGCCCAAATTACTCAAGTGAAAAAACAACAGCTGCACTAAAAGGCCCGCCAGAGAAGCAACTTATCTGCTTAGTCAGAATCTGTTTCACGGATCCCAGATCTGCTCTGGGGATACCGAGTCAGTTCCACCCCTGTCAAAGGCGATTAAACGGACCATCAAAACCAAACTCAGACATCTTCATTCTACTTGAAAGGCTTACACCACAGGGCCTCCCAGTCACCCGTTAATTATCCTCCCACGGAGAGCTTTGCCTTTTGCACAGATTACCAAGCAAGAGACAAAACTAAGCAAATTAACAGAGCGAGGTAAGATAGGGAATGCCACACTTCACTGTTTCTAACTTGTTTTCTCTGGTTATGGCTGGCCCTGAAAACCAGCACCTCAGACCATTCCTGTGTGTGTATAAAGAACAGGTCCTAATACAGACAGGTGTTGGTTGCTTTCACAATAAGGAAGACAGAAACTAATGAAAATGGTTACTTCTGGAGGCAGAAGTGAGACTTTTCTTAGTATATTGTTTTATATAGTTTTGGCTTTTGCACCATAAAATATTTTACGTACTAAAACAATAAAATTTTAAAAATGTATGAGGGAAAAAGCAAATCCTAAAGTTGAATATGAACAGAAATACATGAGCCTGTTATGATAATTATATTATCTGCACAAAAAAGTGAAGTCATGCAAGTTTTCTGCCTGTTCACCCATATTTAGATGTAGCCAAAGGACAAAAAGAACTGAAAAGATCTACATCAGCAGCTGAACTCATTTAATAAATGGTGCTAAACTTAAAAAGAAAAAGAGAGGGCTTCCCTGGTGGCGCAGCGGTTGGGAGTCCGCCTGCCGATGCAGGGGACACGGGTTCGTGCCCCAGTCCGGGAGGATCCCACATGCCGCGGAGCAGCTGGGCCCGTGAGCCATGGCTGCTGAGCCTGCGCTTCCGGAGCCTGTGCTCCGCAACGGGAGAGACCGCACAGTGAGAGGCCCACGTACTGCAAAAAAAAAAAAAAAAAAAAAAAAGAAAAAGAAAAAGAGGGACTTCCCTGGCAGTCCGGTGGTTAAGACTCCACGATTCCAATGCAGGGGGCGCAGGTTCGATCCCTGGTCGGGGAACTAACCCACATGCCATGCGGTGCGGGCAAAAAAAAGGAAAAAGAAATCCTGAACTTTACTTAATAGATTTATTGTTGGCCATGATATCAGTGTTGTCAATCTGTAAACAAGGATCTCACTGTGTGACATGAGGGATGTAAATATGCAATGGGGACAGCAAGGAAGTACCCTGTGATACTGGTTCTAAATTGAACATATCACTATGAGCTCAAGATGAAAAAACAAAAAATTAAATTTCTTAGTTCTTTCTACTGAAAGTATCTGGAAGCAATGACAACCCTAGCAATAAGCACAATTTATGCCCAGAGTTTGGTTTCTAAATACCATTTCTGCACTAAATGGAAACAGGGCTTCATAGAGAAACAGCTGATTCCAAGACTGGGCCAAGGAAAGGGCAATTTGAGCTTGAGCATTTTGCTGTGTCAGAAAAGCAAGGAGATACTCATAGAACGTTGGGGGCATGTTGAAAGGACCCAAGAGCCATCTTGAAAAGGATCTCATTTACCGAGTTCGGCATAATTAGAGTACTAAAAACAATTATGCAGTTAATGAACTACAGCATTTTTGAAAAATCCATGAGTCTAAAGTGATACTAAAAGGGGGGGGCACAAAGGTGTCTTCTTTATAAAAGAATGAGGGGCAGGACTTCCCTGGTGATGCAGTGGTTGAGAATCTGCTTGCCAATGCAGGGGACATGGGTTCGATCCCTGGTCGGGGAAGATCCCACATGCTGTGAAGCAACTAAGCCCGTACACCACAACTACTGAGCCTGTGCTCTAGAGCCCATGAGCCACAACTACTGAGCCCACAACTACAGCGCCACCAGGGAAGCCTCCAGAATTAAGTTTTTTACAAATCAAGGTTTTTTTGTAAATAAGATAGACATTATGCATACATATATGTGTGTTTAGAAAAGCATTGAGAAGGATGTATTATACATATATATTCATATTTTAGGGGGATGTGTGGTTATCAAATTATACCTCTGTTTTATCCTTCAGTACAGCTTAGAAGGTTTAACCATGTGCATGCAGTTCTACTTCTATAATTTAAGAAAAAGGGAGGGGCTTCCCTGGTGGCGCAGTGGCTAAGAATCTGCCTGCCAACGCTGGGGACACGGGTTCGAGCCCTGGTCCGTGAAGATCCCACATGCCACAGAGCAACTAACCCCGTGCGCCACAACTACTGAGCCTGCGCTCTACAGCCCGCGAGCCACAACTACTGAGCCCGCATGTCACAACTACTGAAGCCCAGGCGCTGAGAGCCTGTGCTGTCAAGAGAAGCCACCGCAATGAGAAGCCTGCGCACCACAATGAAGAGTAGCCCCCACTCGCCGCAATTAGAGAAAGCCCGTGCATAGCAACAAAGACCCAACATAGCCAAAAATAAATAAATTAATTTAAAAAAAAAAAAAAGAAAGAAAAAGGGAGAAGGCCTCTTCTTTTAGAAAAGTCCTGGCAGCCTCAGAGGTTACTACATCTCAGGCCAGGCCCCATCAAGTAAAGACTTTTTAACTGAATCAGCAATTAAACTGCTGGATATGAGCTAATCTAGTTTACTATCTCAAAATACATACTCTTGGTGAGACAAATGATTTGAACATGGGTCAGGGTAAGGCCAACATTCAAATACTTCTTTGCTGCAAACGCTCAGCTGGTGCCAGCCTCAGGCTGGAGTCAGAACACTTGAGTGGAAACATTTTACAGGAAAGAAAAATGATGCCACCTTGGTCAGCAAGTTCCCTGGCTTCTCCAGGGAATTCTTTCCAGTCCCTTAAACTGTGTTCAGGGTAGGGCATGCACAGCTTCAAAAATATACCCTCCCTTTGTTGAAAGAAAAATTCAGTAAAACTATGTAGCTAAAAGACACTAATGGCTTTTTCTCAAAGCCTGGGAGAACAGCAGTTTGGTCCTCTTGATACACCCAAATTTGTGATTAAGAGAAAAATAGCTGGGACTTCCCTGGTGGTCCAGTGATAAAGAATCTGTCTTCCAATGCAGGGGACGCAGGTTCAATCCCTAGTCGGGGAAGTAAGGTCCCACATGCCGCAGGGCAACTAAGCCCATGCGCCACAACTACTGAGCTCACACACCTCAACTAGAGAGCCGGCGTACCCTGGAGCCTGCGCACCACAACTACAGAGCCCACATGCCCTGGAGCCTGCGTGCCACAACTAGAGAAGAGAAAACCTGCACGCCACAACTAGAGAGAAGCCCGCGCACCGCAGCCAAAGATCCTGCATGCCTCAACGAAGATCTCGAGTGCCAGCAACTAAGCCCGACGCAGCCAAAAATAAATAAAATAAATAAATAAATCTTTTTAAAAAAGAGAGAGAAAAATAGCTTAATGTGGGAGATTCAAGTTTAAACAGATATATTAGCAGTCAATTAACTTGCAAAGGATACGCAGAATATGTCAAAATGTTAGGTGAACATCCTGGATGAGGATTCTGCCTAGTCTTGAAAGACCCTCAGAGTTCCAGGAGCCGGAGCTATTTTGAGGGGCGCCGCGGGAGACGTGCGCTTTGTCCTGGGCCAGACTGTGGGGCTTGCTGTGTACTGGCTGGGCCTCTGCAGTAGCCGCAAGTCTCTGCCTCCATTTTGAGAACTCTTACCTCCATCTTCTACACTGCGGCCACCTGCAGCCTGTGTCACCTTACTAAAACACCTGTTTAAAACCATCTTCTATTTAAAACCCTTCTGACACCTTCAAGATGAAGTCTGCACTCTTTGCCATTTAAGACTTTTGCTCCCATCGCTCTTTCCAGCCGTCTACTTGGACCTTATTTTTGCCAACTGTACCTCGGATATTGCAATATTTGCAACTGTACCTCGGACTTCCCTGAACTCACCCCACCCTCTGTCCTCTGCACATGCCGTTCCCTCTATCTGAATTGCCCTTCCCTGTCCCGTTTATCTGACTGCTATTCGTTCATCAGACTTGATAAGAATCTCTGAAATCTCCCTGACCTCATCTCTCTCACACTCTCGTCCAGCCAGCAGAGCGAGGAGGATTGAGCGCACCCTTGCTCTCACCCTTGTACTCCGTGCCACCGCATCATACATCCAATTCTCTCCTGTCCCCACTGACACCGAGACTCCCCCAGGAGCAGACATCGTGGTAGCCCCAGTGCCACACAGGCCCTGTGCCGGGTTCACCATCCAGCACGTGTTTGTGGAAGGAGTAAATGAGCAGAGAGGAATATCCAGGAAGGACGAAGACGACAGATACTTCCCTTTCATCTCAGAAATCACTGCACGAGTGAAAGGTGCAGAGCACACAGAAGCCAGGCCGTTCGGCTCTTCATGGGGTCAGTCGGTCTTTGCAAGGCTGTCCAATCCTTCCAGAAGTGAGCAGGCAGCCAGATGGCATGCCACCCGCACGCGGGGGCCTTTATCAGGCCTGGCCCTTCTCACAGATGAACCTCAAGACTTGGATGAACCCTGTCCACCAAGCAGTCCCGTTTCTCACATCTCTTTTTCCGTTTTGTTATTTGTTAATTTCCCATCTCCAATCTGTTCCTCTTTAAAGTGCAAGCAGCCATAACACACACAGGGCTACATCAAAGGCCAGAGTGCCTTGAGGAGTCATCCAGAACAGACAGTGGTCCTGCAGCTCCTGACACTGACTCAGGAGCGTCCCAGCTTCTGACTCACCAGGCACCTGCTCAGCCTCTCTGATCAGGAAGCTCTGGGCAGGCAACTTTAGGTTCCAGGGGGCAGCCTGTCACGTCTCTATTATGATCCAACAAGGGTTTCAGATCTACACAGCTTACAAAGTGGAGGAAGGTTTCTAAAGCGCCAGAAATGGCCCTGAGCTGCAAACGGGATCATCTTCTCAAAGCATTCTGGCAAAAGTTCCTATCCCTGTTCACTTACGCGTATTTTATACTCTGAGTAATATTTCTGCAGCATGTAAACTTAATACGTTAGACAGAGCCTGTAAGAATAATTGCTGTACGTAAGTTTCAATTGAAACACAGCTCTCGAGCTCCACCCACTAGGAAAAGACTTCTCATTTCAAATACTTGGGTCTGTAAATTACCTGGAGAAGTAAGTGAAAAGGAAAGTGTGAAATAGGTAAAATCTTGATGTTTTTTATTTCCTCTACTCTTTTGTATTCTGTGGACAAAATTAAGTGCTAAGTTCTGCCGATTCTCCCACCAAGTGTCTCTGGGAACTAGTGGCCTCGGTGAGGCATTGCCCCAGTGTCAAAGGTGGCGTGCCGGATGCCTCTGGGAAGGCCAGCTGTCCAGGAAGAGGGGGATGGTACCAGGCAGAGTGCTTGCTTTAAGCGAGTCGTTCTCAACCAAGGGTGATTTCATTTTGGTTGTCACAGCTGGGGAGAGAGGTTGCTACCAGCATGTAGTGGGAAGAAGGCAGGGATACTGTTAAATATTCTACAATGCACAGGACACACACACACACACACACAATAGTCTGGCTCAAAACGTCAATAGTGCCAGGGTTGAGAAGCCCTGCTCTAAGCCTCTGCTGGAATTCTTCTGGTTTCCATCTGCTCCCGAATCACTTCCTAACTCCAATTCTCCAACACGGGTATACAGGTAACAGATTAGAGAAAGGAAGGGAAAGTTAACTCAGCAAGTGTCTGGCTCTGTCATGTGTTAGCAATAGGGAAAGCACCTTGAATTTATTGTGTAATTTGGAAGACTCACGGGCAAGCCTTAACAGTCTCATTTTTATAATCTGGTAAGAGACAGGTGGCCTAAAGGAACATCATGGAATAGGAAGGGCCAGGTTGAATGGGGAATCGTAGCCCCATAGTCTTTCCTTCTGAGCAAATAGTTTGGAATCACCCGCACTTTGATATAGGCTTTGATTTTAAGCACAGTGATCTTCACGGCTCTAATTCTGGAGCCAGGTTTGCAACCAGCATTAATCAAAAGAATATACACCTCTCAGGCCCCTTCCATCAGCAACAGTGCTGAAGACTAGTCTGGCATCATCGTCTCAGTGATGAGATAAACAACAAAATCTATTACTGCTACCAGTCCAAGGCAAGCTTCTAAATCATAACTTTTTCAAATGTAAATCACAGCACATGCATTTTTTTTTTTTTTTTAAGTTTTGTTTTGGCCACACAGTGTGGCATGTGGGATCTTAGTTCCCGGACCAGGGATTGAAACCGCGTCCCCTGCATTGGAAGCGCGAAGCCTTAACCACTGGACCACCAGGGAAGTCCCATGCATGTTTTTGATAAGCTTCCTCGAGCGGAAAAACTTCAAGTACCCTAGCTAACTGGGAATTACATGTTTTAGCCATGCCCAATCTAGCCATGCTACATTACTGATGAATTCTTAAGAGTTACTCCCAAGCTTGTAAAATGCTTTTGTGAACATGTCACAAGGCATCTGTGGTGATATTTACTTTATTTCTTGGGAAACCTGAGGGTGGGAGTATAGGGGAGGAATTGTCAAAATTCGGACATGCCCATGGAAGTATGTTATGCATAGAATTTCATACACCATGTGTGCTGCAGCCAAACAGTAAAAAAAAAGTTGAGGGGCTGTGGTTCTAATACAGAACAAAGAAGGCCTGAAATAATACCATCCGTAAATGGAAGAGCCTGGGACAGCACGGAGAGTTCCAGTATCAAGTCCTGATCTTTCAGCTAAGCTGCCAAAAACTCGAGGCCAGGACACGGAACCACATCATTAAAAGACAGAAAGACAGACAGAGGGGCGAGCCAGCATGTGTGAGCACTGCACCTATGATGGTAGATTTTCTGTATCAACTTCACCAGGCTACAGGGTACCCAGATATTTGGTGAAACATTATTCTGGCTGTGTCTGTGTTTCTGGATGAGATGAACATTTGAATCAGTAGACTGAGTAAGCAGATTGCCCTCCCCAATGTGGGTGGGCCTCATCCAACCCACTGAAGGCCTGAATTGAACAAAAGGCTGCGCAAGGGAGAGTTCACTCTCTGTCTGTCTTCCAGCTGGGATATAAGTCTTGTCCTGCTTTTGCACTTGGACTCAGACTAGAACTTACATCACTGGCTCTCCTCGGTCTCCAACTCGCCAGGTGCAGATCTTGAGACCTCTCAGCCTCCAGAACTCCATGAGCCAATTCCTCATAATAAATCTCTTCATTCAGAAACATATATATATTTTTTATATATACTAAATATTTTAAATATATTAAATATAGAGAGATAGATCCTATTGGTTCTGTTTCTCGGAAAACCCAGAGTAACAGAAAGCCCAAATCGATGACTTTTGCAGACCACAGAGAGAGTCTGTCACCTTCAAAATTATACACTGGACAACATCATACTCTTATTGGAAACTTCTTCCAGCTTCTGCTTATCTGAGGCCTCCTGAGCCCTTGTGCTCGACAGTTTGGGGGAAGTGAAGTCCTACAAGCTTTGTTCACGTTAATAATGATGATGATAATATCCAAATGAGTTTGTAGGAAATTGCCTCCCTCCATCAAAGAAAAAGCAAATCCTCCCACAGTTGATTAAGGAAAAATGTTTAAACCTGCACTTAAACCATTTCCCTGGGGAAAAACAGGAGGCGGTCATTTATTACATAAGACAATGAAAGGGCAGGGGTGGGGCGAGACAACGGGGGTCTCATAAGAATGAACACTTCTCAGTTTCTTTCAATTCTCCAACACTCACTCCTAACACAGAATCATAGTCTTCTGCATAAGTTCTCTCCTCCCAAGCACAAGCCCTTTTTCACAGACAAAGGCAACCTGTCATCACTGCAGAGACAGTCCTGCATGAGAAGCAGAATCTGCTCTAGATGAATAAATAAATAAATTAGCTGGGACAAACGACAAAAATGACAAGAGGAAAGCATAATTCTGAAGAAACACATTAACAATGCAATTAACATAATGCAATGCATTGTTAAAAAGCGAAATAACATTAGTTGTCATTGGCTGAGCACTTTGTCAAGAACCGTGTGCTTATTTAGAACAGTGTCTGGGGCTCAGAGTTACTACAATGTAAGTATTAGCCATTTTTATTATTCAATCTTGTTACAAGTTAGAGCAAGTGAAGGGGAAAGAAGAAGAGACATCTGAGCTGCTTTTTGAAGAATGAACTGGATTTTACTAGGCAGGTTGTGAGAAGGATGGGGTAAAGCATCCAAGACAGAGAGAGAGGCAGGGTAAAGCCTAGCACGTTTTGGGGGAACTGCAAGTTTTTAGGACTGTGGAATACAAACTTTCGGAGGCTAGTAAGGAGGGTCGGGAGCAGTGGGAGACTGAGTCATATGGGCTGACAAGTGTGACTCTAATTGACGTCATCATTGACACAAACTATTGGAAATGAGGCCAGACCTAGAAAACCTGGGCTGCACTCTGGGGACATAGTCTGAAGGGGGAGATAGACAAGAACTAACTAGAACATGGGTGACAGATGCCATAACAGAGATCTGTAGAGCAAAGTGATACACACAGCAGAGGGAAGGTTTGTTAGAGTCAGTGACAGCTGAAGGGACAATGGATACAGCTTACTTTGAGCACAACTTCACCAGACAGAGAAGAAGGGAAGGGCACCCCTGGTGGAGGAATCAGCATGCACAAAGGTGCAAAGGTGTAACAGTAGGTGGTGGTTTGAGGATCTTTGGTGCAGATCAGTGTGGTAGAGGGTAGTGGCAAGGTGAGAGGGCAAGGAAGCAAGGTGGGGCTCGGTGGTAGGAGGCATTGGAGTCCATGCCAAGTTCTGGACTTAATCCGTCAACAATGAAGGTTTGTATGTAGGGCAGTGACATGAACAACTGATGTTGTAGAAGGGTCATCCTGGGAGTTGTGTAGAGGGGGTGAGACTGGAGGTCAGTGGACTAGTTAAGGGATTACTAAAACAATGGCACTGGGATCTAACTAGATTCAGAGAATGGGGGAAGTTGAGAAATGCCAAGGTTTGTAGCTTGGGTAAATGGTCAGTATAACCTTGTTATCAGAGTTAACTAGAGATTGAAAAAGCAGGTAGAGCCAGTTAAAAGCTCAACTATTTGTTGAATGAATGAATGAAAGAATGGGTGGATAGAGAGAGAAGGAGAGAACAAAGTGGAGGAAAAACTGGTGGAGGCTGAGGAATGAGCTTGGTTTTGGACCAGGGAACCGGAGGCCTCTCCAGCAACCAGGTAAGGACACCACTGGCTGAGTGATGAGTGGGAGATGTTGCCTTTCCCCATCCTGGGAGGCTACATCTTACATGCAGAAGAGCTAGAGGGGAAGAGCCTCTTGCAACTGCCTCTTTTTGGCCTCCAATGAGGGGGGTCAGCAAAAAGGATGATTCAGAAGAAAGAACTTGGCTAGGTATGTGCCTTTCAAGCCAAAGGGCTCTAGAAGCTTCTCTCACAGGTATGGAATTCAACCACAATGCCCACTGTGGGGAAGCACTGTTTTGGTCCAAGAAGAAAATGACGAACAAAATGACATTAAGACCAATCAATTCATCTTTCAAATAGAATCTCTGAGCTGTATTTTGTTTGGTTAAGAATGGAAATTCCACTTTTATTCCAAGCAAATCTTCTGACGCACCAAACTCAAGGATGAGGTTTCATTCAAGAAAAAAGTTTTTTAAAAAATTTATTTTAGGGCTTCCCTGGTGACGCAGTGGTTGAGAGTCCGCCTGCCGATGCAGGGGACATGGGTTCGTGCCCCGGTCCAGGAAGATCCCACATGCCGCAGAGCGACTGGGCCCATGAGCCATGGCCGCTGAGCCTGAGCGTCCGGAGCCTGTGCTCTGCAACAGGAGAGGCCACAACAGCGAGAGGCCCGCGTACCGGAAAAAAAAAATATTTTATTTATTTATTTTTGGCTGCATTGGGTCTTTGTTGCTGCGCGCGGGCTTTCTCTAGTTGTGGCGAGTGGGGGCTACTCTTTGTTGTGGTACGTGGGCTTCTTACTGCGATGGCTTCTCTTGTTGAGGAGCACGGGTTCTAGGCGCACGGGCTTCAGTAGTTGTGGCTCGTGGGCTCTAGAGCACAGGCTCAGTAGTTGTGGCACACGGGCTTAGCTGCTCCGCAGCATGTGGGATCTTCCCGACCAGGACTTGAACCCGTGTCCCCTACATTGGCAGGCAGATTCTTAACCATTGCGCCACCAGGGAAGCACTAAGAAAGTTTTTAAACAATGAGATCACAGTGATTTTAAAAAAATCATCATCGGGGGGGGTGGTCTTATCATTCAGGGCATAATTCCTAATCCTGGTCTCTGAAGACAACACACAGCCTTGAGCGAATCATTCTCTTTTTTTTTGCGGGGGGGGGGGGGGGGGGGGGGGGGGGTGTTTATTTTCTCATATGTAAAATTAAAGAATTTAATTAAATAACTTTGGATTAACTACCAGGGCTGAGGTTTATGATAAGATTGTGATTAGGGGCACATAAAAGGAGAAAAATATCTTAATAACTGCTTTTTTATTGCCTGTTGGAGCCTTTCTCAGTAAACTAATAAATTGCACTTTTCCTGGAGAGAAAAATCTTGGAAATGACCCATTTCCCCAGTAGGAGATCATTTCCTGTAATTCACATGTGGTAGAGTTAAAAAAGATCATTTGAACTTAGCTCAGATAGGTCAGGGAGAAAATTCAAAATAAGTATTTATTTTTCTGATTAAAACCAAACAATCAGACTCAAAATAGGGAGGCCATAGAAAAGCCACAGAATCTTCCAAGTGGCTGTGAGCTGCACACACAAAGACCTCTACTAATGGCAAGAAGAAGCAGGGAATAGAGGGAAAGGTGCTTCCCCTGCTCCCCCAAGGGGGCAGAGCTGGGGTCTGTTGGTCAAATTCCTTACACATATTAAGAAGCAGAGCATCCTTTTGGCCAAAAGAGTAAGTTGACTGTGAAAGACAGATACTTCCAACTGGAAACTAACTAAGGCATTTGGTCTGAAACTAGGATAAGGCTATCTGAAATGTGGCCCTTCTCCAATGAGGCTGATCAGACCGGGGTCCACTGGCTCAAACACGTGGAAATTTCTCCCTCCCTTTCTGCTCCCTCTATGCCAGGTGGCATGAGCCCCACCTCTGCTCACATTCTAAACAATCAGAAAGTGTTAGGTATTAGAGTGAGGTACAGAACAAAGGACAGAACATCAGCTGGAGTCTGAATGGTCGTGGAATGTCTTTCTGGGAAAAGTGAGATTGAAAATAGGTCTGAAAGTGAAAAAGAGTCCTAAACGTGAAAGGCAGAACAATGAAGCTTGTCCAAAATAACAGAAGGTGAAAGAAAACACTTAGGATGAAAGCCTCAGGGTGCTGAAAGATTTCTTACAACACAAAAGCACCCATCCTTAATGAAAAGTCTGACAAATGTGACTTCAGTTTAAGATTAATACCTAATTCTATTTACATAAAGCTCCCAAACATCCAAAACTAAACCACAGTGCTTAGGAAAGCACGCTTAGGTTGAGAATTCTGGACAGAGGCAAGGAAATGACTGCCATTCAGGGGGATGGCTCCCTTTGAAAGCGAGGAAGGCCTTGTGCCAGGAGAGGGGCACATGGGAGGCTTTGACAGTATGACAAAGGTCTATTTCTTGATTTAGATGCAGTGATATGGGAGTTCACTTCATAATAACGCATTAACTCGCTCATTTATGTCTTTTGCACTTTTCTGTACGCATGTTATACTGGACATAAATGTTTTAAGAAAAAAAAAAAGTGAAGGGGAATCAGACAGCTGAACTACAGAACATATGACCCCAAAGAGCCACTACACAAGTTCAAGAAGAGCCAGTAAGCACAAATGAACCTACCTACAAAACAGAAAGAGACTCACAGACATAGAGAACAGACTTGTGGTTGCCAAGGGGGAGGGGAGAGGGGGAAGGATGGACTGGGAGTTTGGGGTTAGTAGATGCAAACTATTACATATAGGATGGATAAACAACAAGGTCCTACTGTATAGCACAGGGAACTATACCCAGTCTCCTGGGATAAACCATAATGGAAAAGAATACCAAAAAAAGTGTATATATGTATAACTGAGTCACTTTGCTGTATAGCAGAAATTAGCACAACATTGTAAATCAACTATACTTCAATTAAAAATTTTTTTTTTGAAAAAAGAAAAAGAAAAGAAAAAGAGCCAGTAAGGATAAAAAGGAGCTAGCTTGTCTTCTGTCAGTGATGATCAAAATTCAGACAAAGGTCATTCAAACAAACCATAAAAAAAGTATTACTATGGAATTATTAATTTTTAAGGTGTGATAATGATATTTTGGTTGTGTGTGTGTGTGTGTGTTTTGAAGAAGTCCTTATCTTTTAGAAATAGCAAAACATTCATGATGGAAATGATAGGACATCTGGGATTTGCTTTAAAATAAGCTGGGGAGGAGGTGTTAGTGCAGGTGAATATGGAACAAACAGTACTGGCTGTGAACAGCTGAGGCTGGGTGATGAGGGTTCCTTATAATATCCCCTCCGCTGTGAAAACGTGAAGTTTGGAATTTAACATCGTTTTTTAAAAAAGAAGGCAAGGGAATACTATCTTGGAAAGATTCTAATACTGGTTGTTCAATAACTGGGCAGAACTCTCCTTGGCACCACAAATAAACATATTTCTTAACATACAGAGGGGGTCATGTGCCTACGTGGGTACCGCTCAGCTCCAATCCCTGCCTAGAACAAGAGTCAGCAACAGTGCCTCTCACACACATAGTCGTATTTAATCCCCAAAATAGCCCGGAAAGGTGGGCATCATCATCATCCCCATGTTCATACATAAGAAAACCGAGGTTAAGAGAGGCTAAGTGACATTTTTTATGGAGCCAGAGCCACTGATAAAGCTAGAACAGAAAGCAAAACCTCCATTCTGTTGTTATTTCGACAACAGAAAAAAATGATTATAATAACCAAAGCCTGTTACATCTTATAACTTCCTGACAAGAATCTGAAAATGCCTCTAACGCTTAGTGCCTCCAGATGGGTAGAACCAAGTGATGTGAAAACCAAAAACTTATGCAAATGTGTATTTGACAAAGGATTCCTACCCGGACTACATAAAGAACTCTTACAAATCAACAACAGACAGATGAACAGCCCAATAAAAAACGGGCAACAGATCTGAACAGACACTTCAAAAAAGAAATAGGTGGATGGCCAAAATAAGCATATGGAAAGGTGCTCCACATCATTAGCCATCAGGGAAATGCAAATGAAACCCACTTCACACACACAAGAAGAGCCTAAGACTGGCAACACCAAAGGCTGCGGAGGAGTGGGAACAAAGGGAACTCTCACACACTGCTGGTGGGAGTAAAGATGGGACAACCAGGGCTTCCCTGGTGGCGCAGTGGTTGGGGGTCCGCCTGCCGATGCGGGGGACGCGGGTTTGTGCCCCCGGTCCGGGAAGATCCCACATGCCGCGGGGCGGCTGGGCCCATGGCCGCTGAGCCTGTGCTCCGCGGCGGCGGAGGCCGCAGCGGTGGGAGGCCCGCGTACCGCAAAAAAAAAAAAAAAAAAAGATGGTACAACCACTTCGGAGAATTGTTACAAACGTAAATATACATTTACTCTATAACCCTACAATACTACTCATAGGTATTCACCCAGAGAAAATGAAAAATATATCCATAAAGAGAATTATACAAGAATGTTTATAGCAGCCCTCCCCCACCCCAAACTGGAAACAATTCACACCTCCATCCACAGAAGAATGGAGAAATTGTGACATGAGTGTTCATTCAATGGAATACTTCTCAGCAATAACAAAGAGCATACTATTGATACATGCAACAACATGGACTATCCTTATGAACATTAAATGCATATGAATGATCCATTTATGACATTCTAGAACAGGAAAAACTAAATTATAGTGACAAAAGACCAAAAGTGATGGGGGGTGGGGAGGACCAGCTGACTGGAAAGGAGCATAAGAGAACTTTCTAGAGAGACAGAAATGTTCTATATCTTGTTTTGCATGATATTTACATAACAGTTGTCCAAACACATTGAACTAAATACTTAAGATCTGTGCATTTTATTGTATTAAATTACACCAAAACAAAACAAAGCAAAAAAACACATGCCAAAAAGAAAAAGAAAAACCAAACCTTTGTTCCTCCATCGAGGGGTAAGTAATTGAGAATTCCAGAGTAAACACGTGGGGCCTGCCAGCTGGGCGTGTTCGCTTTCCCATGTGCGAACACCTCCCCTCCCTATCTTTCTCTGTGATTATTCCCTGTCTCAGTGAATGGCACCAACTACCCTCCACCCAGTTTCCCAAGCCAGAAGACTGGGAGTCCAGCCATACTCATCCCTCGTCTTCACTTCTACTCAATCACATCCACTCCTGAATCTAACCGCCCCTACCCACTGCCTGCCCTCCATCCCAGCTGCCTCCTGACCATTTCCAGGCTGGCTTTCCAATCTGTCCTCATCCCAAAACAAAATCCTCTACCTAACATCCTTTTGTTGTTCCTGGTCACCCTGAGGATAAGGACCAAACTCCTCAGCAAGATAAGCAAAGGCAGTCAGTACCATTCGTGCATCAAACAACTCTTTGCTTCAGATGTTACAGCTGCCTGGAGCACCCTCCTCCCCCTTAATGCTCCCCTATCTTCACACCTGTCCACCTGGTGAGTCCCTGTTCTTCCTTAAGACTTAGATCAAGCAACACCTATTCCCACAAGCCTCTCTCCTAAGCATCCCTCCTCGGCCCTCTGCCTCAGACATCCCCTTACACTGGCACATGGCTTATATGCTTACAAAACGGCTTACATGACGGGGCCAGGCACCGGGTGTGAGCACATTACATATGTTAGCTCATTTAATAGGAATTATCACTCTGCACAGTGATGATTGGTTTTCTTTTGTCTAAACGGACTCAACTGTAAATAGGGGTTATTCTGTTCAACTAGGACCTTTTCAAGCACTAGGAAAATATAGGTACTAGCTTAACTCTTTGCTGAATAAATGAGGGTCACACAATGAAGGCCTGAAACGGTTTGCATGCCATTTTACTTCGACAAGCAAAGTGAACATAGAGGACATCCAGGCAAGACACCAAGGCTGCTACCTGGCTTGCTGGGGCAAAACCCAACTGCACCCGAACGATCTTTTAGGCATAAGTCACTCGCCACACCCAACCATCTGGTGTCTCTAGGGCTCTAACAACCAAACTCCTACAACCACCTTGTACAAAGTACCTACTGTATACCTTGCACTGTCCTGGTCTCTCATGTAATCTAACCCCTGCCACAGCTGGAAAGGTAGGCATCACCATCATCCCCATGTTTATGCACAAGAAAATTGAGGTTCAGAGAGGTTAAGTAACTTTGTTTAAAGGATCAGAGCCACGGAATGGTAAAGTCTAGAACAAAAAGCAGTTCTAAGGCCAAAAACCTACCTTGTTCCCACTCACCACTCTGCTTCCCGGGAAGACAAAAATGGGAAACCTTGAGAAATGGTTTCTCAATGGCTGCCTTGAGACAATGTTTTTTTGAGTCACTGTTATATGGATGTATATCCACTTTTTGTAGAATGGGAAACCCAAACTCACTGTGACTCTGTGACCTTGCTGAGGCCACTCGAAGAGCAGTGACAGGAGCGAGGCGGGAGTGGGGTCTGTTCTGCACCGCCAGGCGGCTGCCAAACGGCTGAGCAGCAGGTCCCTAACTCCACGCTCACCGCACGCATCACATTTCTTACCTGCTCAAACCCACCCTGTAGCTGCGAGCTACAGTGACCAACTGGGCTTGGGCTTAAGGTATAGAATTTCTAGAGAACTAGGGATATGATGACAATATGTTTATAGTCTCTAGTGGCTCTGGATTAAAATAGCAAAAATCTTTAAAGCCAAAAGCCTAGTAGGTAAAGACCGCAGAACTAAGCAGAGAATGTTTTGCATGAGTATTGCCTTACGGGACAGGGGATGTGCTGGAGGTCATTCTGGGAGGAGAAGCTTCAAGGCTTTGAGGATCTAGAAGACACTTGTGGGAAGCTGTTTGTTTAAGGCGAGGCTGACTCTATTGACCACGGAGGATGTGAGGAGGCCATCAGTTCGCACCCTCCCAAGAGGTGATAGGAAGCGGAGAGCTGGGCTGATGGAACTGTGATCCCATGGAGCACGGAGCCTGCAGAACCCAGAGCATGTGGGGAAAGTGAGCTGGACTCTGCTTCGCCATGAGTAACCATGGGATGCAAGCCAACGCGGGCCCCCAGAGCCAGGTCCTGCAGCACCAGGAGGAAGCTGGCGGGTGGGTGGTCCCATCTCTCCTGAGGAAGGGCGGGTGGGTGAGAGAAAGATCTCTAAGAAATCGATCCAGCCTCTTCCTCCTCCATTGTGTCTTGGACAACAATTCATAGAATATGAAATTCCCGTTTTTAAATGAAAAGAAAAAAAGGACTATTTGCTAACCTTTCCTTCGTCCTTCATACCAACATGTGCAGGAACTGGGCCAATGAGGACAGGAAGGTAAAGACTGAGGGTGAGAAGAGAGCTGATCTGGATAAAGAAGCCTGACCCTCTGTTACTGAATCCTAGTTTCTCAGACGTGGAAACACTCTGTTCACAGCTGAGGCCTCTCCTTCTCTCTCTTTTTCTCCACTTTTTTCCCTGAGCCCCCTGAGCAGAAGCTGCTCCCTGGCTGTTGTAAAAGTAGTCTTTGTTTTTGGAGTTCAACCAGCATGGGCCTTGAATTTCCATTACATCCACAGCTCCAAACTCCTCCTACAGCACCTTCCCGACCTCAGGCTAAAGAAAGAAAACAGCCGGCCAAAAACAACCTGGGCTAAGACACTAAAACCTCCTCTCCAAAGAGATCACCTATGAGAAGACCCTCCGGAATCCTCTCCCAAAAGCAGGCACCACCCTGGGAGAACCAGAAATTCCCGTACAGACAAGCACGGAAGAAAGCTCCCTTAGTAAAGAGTTCGGGGGTGACTGAACCCCAGAGGTCAAGGTACAAAAATGGGGTCAGCAAGGCCACAGGACCTCGGCCTGGTGAGTGGGATGAGTACATCTAAAGAAAGACTCGGGTCTCCGTGGGTGGTGGTGTAGGGGCGTGGTCAGCAAAGAGCGGAGAAAATCAGGGTTCACAGAAGCAAGTTCTGAAAGTATGCCTGGCACTGCCTGGGGGACAGAAATTCAGGGGTCACAGGAGCTGGGGACAGGTCAGGGGAAATGTCCCTCCACTTCTCCATCCACCTGCCTAAAAATCCCTCTGGTTCCTAATTTGGTTTCTAGTCCCCTAGATAATGGGGAAATGCATGGTCCTGGGTGGGGATACAGATGTTCAGATACCAGAAAAGGGATGGATGGCCCCTTGTGAATCAATAAACTAGCCTGAGCTGATGTCTCATCACCTCTGTTTCTCATCACCTCTGGAGGTCCTGCTAAAACATGTTTCTAGAACGTGCACAAATAGTTCTCAAGCAGCTGTATCCCTAACACCAATCTAGAACCTAGGGAACCAGAGATCAAAAACTTGGTTTCCATACTCTCATATCTGATTAATCCACCCCAATAAAGTCACCCAGTGAATTAAAGATCCCAGTAGAGAGCTAGCTGACCTCAGCTTGCTAACAGCCATACACTGCTTGCCCGGGCTGCCCACTGTCCTGTACGCAATGAAAATGAAGTATTAAAACCTGTTATTTTTTATTATTATTAACTTGTGGGGTTTCCCCCTCAGATGTATAGCTGAGAACAAGGAAGAAAGACTGAGGTATGGATGAAAGAGGAGTCTGGCAAGTGCCATCTCAGTTAGGGGTGAGAGAGACAGCTAAGATGAAGCAGTCTGCGTGAGATGAGCTGGTATAAGGGAGAATCCCAAGGAAAGGGTCTTGTCACAATGACGGGTCCCATACAGATCAGGTGAGGCTTGGAAGGTGACTGTATGTGCAGGTCTGAGCAGGAGGCAGACACTAAGAAGGGTTAAGCGTTCCATAGTCTTCCATTTCTCAGCCATGAATAGTCTCTGGAATTAAATGGCTTTTTCCTTTTCTTTTTGCAGCTGCCCCATTCTGAAGACGGGCTCTATGCCCACCTGGGGACTACGATACATGCTTTTCATGCCCCTTAGGAAATCCTAAACAAAAGCTCAAACACAGCTCAAAACCCTGGCTGGGAACCACACAAAAGACGGAAAGAGGCTGACATGAGGTGGGGTCCATCAGAAGTTAAAGGCTCTGCATTCGACCCTTCACATTCTGATCTCAGTGCAGGATTTCTCAACCAAAGCTTTCGGGGTCCCAAGCGTAAGGCAGACTGGACTGCTGCCAGGAAACTATGCAAGGCTATGTTCTTGTACAGAATCTTTCCAGCATTATTCTTGGCTCTGCTAACATTGCTTTGGCTTTAAAAAATCAATAAATAAAGCAAGCAGAAGGTCCCCTCACAACCATGCTGGACCAAAGATACTCCTTTCCAAGCCAAAGGAGTATCTAGTCCAAGGAGATATGTTCTGCTGGATACCTGATACCTTCACATGATTTTTCCTTGGGAGGGCCAGCAGTACCCAGGTGACTTTGCTACATGAGATCAGTGTTGCTAGGCTACCAGAAATCACTGTGGTAAGGGAACAGCCAAGGATTCCAGGGCCGGGGGCGGGGTGGGGGGGGATCAGCAGGAGAAAGGGATGCGAGGACAGGAAATAAAGTCCCAATGACGCAATGACTTTTAAGGCTCTGAAGGGAAATTGCTGGACCCTGAAAATTTCAGTTCTAGAAAGTGGATCAAAATCCTTTCCAGTGATCTTGAAAGATACTACATAAAGAAAGTGTACAAATAACAGCTCTTACTCCTCTGGGTGCTTTGAATCCTGACCTAAATCAAAAGGAAGAATGCCTTGATCTCATTCTAGTATTTATTCTAACATTTTTGCTTGACAGTCTGGGTACAACAAACAAACTTTTATCTAGTAGGAGCTCAATAAATACTGGTTAGTGGACTGGCCAGGACCCTCCCAGGGAAGAGAGCACAGCAGTAAAGGATCAACAGGAGAAAGAGAGGACGTGCGCAAGTTCTGCAGCAACAGGGCAACGTGTGATTCGTGGGTGTGATGCAGGAAGCTCTTGTCACCAAGTCAACAAAGATACCTCCTCCTGCACCACGTATTTGGAGATTTTCCAACTCCCAGGCATTTTCAGTCCTTTACTCCTTCCACTAACAACCCACAGCTTACTTCTGAGTGACGAGGCCAAGAAAAGAATCTACTTTGTCAGAACCAGCCATAGGTAAACAAATACAAAGCAAGTGCGTGCTAGCCAATTATATAATAAAACAGAAATGCAGGCTCGTGGCAGCTATGTGACCCAGTGTTTCCATCCACTTGATGTAGCTGAACCTCCATTACTGAGATGGCTTCTGGCGAGGGTGAAAAGAAGAAGGTTTTCCATGTGTTTCTATGAGCCTTCTCTACCTCCTTTTTCGTAAGGAAAAGCAAAATGCCATTAAACCCAATTCACATTCAGTGGGAAGAAGTACAGTCAAGTAGAAAGAACTTAGGCTGATGTCACAGAGGCCTGAGTCTGAACCCTTGTTCTGTTACACCCCACAGGCCATGAGGTCCAGAGCTAGTATACTGAACCCCTCCAAGCTTCAGTTCCCTTGTTCATAAGACAGAGATGTCTACAGCTATCACACAGGTTGCTGAGACAACTAGGGCAGATAATCCACGTTCAGAAAGCACCTAGGACATAGCATGTGCTCGGTAAGTGTTCCTTTCCCTTCACCTTGGGTTTATACCACACCTAAGGGATGTGGTGCAGGTATCATCGTAGGTGTAGAAAAGGACAGAAGGGCTTCCCTGGTGGTGCAGTGGTTGAGAGTCCGCCTGCCGATGCAGGGGACACGGGTTCGTGCCCCGGTCCGGGAAGATCCCACATGCTGCGGAGCGGCTGGGCCCGTGAGCCATGGCCGCTGAGCCTGCGCGTCCGGAGCCTGTGCTCCGCAACGGGAGAGGCCACAACAGTGAGAGGCCCGCGCGTACTGCAAAAAAAAAAAAAAGAAAGAAAAGGACAGAAGACTAGCTTAAGGAGCTTGTAATGCAAAAGAAAGAGAGTGAGGGAGAGAGAATTCACATCTTAGAACAAGGCTGGAGAAAGTTCAGCAGAGAAAAAGAAAAAAAAATAGAGTGCTCCAAGGTCTTCAGACAATTGCTGTTATCAATCAAAATGAAAAAATACAGATGGGATATCAGAGGACTTTCTGATACATTGGAACATACACAAACTTTGACTGATCCACTCAAAATTCCAGACTCAAAAAAACAAAAGGGGGCTCCCCTGGTGGCACAGTGGTTAAGAATCCGCCTGCCAGTGCAGGGGACATGGGTTCGAGCCCTGGTCCGGGAAGATCCCACATGCCACGGACCAACTAAGCCCGTGCACCACAACTACTGAGCCTGCGCTCTAGAGCCCACAAGCCACAATTACTGAGCCCGCGTGCCACAACCACTGAAGCCCACACGCCTAGAGCCCGTGCTCTGCAACGAGAAGACCGCACACTGCAATGAACAGTAGCCCCCGTTCGCTGCAACTAGAGAAAGCCCGCGTGCAGCAACGAAGACCCAATGCAGCCAAAAATAAAAAATATTAATTTAAAAAAAAAGAACCAACCAAGAACCAGAAAGTGGGGAGTTTTTCTAAGTCTTAGAGCAGCGGTCCTCAACCTTTTTTGGCACCGGGGTCGGGTTTTGTGGAAGGCAATTTTTCCACTGACGGGGAGGGGGTGGGGGTGGGGGAGAGAAGTGGTTCAGGCAGTAATGTGAGCGATGGGAGCGGCAGATGAAGCTTCGCTCCTGCTCTGCAGCCCGGTTCCTAACAGGCCTTGGACCGTCACCAGTCCACGGCCCGAGGGCTGGGGACCCCTGTCTTAGAGCACAAAGAGAAAGCATGACAGCCTAATGGCTAAAGGCTTGATTCTGGTCAGGAAACAGGTTCAAATGTCAGCTCCTCCACCCATCAGCTGTATGACCCTTAGCTTCTTGGAGAATCCAGTAATAAGGCAGAGCATTAAGCCCTGTCCCTGCATATGTTAAATGCTTAATAGGTGGTGAAGATACTGTTCTTGCAACACACTGAAAAGCTCTGAGCCCTGATACCTGGAGTGATTCAAAGAGCAGACTGTGGGGAGGTAGGGATAAATGAGAAATGCAGACAGGTTAATCCTTCGGGGCTGCAGGATGCAAAATAAGGGTGGAGCTCGGGGTTTCACGTTTAGGGCCAGGGATACTTCTTGTACTTCAGAGTGAGGGACAAAGCACCGGAATGTTTTGTCCTTGCTCCCCCGGACTTCCCACACAAAATGTACCCTCACCCCCTCCCCACAAAGAGGGTGCACAAGCACAGCCAGTTCATGAGCCCTAAAGAAAAATGCCCCAAACCCAAGGTCCAAACTTGCCAAGACATTACATTTCAAACAGCCGAAGTTGACACCTCACGTGCGAAGGATCTTAATTAAACCATATTAAAACTGCAAACACGAACTCAGTGTCTGGACCTACTTATTATGAAATAAACTTGATTAAGAACAAATCCCTTTTAAGAAGAGGAAAGAGCCCAGCAACTCTCATGCACATCAAATGCTGTTCTCAGTTAGCCCTTTTCCTCTGAACTTCACAAGGTACCAGCAGGTGGGAGATAATTAACGTTTTAATAAAACTTGTTTTACATGCCTCAGTTGAACCTTTTAGTTCTGCAAAGTTTTTCCCTCTCCAGCCCAAAGATGCACCACAAAGGAGGACTTTTTTTTCAAAAGATCATTTTTCTGGTTACATTTGGGGTTTTATGACTTCAGGAAGATGAGGGTGGAGGAGGTCATGTATGAAAAGGACTATTTCTCTTTATCCATATTTACATTCTCTAAGGGAGTGAGTTTGGTTTTTGGATTCTCCTCCCAGCCCTATCAGGGGAGTAAAGTCCTTGCTCCCACTTGACGAGACTTATGGAGCAATGAGAGGTCTGCGGGACCAATGCAAGCCACACCACCCAATTCTTGAGCACAAGCCCTCCATTTGCAAGAATAGCTGACGTTTACAAAGCTTGCGTTTTTCCCTTATAAATCTCGTCTTGAAAAGCAGTCATCTTACAGCTTACCACCCTTGCCCACAAACCTCAGCACCCACGTAAACCCTTTCCAGTGTAAAAATGCTGCTTCGTGGGCAGTTTCTAATTAATTAGGTCTTCAACAGTATTATTCCCTGCTGCCCATAACACAACGTCGGCATCACAAAAGCTAACGGTAGCGCATGGCAGAGACTTAACTCCTGAAGTCGAGACAAGGAAGACAACTGTTTTCCTTAGAAAAGGAAACCGAGGCAGCGAGAAAACACTGACGTTGCTTAAATACAGGGGATCTGAACCCGAGACTTAGGATTTTAGTTCTGGACGGATCCGACTGCATTTAATTTGAGAGTAACCTAAGCTAACCCCGCCATGCACAACCCAGTAATTATAATTTTGGGCATTTTAATCGGACTCAGACCTCAGGGTTTGAATTTAAGAGGGTGAGAGTTAAAGCAATATGTGTAGGGATTACGGCTGAAATGCTGCCTGCAAGTCACAGTTCATTTTCTCCTCAGGACTTTACAAATCATCCCGGGTGCCTCTTTGCTGCCAATGCACAGCCAGGCCTCCCACCATCTAAATGCCAGGTTCCTCTGCAGCCCTGGAGCCTCACGACCACCCCCCATCCCCCCCATGCACACAACCACACCTGCGCGAGAGTGTACAGTGGGGTTTCACAATCTTGGCACTACTAACTTTTCATTAGGGCATTGGCTTCCGCACTGCAGAATATCTGGCAGCATCCCTGGCCTCTACCCATTGGATGCCAGCAACACCTGCCCAGTTGCGACAATCAAAAATGTCTCCAGAAGGCACAGGAGGCTTGAGGACAGTGAAACTATTCTGTGTGACACTGTGATGGTGGATACATGTCATCATGCATTGGTCAAAACTCACAGAATGTACAACACAAAGAGTGAACTTTAGTAAGCCATGGACTTTAGTTAATAAGGTATCAGTATCGGCTCATCGGTTGTAACAAATATACCACATCAATGCAAGATGTTAGTAATAGGAGACACTGGAGTAAAAGAAGGTGTATATGGGAACTCTCTGTACTTCTGCTCAATTTTTCTATAAACCTAAAACTGCTCTAAATAAATAAAGTTTACTTTTTTAAAAAGTCTCCAGACATTGCCGTATGTCCCTAAAGGGCAAAAATGTCCGGTTGAGAACCGTGCTGCAGAGGGCAGGCCAAGTCCCTCTCACTGTTTTATTGAGTGCATCAGCCCAGTAGTATCAGGTCACACTTCCAGAGGGAGGGTGGAAAAGGTGAGTTTTCTGAGTGTACCTGGATTGTGGAGACTCCTCTAGAGGATAATCTTATTAGGGGAGAAAGCGAGGACATCTCTTAGGAAAATCCAGGCAGAGGCTGGACGGAGGCCCTCAATCCTCCGTCAGGTCAGGGAACTAGATCCCACATGCATGCCACAACTAAAAGTTTGCATGCCACAACTAAGGAGCCCACAAGCCACAACTAAGGAGCCCTCCTGCCACAACTAGGACCCGGCACAACCAAATAAAAAAAATAAATATTTTTTAAAAAAGAAAGAAAAAGGAAGAAAAGAGGCTCCCCAAAGAAGTGGAAGAGTGAAAGAAGATAACACACAAACCAGGAGAAGGGCTCTGGGGTGCGCTGCCGTGACAAAGCTCGGTGTGGGGACAAAATGGAATTAAATACCACTCGAAAGCCGATACAATAATACTTCCCAGCTCAATGAGACCTCATCTTTCCCAACATCATTCATTTTTCTCTACATGTTTGATATCTTCCAAGGTTAAATCTTTTGGTAAAATGGGCCTCACGAATTGTTCCTACACCTTCCAGGGTTGGGGGGGAGGATTAAGCGTGTCTCTACTACTGAACACAGTGCCTGGCATGGTAGCCATGCTCTCTAGATGGTTTCACCTATTCTCTTTATATTTACTTCAACTTCATTTTTAACTGAATCTAAATATTTATTAATGAGACTTCCCTGGTGGTACAGTGGTTAAGAACCTGCCTGCCAATGCAGGGGACACGGGTCTGAGCCCTGGTCCGGGAAGATCCCACATGCCACGGAGCAACTAAGCCCGTGCGCCACAAGTACTGAGCCTGCGCTCTAGAGCCTGCGAGCCACAACTACTGAGCCCGCGTGCCACAATTACTGAAGCCCACGTGCCTAGAGCCCGTGCTCCGCAACAAGAGAAGCCATCGCGATGAGAAGCCTGCACACCACAATGAAGAGCAGCCCTTGCTCACCACAACTAGAGAGAGCCCGTGCGCAGCAACGATGACCCAAAGCAGCCAAAAATAAATAAATAAAATAAAAATAAATTTAAAAAAACAAAAAATAAACATTTATTAAACCCAGTCCCCCCACATCTCATCTCATCCACCGTAGCCCAGGGGAGTTTCTCTGGAACGGACATTTGTTTTTCTGGTAACAGGACTTTGTCATCTAGTTCAAAACTCCTAAAGGACCAAGTAGCCTCAGCCACTGAAACTGACCCAGGCTCAACCACTTGCACGTGGCCACTCGATTACAACTCACCCACTTCTCAGTTGCCAGATATCAGAGACTATTCTCTCTTTTTTCAAATCGGTCCCTTCTTATGCCTTACTGTTTAAATTATGCCTCTCAGAGAAAAATCCCTGCAGCAGATAAACACAGGATCTGGGATGGAAACTCCAGCATGCCCAACAATAGTGCCACTGTCACACACACGTGAGCTTTCGTGAAACCAAGGGATTGGCAACCCAGGGCTGCCGTGCCCAGGAAAATTACTTCCTGTGGGAGAAAGAAAACAACCTTCAGCTCCTGGCAGGTCCCGGGCAAGCCCAAGCCAGGCTCACTGGAGAACTTGAATGTTCTGTCTTTGGGAAGGGGGGGCTGGAGGTAAGGGCCGTTCCCACCCTCACTTGCCCTGGTCGAGAAAGGCAGTAGTTGGGTGAGCATCAAGGCTGCAGCATAGACACCTGGCTTTTTCCTAGGAAAGTGGAAACAAACCCACCATGGGCGGCTCAACACTGCTTAGGGGACGATCAATTAGCAAGATGGGTCATGTGGTCCAGAGAGAAAAAAGAAACTCCATTCCTGTTTGAAAGCACCTTCCAGGGTCGGATGCATTTTTCTCCCATCAGTCAGATGCAGAAAGGCAATCACTTCAATTTAATAAGAGAAGGAAAATGCTGAGCTGCCTTATTGACATCCTGCATATTCCGCTATTATTGAAAGGAAATAAAGAAATTACAGGCCGCATAAGCTATTAGCTTCATAATGCCCTGTCCCAGGGTAATCAGCAAAGACTTCTTCAATACAGGGTGCTCCGCAACTCGGTGGTAAATGAATCCTCGTTTCAGGATTATTTAAGGATGACTGGACATTGTGCATCTAGAAGTTCTCCACGTCCTGAGCCGCCGAACAAAATTCAATTCTCAAATAACTACCCGCCCACGGCTGCCCCTTTCTTTCCTCCTGCTGTTCATCTTTGTTCCCACCTCAGCACCTGCCCCTCCTCCCTGGGCCATTCTTCCTCTAACTCAGGGTTTCTCAACCTGGGCTCTAGGGGGCGTCCAGTGCACTGCAGGATGCTCCCCGAGTCACGCCAAATTTCCCTGAGGGCAATACTCTCCGCACCCTGCCCCCTCCGGCCGCCCCTGCCCCGTTGAGAACCACTGTCCTAATCACTTACTTTGCACTCTTTGGGGGTAAAACTTACCACTGCCTGGAATACTTTTGGTTCCATTTTGCTGTCAGGAACCAGTTTGGACATCACCTCCTCTGGAAAACTACTCTAACGCCCCTCCCCCCAAAAAGTAGCAGGGCTGGGATTCTTCCCCCGTGTGCCCTCCCCGCCCTGTACATGCTTTTCTGATAGCACCTATGTGACAGGATAATTGTCTCCTTACTTCATTTAATAATTCATCCATCCATTCATTAATTCAACCAACACTGAAGTGCTGGGTATAGGAAACAGGACCACAAATAAGACACTGGGTTCCTGCTCTCATGGGCTTATATTCTAGTGATGGAGGACAGGTAATAAACAAGGACAAGAAAATGGCAGATATTAATAAGCTACAAAAAAAAACATCCCTTGGGTGTCTCTCCCCAAGGGAGACTTAGCTCCTTAAGAGCAAAGACAGCATTATTCATTATTTTATCTACAGGAATTAGCAGTGAGCCTTAAAAAAAAAAAACAAAAAACCCCCTAGCCTTTTCCTCCTTTCTCTCCAGGCATATGTCATTTTCTGCTCTCTGTTATAGGGATCTGGGAGGGGTTCTCTCCTGGGGGACAGTAAACTTCTTGAAGGGAGGAACTGCCCAACCTATAAATTTTACAGAGAGAAAATCACAGGGTTTTTGTTCAATTAAATGATTTTCCTCAAGCTATAGTTTTGAACACTAAAATTTTACTAAAGATATAGCTAAAAAGCTTAAGAGGAGAGACAAGCATTTAATAGATGGGGAAACAGAAGCAGCAACTTGCCCAAGGTCACACAGCCAGTAAACTGGACGAGGCATCTGCCTCAAAAACCAAGCTTTCTTCCCCACCACATATCACTGCATCTTGTAGAAACAGACAGGCACAGATTAGGTAAAAATGTCCGGAGAAAATCTCTTTCCTGACAGAAGGCTGTTGGCAAACCGTGGCTAGCATTGGGGATCCTCCCTGGGTGGGAACGGGGAGGTGGTGAGTTTATTTACAGGCAAAAGGGAGCTGCCAGTTCAAGGAGAAGAAAAATGAATGACATTAATTTTTCAGATTCTTACCACTGGGACTGAGGCCCTACTTCAGCACTTTACTAGCAGGGCCAAAAATCACTCCAAAACTAACGCCTACAAAGAAGAGGGCCAAAAATGTCTGCCTTTTTTCTTTTCAAGGAAAGAAAGGTTTGTAATATATAAAAGCTGGGATCGTTCTGCACAGATGTTAAAAATGACCCAATCTGTTGGGTTGGAAGCATCTTCTGAGAGGCAGGATGGCTCTGAGGGACGAGCATGGACTTTAGGAAGACAGGTCTGTATTCTAATCTGGATCTGCTTTAGCCTCTCCAAATTCAGGGGTTTGGAGGGAGGGGGTATGATATCTAAGTTAAGGGGGATAACAGTACCTGGCACAGAAGTGGACACTGCCTCTCCTGCCGTTTACACCAGGTAAGAACCTTGGCCTGGGAAACAAGAGACCTGGTTTCACCTCGCAGCTCTGTCCTGACTCAGTGTGACTCAAATACTTCAAATGCCCTGACCTCAGTTTCCTTTCTGGTCCCTACTTCAGATCATGGTCACAGGATCAAATGACACTTCATCAGTTAAAACCAGAAAAATGCCTGGCAAATTGTAGGCACCCAGTAAATGTTAGCTAAATCTGACATCAACTGGATTTTGTCCTATAAATGCTCACCATGCAAGTTTCCCTCGACTTGCTGTTTACACATGGCTCCATCTGTCTGACAGCAATACCAGTCAGCCCTCCATGGTCATCTCCCAAAAATACCCCTGCAGTGTGTGCTCCAGGTGATGAGTCAAGAATGAACCTGAAACCAAGGGCAAGTATTATTGCTCTCCACCCACCTCTCACCAATGTTATCTATTATTCACTGCTCCCATACATTCAAAGAACAAATATCTATAATCCATCCCAGACATAAGTCAACATTAGCTCTATCATGCTTAGAAACTATAAAGGGAATAGAAAAATTTTTAATTTTGAGGATCAACATCTGATATCCACGACCTTCAGGCAGAAGGTATCAGAAAGTCTTTCTGAACCCTGAAAATCATGGTGAAGGTCTTAAGCATTCCTCCACAGAGACTAGCACAGACTGATTAGGGGGACAACAGTGATGACAAAAGACACACAAAAACATGCTGCCTCACTGGACTCTTACCCTGCCCTGCCCCCCCCAAAAGGGTGAGCAGAGAAGTCTATTTAAAGTCAACAGTCCTTGGGTGGCAAGGCCACAGGCTTTCCAGGACTTGTTTTCTTTCCCCCAAAACCTGTTTACAAAGAAGTGAAGAAAGGAGAGCATAGCCTACAGTGGTGCCTGTCTCCACTTAGCATTTTAATTTTTTTTTTGGGGGGGGGGCCGCGCTGCACGGCTTGCAGGATCTTAGTTCCCCGACCAGGGATCGAACCCATGCCCCCTACAGTGGAAGCACAGACTTTTAACCACTGGACCGCCAGGGAAGTCCCACCACTTAGCATCTTAACGCTGCCCCCCAGAACAGCTCACCACAATGAATGATGAGGAACAACAGTAACCACAGAGCTAACAGCTACCAGGTTCTTACCTCCTCCATTCCGCCACAAGCTTCATGTGCATTAGCTCACTTAGTATCTAGACAAATCTCTAGGTGTTATCATCCCCATTTTCCAGACGGAACACTAAGGTTCAGAGAGGCTAAGGAACCGGCCCGAAACCACACTACCCATAGGTGGCTTGGCCGGATGTGAACCCAGGCTGTCTAACTCCACAGCCTGAGGACCGAACACCTGCCTTAATTCGAAGATCAGAATAACTCCCTTCTGGAGTGATCCCCTCAGAGCCCTCCCCCACCCTTCCAGGTTCTTACGAAAATTCACGTGTCTTGTTGGTGGGGAAAAAAGTCACTAGGCCTGTGGACAAGGAGGAGTTAAGGCCACACTTGTGGACTTAGAACTCGGAGTAGTTTTCTCAGTTTTGTGGGCTGGAGCCAGACTTGTAGCATTAATTTTAATGTAAATTTTTTTGGAGGTGATTCATGTAGAATTCCTGCCAAGAATTTTAATAATTAGACTGAGTTAGACCAAACTCTGTCTGTACATGCCTAACAATATCTGCTGATTTAACAGTTATCCTGGAAGCCCCACAGAGCCCGGGGAAGGCCTGGCCAGGCAGGCTGCAAACGGGGATGGTCAGTGGAGAAAGACACCTGTGAGCCCCCCAACGGAGCAGAGGAAGGGATGAAACCAATCAGAAAATGCTCATAAAAGAAAACCTTTCCCAACAGTCCTTTCTACCACGAGCTGAGGGCTATAAAGTGCTCCTCTCTAATATGTGGATTTTCAGCCTTTTTCCCTGCTGTGGCTCAGTGCATTCCCATTGGCAATGGGGACTCATCCGCAGGGTGGGATTTCTTTAAGGAGAGGAGGAGCTAGGGGGAGAATCCAAATCTTTACTCCCCACCCGTCAAGAATCAGACTCTTTAAGGGTGGAGACCTGCGGAATTTGGTACAGCCCCTGGAGAATCCGTTTCCCATCCTCCTCTCCCCCTCTCTCGTGGTCACACAGAAGCACATACATACACACACGTGTGTCCTCACACACAAACTCACACTCTCACACTAACAGCACCATGGATCTAACAGCTCCCAAACGAGGACGGTGCCAATGAATCAAGCCTCTCCCGGAAGGCGGTGCCACTAAAACCACAGAAATTATATTAAAATTATAAAATAATTTACAGGCTTCTTAAAGCAGTCTTCAAAACAGAAAGGGAAATTTAGATCAACCTCTCCCCAAATAATGGGGAGAGGGGTTATATGCCAGAAGAGTAAAATATAAAGGCATATTATTTGCATAAGACACAAATTATGCTATGGAAAATCATGGAAAATGGTTCTAGCCATTGCTGTCCCATAGAAATATAATGTGAGCCACTTATATCATTTCAAATTTCCTGATAGTCACCTTTAAAAAGGTAAAAAAAAAAAGGGCTTCCCTGGTGGTGCAGTGGTTGAGAGTCCGCCTGCCGATGCAGGGGACACGGGTTCGTGTCCCGGTCTGGGAAGATCCCACATGCCACGGAGCGGCTGGGCCCGTGAGCCATGGCCGCTAAGCCTGTGCATCCGGAGCCTGTGCTCCACAACGGGAGAGGCCACAACAGTGAGAGGCCCGCGTACCGCAAAAAAAAAAAGAAGGTAAACAAAAAAGGTGAAATTAATCCTAATATATGATAACTCAGTATATCCAAAACAGTATCATTTCAACATATAATCAATGCAAACAAGTACTGATAGGGTATTTTACATTCTTTTTTTCATACTTAGTCATTGAAATCCAGTATGCATTTTAAACACTTACAGCACACTGCAATTCGGACAAGTCATGTTTCAGGTGCTTAAGAGCCATGGCGGGGTGGGCGGCTACCATATGGATTACTCTGCTCTAGAAATTGGTATGGTGCAACTTTTAAAAGGTCCAGAGTTCCAGCTTACTTCTAAATTGTGTATTTCTGAATGACTGGCCTGTAAGTAATGAATACATACTATGTTCTTTAAAGGTTTTTTAAAAAGAAAAAGTGTTAAGTTCATGCTTGCCCATTTACTACTAAATGGCTCTGGACAAGTAATTTCAACCTTCTTGAGCTCCAGCTTCGTCAACTGTAAATGGAGATGAAAAATATGTCAATATGATTTCCCTCACAAGGGCTGTTATAAGGATCATATGCTATATGCGTATGAAAGTGTTGTGTACTATGTGTGCTATGCAAATGCTAATGATCGTTATTATAGGTCCTGTAAGAGAACAGCTCATCCTTGAAAATCAATAGCATTCTTCTCTTCAGACTATAAACGTTTTGCCCACAGCTGTCCTTCCTTCCCAGAGGCTTCAGAACGGTAAGAAATGCATATTTCTGTTACCCTATCAGAAGCTATAAATCTACTTTACAAGAAAAATCCCATCAGAATTTCCAAGTGATATTTAAACTATTTTGTTGAATAGATATTTTGTTAAAATTGAAGACCCTGCTTTAAAAACAGGAAGGCATCCCTGGTTGGCAAATTCTAGAGGGAACCAACTAGCCTTACCTCCAAGAGAATTAGCCAATTCAAAAGACACACTCTAAACTAGTGAGCAAAGATGGAGAACACCCATCCCCCACCCCATCCACCCACCCGCCTCACCTTGTTCCTTTTCCTCCAGCCTTCTGACTCTTTTAAGAGTTTTCCCAAATTATGTGTGAATTTGAGTGGTTAGAAACAATATTTTAAGATTGAGAAGAGAGCTGCTGTCTAAATATTTCTTGATGGGTGAACAAAAGACCTTCTAGACACCCCTCCCCACCCCAATCTGTTATGATAATGGAGGCAGTAAGGCAAGCCCTGAGGAGAGATGAAATGAATAAGTGAGTAGTACGTAATTATTTTATGAAGTGACTTATACAAAGAGAAACCAGAGAAAGCTTTCGTCTTTGAGAATTCGCTGAAGGCAGAGAACAAATCCTTGTTCCCAAAGGCCATCTGAGGTACCCCGCATTAGCACACTTCCCTGCAGACACAGACCCCCAACCCGGGAGACAGACGTGAAGACCATGAGTGACAGCATCCTCACTGTACAGCTCAGCCATACTTAGAGCTTCTGAGGTGTGTAAAGTCCAGATTATAACTAAGATCAGCCTTTCCCAAAGTGTGCTCTGCACGATGTTTCCAGGCATTTCACATTTGGGGTTCGGTGGGTAAACAAGCAGGAGTTCCATGGCCAAATGAGTTCTGGGAAATCCTGGACCACACGAAGTTCAGCAGGTTCTTCTACTGCTCAGAGCCTTTAACATGACAGTGTCCTGCGGGAGAGAGGGATCTGACCATGCACTGGACCTTTCTTCAGATATCAGATCTGGAGTATCCTCAGGTTGACATGATCACGTCTTCAGACACTTCCACTTTCATAAATGGTTACAGAATACACTAGGTGGCAGAAAAAAAAGAAAGGTTCTCTCCTGAAACCAGCTGCATCTGTTTTGTTGTTTTCACACTTGTAGAACTAACTGCACATCAAAGCTGACCCTCAGAAGCGCCAAACTCAGCACCCACTGATATAACAGCAGTAGCTTCACCCACCTACCTGTGATTTCTCTGTTCTACCTCCCGGGCTACCCCCAGGCCTCCCTCCCTATAGACACCTGCGGTCCCTAATCAAAAAAAAATGCACCTATAGGTATTGATAAAAAAGGTGTAAACATCCTGAAACAAAATAAAATCATAATAACTTTTACTGTCTTAACCTCGTGTTCCACAGAGCTTGCTCAGAGTAGGAACAACAAAGAAAGAAACATTTCAGTTCTGACCTCTGACTTTTCTCCTCTAGACTCAATTGGGCTGTTTCAAAAACCATGTTCTACTTCTTTGGACTGAAGCCATCATGGTTAAATCTGAACAGTGCACGGCACTGGTTCCCAAACATGGGCCAAGGGCCCCTAGAAGAGGGTCTCAGGGTCATTTCAAAGGTCTTCCAACCACATGAGCACCAAAAATTGTCTGCAGACCAAAAAGTCGAAGTGTAACTTCTATTATATGAAGGAATCCACGAAACCTTTTGATGTTAGAAAGAGATCCTCACGGGGCTTCCCTAGTGGCGCAGTGGTTGAGAGTCCGCCTGCCGATGCAGGGGACACAGGTTCGTGCCCCGGTCCGGGAAGATCCCACATGCCGCTGAGTGGCTGGGCCCGTGAGCCATGGCCGCTGAGGCTGCGCGTCCGGAGCCTGTGCTCCGCAACGGGAGAGGCCACAACAGACAGAGGCCCGCGTACCACAAAAACAAAACAAAACAAAGCAAAAAAACTGGAAACCAAAACTAGCGCTTTTAATAAATACACCCCTTGCCAGTAATCTATCCTATTAGCAAGAGAATAACACAACTCAATATCTTCTCTTAAGTTACAGATTAATTAAATGATTTAAAAAACTCCTTGATTTTGTTTCTCAGTCTTAATCTCATAAGACATGGCAAAATTTGAAATGACAAATGCTCATAAACCCAAACATCACTCAACGGTCCTCCTTGAAATTCTACAATTTTCTATTCTTCGGCAAGGAACAGATTCGATTTTGTGTTTATTTTTCAGTGACACCAAATAGAGGGAGCTATTGGTGTGTCTTTAGAATAAAGCCTCAATATAACATTTTGACAAGACCTGCACTAATTAGAAAAACAATATAGCCACCAAAACCATGATGACCTCTGACGATTCACAAAAGACAGCATTTCTTTATTTCTGGGGAGTTTCTCAAGCAATGAAAAATGGAGGTATATAAACTCGTGTTCCAAAGGAAGCGAAAGTTAAAGAACTACTGTGGGTGATGCTTATAAACTAGACTAATGGGAAATGGCACACAATAGATAACATATCTTAAGAAATGTTAGCAAGTAAGATCTCCTTTAATATCTATTTCTATCCCCTATGGACATTATAGAATCATCATGAAATACTCTCAACATAAAGGCAATTTTTTTGCCAGGAGAAAAATCTTAAAAGTCATTTCACCTATTCACAGTGAAGATTTCATGAAGACCTACAAAAGCAATCATTTTTCTACTAAAAGTTCTATCCAGTTCTCAGCTGGAGCAACATGTCACATCTTCTATATCAATCTGTGGCTTAAATTCTAATCCTTATAACTGGCATAGAGAGATAATAAAATGTTTTCCAAATGCTGTGGGAATTTTTTAAAGCTCCCAATGCATAATAGTGTGCGTTTTTTAAGAAGTTATCATCAGTTCCAAGTTAAGAGTTCAGTTGCAACAAATACTCAGAACTGAGGACTTAAAAAAAAAACCCCATATTTTCTCTATATAGCATTATTGCTTCGATGAATTAATGCCAAAAAATGTGGTCAGTATTGTTTCCAGATTCTTCAAGCAATTGTACTCCTTGTATGGTCGACCCAATCCCGGCTGTACTTGATTACTTAATTTTCAGTCATTTGCAAACTCAAAAGTGAAAATGTAGAGGCATTTGGGCCACTTTACTCAGCAGAACGCGAAATGTGGGCACAGTTCATAGACTTTCTCACATAGGTCTTCTCAACACAAAATATACTGTAGGAAGAACTCCCTCCCTACATTGAAAAGCCTTTGGGAGGGCAGTGTCCATTTTTTGAGAGAATATGGACTTTAAGAAAGATTCCTTCTTGCTATATAGTTTATCATTTGTTAGCTTTTTTTTTTAAGTATCCTTTGCTGATTAACTCCATTCTGTCTATTCTCTCAAAGGACTCCAAGTTCCCACAATACATATGTATTCAATTTTATTGCTTTTCACTTGATATATTGCATTGTAACTGTTCAAGGCATTTTTTTGTGAACATTATGTTTCTGTCTCCCAAACTATACTCTAAGCTTCTTAACAATAAAAACCATGCCCTGCCTCCACCTTGGGAATTTTTTTCTTTACCATGACTGCATTTAACCTATAAATTTATTCTGATTAGATGACATCTTTACAATATTTTGTATTTCCAGCTAGTCTGTTTCTCCATTAATGCGAGTTTCTTTTCCTTTAATGTCTAACCAAAGGTTTTTCATTTTCTCTACAAAAACAAAACATGCACATGGTAAAAAAAAAAAAAAAACTTCCAGTGAGTCTCTCTCTCCGCCCAGATTCCACTGTCACCCTGAGAGGTAACCCCCTCATGCAGCTTCCAGAACATGTTCACGCATATGCATATTTATATAAGCATAAATATCTTTTCCCCACCCCTTGTTTTTAAAAAGCTGGGCCAGTTATCAATATACTACCTCTCAGCTGCCAAAGAAAAATTATTTAAAAGGATCAGAACCATTTTCATAGGTTAGGCAAGAAGACTGAATTTGGAGCCAAGAGACAATAAACTGATATTGGGCACAGAAACTAAATATAAGCACACTCCATGTGACACCAAGTACAAATCTTTTATTTTTTTAAATAAATTTATTTATTTATATATTTATTTTTGGCTGCATTGGGTCTTCATTGTTGCACCTGGGCTTCCTCTAGTTATGGCGAGTGGGGGTTACTCTTCGTTGCGGTGCGCAGGCTTCTCACTGCAGTAGCTTCTCTTGTTGCGGACCACGGGCTCTAGGCACGTGGGCTTCAGTAGTCGCAGCACACGGGCTCAGCAGTTGTGGCTTGCGGGCTCTAGAGCGCAGGCTCACTAGTTGCGGCACATGGGCTTGGCTGCTCCACGGCATGTGGGATCTTCCCGGACCAGGGATCGAACCTGTGTCCCCTGCATTGGCAGGCAGATTCTTAACCACTGCACCACCAGGGAAGTCCCTACAAATCTTTTCAATGGCTGAACAGTATTACATTGTAGATATACATCATGATTCACTTAACCAGTCTTTTATTCACAGGCACTTACACTTTCACATTTTAGCTAATATTGCTACAATGAAGACATCTTTGTTTATATTTGTAAACTCTATTGGATAAATTCCTAGAAATTGAATCCGGAGGTCAAAGGTTACATACATTTTGAGTGACCAGTGCCAAAGAAACAGCATCAGTTTACACGTGTGCCTGCTTCTCCACAACTTTCCAACACCCTGTCATCAAATGTTCTTTTTGCCAATCTAATAGTGGCGTATCGCATTCTATCAGTTGCACTTCTTGCATTATAAGTGGAACCGGGCATCTTTTCATATTTACAAACATGTTTATATTTCTTTCTCTGTTTAAACTCTTAACTCAAATTGATTTTAAGAGCTCATTATGCATTAAGGAAAAAAATGGCCCTTTTCTCAGTTGTATGTGTTGGAAATACTCTTTCCCAATCTATGGTTTGTCATTTGATCTCGTTTCTGGTATTTTGAATCAAACAGAAGTTTTACATGAGATTCATCTCTTTTATACTCACCAACAAAATCTAGCTTAATTTTCTGAACACAAGTGTATGTTAACTTCCTTCCAAGAGACGAGAAGTCAGACAGAAAAATTAACAGTCACCAAAAATCCTTCCCCTGAATTTGTGAGAATTTGGAGGAGCAAATAGCTGTTAACTAAACCACTGCCAGCACCCAATGACGTAATTCATGGAAAGGGGATCTGCAGATCCCTGGAAAGGCACATTTTCTCCTTTTGTTTGCAAAGTCCATATGCTTGTCAGCTTCCCAGAGGCCAGCAACTCTCTTTGCCTCCAGTAAAAGATGCCTTGGCTTAGCCATTTCAGAACAGAAGTGGTTACACATGAAGATTTTGGCCCTTGCCCTGCCTCAGCAGAGACTCTTCGACGCAACACCCAGGTCGATAAGCAAAGAAAGGAGATTTGGTCAATTTCCCAGAGAGACTATGGCCCAACACAAGACCAAAGGAAAAAAATGATAATGAGTCAGGTTCTTCAACTCACTAAGTCCCCAGGCAATGAACAGATGACAGATGTGCTCAGACAGCTATTTCTCTCCTGGCACTTCCTTCTTCTTCTTTCCAGTAAAAGAATAGAGGAAAATGAAGTAGAAAAAAATACTAAAAATGATTTCTCTCTTCACCTACACTGCCTTAAAGTCACTTATGTTACGGCAAGGACATTAACACTAATAAGAATGGTGTGTCCCCCCAAATTCAGGGAAGATTTTAACTTCATTCAATTTGTTCTTGGTATTTGAACATGATGGTACCACATTAATGTCCACACAAGTGGGACAGTTCAAAAATAATCAATGATTATTGATGATAAGTTCATGGCATCAAGCGTAGAGATACAGGAAAGAAAGAAAACAGGATGAGTAAAAATACTAAAGGGGGGGGTGAGGTGGCAGAAAGGAACTTGTTTTGAAAAAATGGGATGTTATAGTTGAGAATAAATAAGTGGGATTATGATTAGAACCTTCAGAGTATAAAAAAGTAAAATTCTGATGACCTCTAGGAATTGCTTCTAAGAAAGGAATAAAAGTGAGAATAAATTAGTACCTAGTATAATGCTCACCAGCTTTGGTACAGGAACAAAGAAAGTACCTGACCAACAAGGATATGGTGGTGCTGGAAACTCGGCAGGGTGGCAGACCCAACAAAGAAAGCAAGGGTGACAGTTCTCAAGAGACTAGGACACACAATACTAAAATGGGCAACCACATACAGGGGGCAGAACTGGAACTTTCAGGGTTTCCCCCCTAGGTCTCTTCCCCTCCCTAGAGTTTTGGTCTCCAAGCAATCAGTCCTATGCTTTTGTTTCTATGCTCAGTTTTAAACCACATTTTGAAAAGGTACTTCTTGAAAGGCAAAGATTGGGAGAAAAATACTGAAGCTCTTAAGAGCTCCTGTCTAGCTGCCAAAGCATTGTTTTAGTCAAATGTCAAATGAAAAGGGAGAAACAATGATGATTTTATTTGAATTGCTTCCAAGGAAAAGTAACCTCCAGCAGAACACTGGGCCCACTTTGCTAGAAATCCTGGCACGTCGACAACAGAGATGGAAGAAGAAAACTGCATCTTCCAGAAAGCACGGTATCAAACAGGGAAAACCACAAGGAGTGATGTGCTTTCAGGTTCCTGTGGCTCAGGATCCCTTTTATTCTTTTCTATTTCTTTCTGCTGTAAATAAAATTATTTTTAATTTTACCTAGAAGGGGGCTTTAAAAATGCTTAAAGGTCAAGTCTCTCGTTTTAAGTAAAATTAATATATTCCAAATTTACTGACCTAAATAAGGAGAGAGTGAAAATCAATATAAATATATTCCAAATCTTTAAAATTAAGATTTCAGAACATGGTTAAATGATGGTCCCTCCTGGTAGAATGTGAAAATACATCCCACTAGATTAGCTACTGTAAGTATCTGAGGAATCAAGGTTCTTAAGTGTTCATGGATTCCAGGGTTCCCTGTGGTCCAGAAGTGAATGTTACGAGCAAATGAGGGAAGGAAAAGAAGAAAAGATGGGGCAGTGATCTTCGAGAGGTGAAACTATTGCAAAGTACCTAGAGCCTTTATATATTACACTCAGTTCATTTGTAAGTTACAGCAGCCAACAGGCCTCTAGGTTAATCACCATCTTAACCTCTTCCTTAGAAATGTCCTTTCTTCTTTTTTTTTTTTTTTTTTTGGTGTTTCACTGTTCTTTTCTTTCTCCAACTTCACTGAGGTATAACTGACAAATTAAAGCTGTATAAACTTAAGGTATATAATGTAACGATTTTATACACATATATATTGTGAACTGATTACCACAATCAAGCTAATTAACACATCCATCACCCCACAGTTACCACTTTTTATGCATGTATCGTGAGAATACTTAATATCTACTCTCTTACTAAATTTCAAGCATGCAGCCCACTATTATTAACTACAGTCACCAGGCTGTACATTAGGTCCCCTCCTTAGAAATTTTCCAAGGAAGACAAATATTTTCTGGAGGTCTTCATCTTCATTCATTACTCAAATTTATTTGACACTGTGTCCTGTTCCATTACACATACTGGAGATACAAATCAAAGAGACTTGGCCTCCGGTGAGATGGCTTATTCTTACATGAACAAAAGAATGAAGCGTTCTGGGTCTGTGACTCTCTTACTCATGAAACGAAAGCCAAGCCACAGGTGCCACCTTGTCGTTTGTGGCCACTGTCCCAGATGCTCCTTGTTCTTTCTCAACCTGCTCCCACTCTCTGGTCATGCTGTCACCTCCTTCCTGATCCTTGTCTTCATGCCCTATTTTTTAGCTTCTCGCCTACTCCTTGAACTTAGCACCAGCACCCCCGGGCGCCTTGGCTTGGCGGTCAGGACTCCCTCAAGGACATGGCTCAGACCCACTGCACCATCTCAGCCCAATTCCGACTACCCACCCCGACATTCCTACCTGGCTCAATCTCCTGGAGGCAAACCCTGGCTCCCAGCTTGACAGGAGGCAGGTACAAAGTACATCATGGGAGCAATGGGAAGGCGCAGCTAACTCTTTCCAGCAAAGCTTTGCAGAGGAGGTGATGGCTAAACGGAGTCTTAGAGGACGAGCAGAGTGGAAAAGGGTGGGAAGAGCATCCCAAACAAAGCGGATAGTATGTTAGTGAAGAAAAATAAAGTGTTTTACAGTCAGTTTTGTGGACAAGAACCCCTGATGGATAATAAAATGTTTACTGAGCTCCTACATTATGGAAGGCACATGGCCCAGGACAGGGCACAAAACAGAAACTCATTAAGTACATGGACTACGTGAAATAACAGTTTCATTTAAAAAGTAATCTCACGTGTCTAAGTCAGAAAATAACCTATAACATTATCTGACTAGAAGTACCCAAAACAAAAACAACCCAGAAAATTCAATATCACCTCTCCCAAGACAACAGAGCCTTTTTTTCCTTCTGTAATCAAGCACACAATGACAAATGAGGCTGTACAAGGCCTGTCCTTTGTGCCAGAAACAGAGCCACAGAACCCTGGGCCCAAAGGGATCTGGTCTTGATTAAGGTTAGTTTCCTTTGTAACGTTCGTATTGGAGAGGAAAGGAAGGAGGATCGAAAAGGAAACTGGAGGAGCCCAAGATGCATCAGTGAGTTTCATCACAGCATTTTATTTCCTCTGTGAACTCGACTCAGGGAGCTCATAATGCCCATCTTCATTTGGCTACTGAGTCAATAATTCACTTCAGTTCTAACAGCCTACGGTCTTAGTTTCTTGCCTTTAAAAGGGTCTGGTTGAACCCTTGGTGAATTTAAGGACTCAGATAACAAAATAAATTAAATCGAGTTTGCACAGCCCCTTATGAAAAATGTTTCTGGGGTAATTATTCCAACTAAACAGCCTTTGTTACAGGGTTCTGTCAATGTAGTGTGATTAACTCCTTAATTCCATGATGCTGTCAAATGTGACTATTGTTGTAACAACAGTGAGAAACCTCTAATTTCAGCATGACTGGAAGTTAAATTACTGCTGCCAGTTTTGTGAAGACTGAGTCAAATCCCTTTCCATACACCTACTCGTACTGTGGGTTACGGAATCTATATCCCCCAGGCCTCACTCACTGAACCCCCTGCATTCATCTCATTTAGTCCTCCGATGGGAGAGAGAATAGCACCAATCAACATTTATCAGGTAGTGAGTGCATAGCTCTGGAGGCAAGCAACAATTGGGAAAATAATGTTGGAAAAGAATTCAGAAAATCCAACTAGATGCAAAGTGGTCTTCAGAGGAAACAGCGGGACATACCTGCCCTTCAATCTTAGCAGACTATAGTGGCGTGCGAGCTCACCTGTCTATACCTCCCTCTGCTCACCCTACAAACTGATATTCACTGACCTCCAGGCTTCAACTCCCATGGGCATCCTATGTTTCTCCATCACCCATCTAGACTGCCCACCCACTTCCATCACGTCCTCCAAGCTAAGGACATTCACCTCCACTCACTTTAGGATAGCAACAACCTGAATTTTTAACACCCAAATACTCCCAAATCCAAAATTGCAAACTTAGAAATCCTGCTTCCCATTCTTTCATCTATCCCACTACCTCTTTGGCCTTGGGGAATGTGACGACATCTTCTGATTGCTCAGATTCAGCCTAATGGGCCAACACGCCCAGGCGGCTGCCCTCTCAGTCAGCGGTAGCTGAGGACACCTAGGCCCCACTGGAGTTTGACTTCACAACCCAGCGGTGTGCCTGCACAGATCCCCTGGCCTTGGTGCACACCAGGCCCGCCCGGGCTTGGCACAGTCTCTTACCCCATCCTTCCAACATTCTCAGCCCCAGGGTCCAGCTCCCCACACCTCTGCCCACAAGTGACCGGCCCTCACCGGAACTGCAGTGCTCTCCCAGGCTCTCCACCCTTACCCAGATTGACCAGCCTATTCCCCGGGGTCAGTCTCATCAATCACAGTCTCACTGGCAGCATCTACTCCATTCTCGACTAGCTCTTGATTTACACCACATTGCTAATCCATCCTCCAGTTCCTCCTCTTCCGCGGTATCAGGAGGATTCTACATCCCGGAAGTGCTTTCAGTGATTCTCCTCTAGCTCCTTTGCTGGGGCCCACAGCAGTTGTTCACAAGTTTACCAGGTCTTCTGCTCGCAACAATCTTGTCTCATCTTCACCATGAAAGCAGAGGGCATCCAGTAAAGACTCTCCGAGCCTCTCCTCAGCTCCTTCCCCCAGTCTTGGACGATGGTACCCCACTTCCCACGGCCAGCTCTTCCACCTGTGCTCTTGTTTTGTTATCCCAAACCTGCCGCTCTAATGCTATGTGACCTTTAAAAGTTACCTCACCTCTTTGTGACTCAGTTTTCCCATCTGTAAGATACAGAGAAGAGCACCTACCATAGATGTGTAGTGAAGACTGAGCAGGACACACGTGTAAAGCACTGAGAACAATGACTGGCACGTACATGGCAGTCATTCCTTTACTGCTTCCTCTTCTTCTCCTCAACCTACCAACAGAGTCAGGGCTTTGTCACCCAAAAAACTAGCTGTTTATCCTCAAGCAACCGCTTTCTCTTGCTCAGCACCAAGCTTCTTGACTTGACCCACCACTGCCTCTTTCTCACCCCAGCTCACTCCTTGGCTCCTTGTAGGTGCCCTGGGAACTCTACAGGATCGGCTCTCAGGGAGGTCACCGATGACTTCTAATGGCAAATGCACTGTCAAGTTTTCAGTCCCCTCTGCCATCTGAAACCACTGCTCTCCAACTCTTCCTTGAAACTCTTCACTTGCCTCTCGTGACCGTTTTGACGGTTTGTCTTTCTTGGTCTCCTACACCAGCCCCTCTGCCTGCCCCTAAATGCCAGGGCTGTTGTTTCCACCCTTGGCTTTCTCCTACCCTCGCCTCCGTGCCCCCGCCTGCCCCAAAGATGAGCTCATCTGCTCGCACAAGCGAGACCATGCCTGGAGTGCCAGTGACTGCTCATTCATTCCTCACCCGGCCTCCCTTCGTGTTCTACCTGCCTGCTGTCTCCATCTGGTTATCCCAAGTGAGCCTCAAACTCAACAGGTCTAAACTGAGGTCACTGCTTTCCCCAGACCTGCTTCTTCCTCTGTATTTCTTTTTTTTTTTTTTTAAATAAATTTATTTATTTATTTTTGGCTGCGTTGGGCCTTCGTTGCTGTGCGCGGTCTTTCTCTAGTTGCAAGCGGGAGCTACTCTTCATTGCGGTGCGCGGGCTTCTCATCGCAGTGGCTTCTCTTGTCGCGGAGCACGGGCTCTAGGCGTGTGGGCTTCAGTAGTTGAGGCTCACGGGCTCTAGAGAGCAGGCTCAGTAGTTGTGGCGCCCGGGCTTAGTTGCTCCGTGGCATGTGGGATCTTCCCGGACCAGGGCTCGAACCGGTGTCCCCTGCGTTGGCAGGCAGATTCTTAACCGCTGGCCACCAGGGAAGCCCTCCTCTGTATTTCTTATATAGGCTGATGACATCATTATCAACTCAGCTCCTGCTTCAAACCTGTGGTAGTGTGCTGGGCAAAGGACTTAATTCTCATAAACCCACTTTAACGGGTCCCTGCGACCATGCTGGTAAAGAGAAACGGGTTAACGCTGTATTCATGGATGTAGGTTCCAAGTGTGAGAATCATTAGTCAGAAATGGGATAGGGCAACAAGTAAAACCAAAGGGGTACATTCCCAAAGCAAGAGCTTAACATAAGACCTAGTTAGCTCAAGGGATGGGGAGGGGGCTAATTTGGGGGCTAAGAGCAAGAGAGATGGGAGAAGTCTCAGTTCTTACGAGGTGCTGTGTGTGACTTCCCATGGCCTGAGCTATGCTCACCTCCTCCCTACTCCTCTCTGCAACTGTGATATCTGGGACTTCCCTGGCAGTCTACTGGTTAGGACTCCATACTCTCACTGCCAAGGGCCCGGGTTCGATGCCTGGTCGGGGAACGAAAAACCCCACAAGCTGCGCGGCGTGGCCAAAGAAACAAACAAAAACCCTGATATCCACTCTGTTCCCAAATTCCTCCAGATTTCTCCTGTTTTACCTTCCTTACCACAACTATCCCACCAGCTCAGCTCTTCTCTGTTTCTCACCTTACAAACCACGACCACCTACTAAGGTGGTCCAAGAGAGAGACCCAGCCTTGAGTCTCTCTCTTGTGGTCAATCTTTCTAAGCCATACCTGTGGTCATACCATTTCTCTGCTTGAAAACTCTCAATGGCTCCCAATTGCTATTAGGAACAAGCACAAGCTCTTTGGCCTTCACAATCCAGCCCTGACCTGCCTTTCCTGCTCCCATCTGGCATCACAATAGCTGCCACAAATGGGGTACCCTTTGCCGCCACGGAACACACCACGCTGAGCCCTTCGCCCACCACTCAGGCACTTCTGCCATCTGGAATGCCCCTCCTACAGCCGCCTGCTATCACTTCTCTTTAACCTGCAGTTAGCTGCAAACATCTCATATTAGTAAGCACTAACCCTTTTACAGGCACCATCTCATTTAATCCTCACAAGAACTAGGTAAGCACTAATTATCATCACTTCCAGGTGAGTGAGTGAGGCTGGCCAGTAGCTCGATAATGTTCCTGAAGGACAAACTGACTTTACCTGGTGAATGGTTACAGCTATTCAGCCTTAAAGAGACCCTCAATCAGGCCAGGGTCATTAAGGAGACAAAGCTCCTGGCCATTCCTGCACACAACAGAAAATTTTGAAACACTGTCTGGCAACTCCTTCCAAGAGATTCTCAGGTTCCTGTATAGAGTGTGCTTAATACATCTCTGCCCTTTGCTGCCCCTCTCCCAGAAATGGGGTTTCTTCATCACTGGAGGCCTTTGTTTTACCTGATGACTGCAATGTTAGTTATTTCTTCCCAGATTGGTACAGGTGAGAACTTTGCTTACAAAATATCTCCTCAGGGGACTTCCCTGGTGGTCCGCTGGGTAAAACTCCGTGCTCCCAGTGCAAGGGGCCCGGGTTCGATCCCTGGTCAGGGAACTAGATCCCACATGTATGCCGTAATTAAGAAGCCCGCATACCGCAACTAAACATACGGCAGTGAAGAGCCCGCATGCCGCAACTAAGACAGGAACGCCAAAATAAATAAATAAATATTTTAAAACAAACAAACGAACAAAATATCTCCTCAGAATTCCACCAATTAAAAGCTCATTTGGGGAGATTGGGACCGACATATATGCATTAATATGTATAAAATGGATAACTAATAAGAATCTGCTGTATAAAAATATAAATAAAATTCAAAAATTCAATTTTTTTTAATCAGAACTTACATCTATATTCTGGATATAGAGCTACTAGTTTTTGAAAATTTTTTTTGAATTTTTATTTTTATTTATTTTTTTATACAGCAGGTTCTTATTAGTTATCCATTTTATACATATTAGTGTATGTATGTCAGTCCCAATCTCCCAATTCATCACACCAAAAAAAAGAAAGCTCATTTGGATGAAATACTGTGGGAGGAAAACATAAAAGACCAAAACTCACTAAAGAAGCAAAAAACTTGAATATAGTAATAATCACAGAATATCTACACACTCTTGTCAAATTACCACCTGGCCAAAAAGGCACTGGGCTCAGACAGGTTCACAGGCAATTCCAAACCTGTTAGGAACAGACAATGATCATGCTACTTAAACAATTCCAGAGCCCAGAAAAAGGACTGTGGTGAGCTTTATTTTTTTTCTACTCTTTTCTATGTTTTCTGAAACTCCACACAGAGCATGTATTACTATATTAGAAAGAAACACTTAACCTATTCAAATTATAGGAATTTTTCATAAGGAAACAGTTATGGATTTGTTCAAAGTTTCATCTGTAAGTGAAGGAATTATACTTTTATGTGTAATCCATGAGCAAAAATCAGAAAATGAAAAGTCCAACAATGTATTCACTTTTAGTTTGCAGATGTACTACAAGCCAGGCACTGGGGATAAAATGGTCAGTTGAATAAGAGTTTATACTCTTGTAAGGAGACAGACATCAAATAATCTCCAAAACATATATTATAAACTCTGAAAAGTGATACAAAGTAAATACCTAGGTTACAGTGAGAGTGCATACTGTTAGGGAACCGGTGACAGAAATCGCCCACCTTGGCCAGGCACTTGCACAGGTTATCTTGCAACAAGAGGTCCCAGTAAGGAACACGGTGCTGCCACCGAAAACTAAATTCGCGAGGAAAATCCTGGAGAGGCCAAAAGGAGGGAGGAGATGCCAGCCTATAATAAGCCCTACCAACCTCCCAGAACCCTCCTCACTGGAATCCAACTTGGCTGAGAGATGCGCACGCCACCAGGAAGGATGCTGAGTCAGACCAGATATGGGCCGAGCAAGATGACATGACTGGCCAGAGACAACCTGGAAACTAATCCCATCACCATAAAACCTGAGACTGCGAGCCACATGGCAGAGCAGCTCTCCTGGGTTCCCTTACCCTACTGCTCTCTGCCCAGTTGCCCCTTCCCAACAAGATTTTTGCTTTGTCAGCATGTGTGTCTCCTCAGACAATTCATTTCCGAGTGTTAGACAAGAGCCCACTCTCAGGCTCTGGAAGGGGTCCCCCTTCCTGCAACAATATGATACTGGGAAGGGGGCCTTATCTGGGGACCAGGAATGATGGAATATCAAGCAACTGTTCAAACTAATGATATGCTGATGAATACTTGATCACATGGCATATTCATGACATAGTAAGTGAAAACTACAAAGCAATATGTACAGTTTAGTTTCACTTCTGTATAAAAATTATATTTACACAGAAAAAAGGTTGGAAAGATATACAAATCCAGTAAAAGGCAAAAATGTTAGCCATAGAGAGATTTATGGTTCCTGTTTTCTTGTGCTTCTCTGTATTTTCCAAATTTTCTTAAAGATGTCCTATTACTAAAAAAAAAGATCTCCTATTACTTACATAATAGTCTTTGTGAAAGCCTCATTTGATTTTTTAAATTCTTTTTTTTTTTATCATGGTAAGGTATACATACCATCAAATTCACCATTTTACCGTGTACAATTCTGTGGCATTAAGTACATTCACATTGCTCTGCAACCGTCACCACCATCCATCTCCAGAACTTTTTCACCTTCCCAAACTGAAACTCTGTGCCCATTAAACACCAACACACCCACCCCCCCCCACCCCGACCCCCCCCCCCCCCCCCCCCCCCCCCCCGCTCCCCCAGCAACCACTTCCCAGCAACCATAAAGCATCATTTTAAAATTCAAATATTTAGAGACCAAGCCTCATTCACCCTTTAAATGTCAATTACCTTCATCTGCTAAACTCCCATCACTAGAAAAGACAGCCCATAAGGCAGGAGCTAGAGTTTTATAGAGCTGGGAGATAGGTCTAGGTGGCAATTTGGGACAATCAGAGGATGGGAGGTGAGGGGTGTGGTAGTGGGAGGAGATTCTAAAGCAGAGATGGGAAGGCAAAGGAACTGCAGGCTTTGAAGTTTGCCCCAGGGCTCTGGGAGCAGCCAGCATATTCAGGAGCAAGGACTAACCAACCATAAACCTGTTCCTTTCAGTTTTCAGCTCAACACTGATTGCCTCTGGCTGCTAAGACAGACAGACAGACAGACAGACACACACACACACACACACACACACACACACACACACACACACACACAC